>NW_020538040.1:161432664-162032664 GCF_003426905.1 Ctenocephalides felis
TTTTTGGTCAAAAAAATTTTGATCAAAAAAATTTTGGCTCAAAAAATTTTCGGAAAAAAAATTTTGATCAAAAAAAATTTTGGTCAAAAAAATTTTGGTCAAAAAAATTTTGGTCAAAAAAAATTTGGCCCAAAAAATTTTGGTAAAAAAAAATTTCGGAAAAAAAATTTTCAGTGGTCAAAAAAAATTTGGCCCAAAAAATTTTCGTCAAAAAATTTTTGGTTAAAAAAATTTTGGTCAAAAAAAATTTGGCCCAAAAAAAATTTTGGCCCAAAAAATTTTCGGAAAAAAAATTTTGGTCAAAAAAATATGTGTCAAAAAAATTTTCGGAAAAAAAATTTTGGTCAAAAAAATTTTGATCAAAAAAATTTTTGAGAACAGTCACATTTTTACATTTGACAGCGCCATTTTAATTCAAAATTGTGACTGTTCTCTTGGTAGAATAAATGATTTTAGTACGAAAAATATTCAATTTCATACAAATTCTCGTCAAAATCGTTTTGATGTATTAGGAGAACAGTCACATTTTTACATATGACAGTACGTCGACTGAAACTTTTGTGTTGTGCACGACGTGCAATATAGCTAGGAAAATGTTAGTCAAATTGAGTATTTTTCAGTCACAATTTTGACTAACATTTTCCTAGCTGTATTGCACGTCGTCCACAACACAAGTTTCAGTCGACGTGCTGTCAAATGTAAAAATGTTCTGCTGATACATCGAAACGATTTTTCCGAAAAAATTTTTTTGGCCAAAATTTTTTTTCCCAAAATTTTTTTGTCCAAAAATTTGGTCAAAAAAATTTTGGCCCAAAAAATTTTTGAAGAAAAATTTTTGGTCAAAAAAATGTTGGTCAAAAAAATTTTTGTCAAAAAAATTTTCGGAAAAAAAATTTTGGTCAAAAAAATTTTGGCCCAAAAAATTTTCGGAAAAAAATTTTTGGCCCAAAAATTTTGGTCAAAAAAATTTTGATCAAAAAAATTTTGGCCCAAAAAATTTTCGGAAAAAAAATTTTGGTCAAAAAATTTTTGATCAAAAAAAATTTGGCCCAAAAAATTTTGGTCAAAAAAAATTTGGTCAAAAAAATTTTGGTCAAAAAAATTTTTGGTCAAAAAAATTTTGGTCAAAAAAATTTTGGTCAAAAAAAATTTGGCCCAAAAAATTTTCGTCAAAAAATTTTTGGTCAAAAAAATTTTGGTCAAAAAAATTTGGCCCAAAAAATTTTGGTCAAAAAAATTTTCGGAAAAAAAATTTTGGTCAAAAAAATTTTTGATCAAAAAAAATTTGGCCCAAAAAATTTTGGTCAAAAAAAATTTGGTCAAAAAAATTTTGTCAAAAAAATTTTGGTCAAAAAAAATTTGGCCCAAAAAATTTTTGGTCAAAAAAATTTTGGTCAAAAAAAATTTGGCCCAAAAAATTTTGGTCAAAAAAATTTTGGTAAAAAAAATTTTTGGTCAAAAAAATTTTGGTCAAAAAAATTTTCGGAAAAAAAATTTTGGCCCAAAAATTTTCGGAAAAAAATTTTTGACCCAAAAATTTTTGGTCAAAAAAATTTTGATCAAAAAAATTTTGGCCCAAAAAATTTTCGGAAAAAAAGTTTGGTCAAAAAAATTTTTGGTCAAAAAAAATTTGGTGCAAAAAATTTTAGTCAAAAAAAATTTGGTCAAAAAAATTTTTGTCAAAAAAATTTTCGGAAAAAAAATTTTCGGAAAAAAAATTTTGGTCAAAAAAAATTTTGGTCAAAAAAATTTTTGTCAAAAAAATTTTCGGAAAAAAAATTTTGGTCAAAAAAATTTTGGCCCAAAAAATTTTCGGAAAAAAATTTTTGGTCCAAAAATTTTTGGTCAAAAAAATTTTGATCAAAAATATTTTGGCCCAAAAAATTTTCGGAAAAAAAATTTTGGTCAAAAAAAATTTGGCCCAAAAAATTTTGGTCAACAAAAATTTGGTCAAAAAAATTTTTGTCAAAAAAATTTTCGGAAAAAAATTTTGGTCATAAAAATTTTGGCCCAAAAAATTTTCGGAAAAAAATTTTCGGAAAAAAATTTTTGGCCAAAAAAATTTTTGGTCAAAAAAATTTAGGAAAAAAATTGGCCCAAAAATTTTTGGTCAAAAAAATTTTGATCAAAAAAATTTTGGTCAAAAAAAATTTGGTCCAAAAAATTTTGGTCAAAAAAATTTTTGGTCAAAAAACTGACTGTTCTCCTGATACATCGAAACGATTTTTCCGAAAAATTTTTTTTCTAAAATTTTTTTGGCCAAAATTTTTTTTCCCAAATTTTTTTTTTCCAAAAATTTTGATCAAAAAAATTTTGGAAAAAAAAATTTTGGTCAAAGAAATTTGTGCAAAAAATTTTAGTCAAAAAAATTTTTGGAAAAAAAATTTTGGTCAAAAAAATTTTGGAAAAAAAATTTTTGACCAAAAAAATTTTGGTCAAAAAAAATTTGGCCCAAAAAATTTTTGTCAGAAAAATTTTTGGTAAAAAAAATTTTTGGTCAAAAAAATTTTGGTGAGCCGAGTGAGACTAGCGATCGCAGCGTGAAATGGGGGATCGTGACATATGCCGGTTTTGGAAAAACGGATTTCAAAGTCTTTGTCGATCTGAGAGTGAATACTCTCCCTCATGGCTGACACCTTAGCGTGGTAAGGAGGTCCAGTTGGGCGATAACCGTCCAATTGCCAACAAGAGCAGCCGTCTACTTTAGCACTTTGCCAAGTGCTTTGCATTTTTTTGACCAAAATTTTTTTGACCAAATTTTTTTTGACCAAAATTTTTTTTTCAAAAATTTTTTTTTCCAAAAAATTTTTTTGATCAAAATTTTTTTCCTAAAATTTTTTTGACCAAAATTTTTTTGACCAAAAATTTTTTTGTCCAAAAATTTTTTTGACCAAAATTTTTTTGACAAAATTTTTTTGATCAAAATTTTTTTCCCAAAATTTTTTTGACCAAAATTTTTTGGGCCAATTTTTTTTTGACCAAAAAATTTTTTGACCAAAAATTTTTTTCCGAAAATTTGCTGTCAGTACCCCCCCAATAGCCGCAGACAACGGGAGAAGATAGAGGCACGATACCATCATTGTCTTCCGAGTCCGCGATCACAAAAATCAAGATGAGACGACCGAACCAGGTCCTGCTCCAGCAAACCTGGAGGCATGGTGCTAACGAGAGGCCTGACAGAAGTGATTGATTTTTACTTGACATTAAACTGGTCACTGTGACTTTTAGACACCCGAGTTTTGCAACTCCAGTGCGACGAAACGGCTGTTCGGCCGATTTTTCATAGTCCAACTCGCAGTATTTCGAAGCGTGCGCCATATGCCATTTGGCGCCATCTCGTCATGTCTAATACTGCAAGTTAAATAATTTGACGTTATATAATTGACAAAAAAACGGGAATTTCACAAAAAGGATCAATTACTATAAATAATTGACAACTATATATATAAATTTATGTATAAACAAAAATGTCAATACACATGAAATTGTTGTGCCAATAGCCTGAAAAGGAATTTGATGAACTTATATTGAGGAAACAGAAATAGAAGATTACACTGGTTTAATTAATTTATTATAAAATAGCTGATAACTCATACTTTCCACGTAGTAAATTAAGATATATTCAATATTTCTTGCTTCGATTCCAAAATGTGAGTAAGCGTCCTTGTATACATCGTCTTGTAAATACGAAACTCGTCCGCTGTATTTCATATTTAACAACGATACAGATCTGACTAACATTCTTTAATCAAACATTTCTTTAATCAAAATGTAACAATTATATATTAATTAATATTATTCTTGTATCACAATTTGAAATAAATAATTAGGTACGGTGCAAATAATTACTTATCATTAGCTGCCACAAAGTGTAAGTAAATATTATTGTTATTTATATTGATTTAATTGAAAATTCCATGCAAGCAACGGTAACCATGGATATGTCAAAAAAATTTTATAAAAAAAAAATTTTTGGTCAAAAAAATTTTGGGAAAAAAAATTGGGCCAAAAAATTTTAGAAAAAAAAATTTTTGGTCAAAAAATTTTTTGGAAAAAAAATTTGAGTAAAAAATTTTGGGCAAAAAATGTTTTGTCAAAAAAAAATTGGGCAAAAAAATTTTGGTTCAAAAATTTTTGGTCAAAAAAATTTTGGGCAAAAAATTTTTTGTCAAAAAAAAATTGGGCAAAAAAAGTTTGGGCAAAAAAAGTTTGGTCAAAAAAATATGGGAAAAAAATTTTTGAACAAAAAATTTTGGTCAATAGCGCAAATCTGAGAATCAAGACACAAATATTTTACATGACTTATATAAGTTTTAAACCTGCAAAGGCACATGAATTCTATATTTAAGAGAGTGTGCTATTGAAAAATGCATACGAATGAATTATAGGATGCGACATCTGTCGCATATGTAGTAAACTTTCAGCAATAAGGTGCGGTTTAAACAAGTCTATATATTCTATATTCTATATTATATATATATATATATATATATATATATATATATAATATAGAATATAGAATATTATTATATATATATATCCATATTGTTATACATGGAAATTTATTTACAGAAATGTCACACTTTCTCTGGTATTTCAATTTCCCAATCTACATATTGACCCATCCTTAACCATTTGCAAATCAACTTTAGGCCCAACTAAATCTCTAATATTATTTATTCCATATTTAATCATTGTTGGTCTTCCCAGTGACAGTCCCCAAGCAATTACATTTACATCTTCTGGCAAGCTCATTGGTAATCGCATTTCAGGACGAAAAATTCCAGAATTTCCAACCTATAATAACATAACTATTATAACAAATAAAATTTAGTTCGATTTTATTTTGAAAGCTTAGTTCACTCCAACAAATTATAAAAAATCTGCCAGCAAATAATTATATAGTCATAGTCATTTCTATTATAATAATACCTCAATCCATTTTGCAAGTCCTGGCTGATAACAAAAAATTTCCATACTAGGTTCAGTGTAAGGATTATATGCTGGTTTAAATTCTAATTGTCTTATTCCCAATTTTTTGAAAAATTCATATCCAATTCAACTCCAATTAGGTCACCAAGAGCTAATCCTCTATCGACCACTACACATTCAACTTGATGAAATTCAGCTAGATCAGTTGCATCAAGTGTTTCATTAAGGAAAACCTATCTTTTATAGGTATATACACCTAAGTCTGTTTTTACACGGTAGATTGGTTCCAGAAGAAGCCGTGTAAAAAAAAGTGTAAAAAAAGACATTGATCTTACACAAAAATAGGTGATTTGTTCTTAATCTCTAAAACCTATTAAAATTAGTGAAAAACAAGAATTTTTAAGAACGAGAATTCATGTTTATTTTATTAAATCAAATATATAATGCTTATTTTCACAAGCATAGTAATTAATGATAAAAAAGATATGCACTCTAATCTTAAAAGTATTATAAATTCCCCTAAATTAGTGCTATTCACATTTGCTTTGACCAGTAAAAATTGTTTATACGCGCTAAAGGGGAATTCACTTAAATCTTTAAGCTAGTGTTTCAAATACATAAAATTTGAAATCATGCTAAATGGAATAAAATCGTGTAAAAAAATTAAAAATATTCAGTATTCATTTTCAGTATCAATATTTTTGCAGCAGTTTAGTTTAGTATAGTTTTCTTTCTATTTTTATTATCTGCATCGTGTTTATCAATTACTAACATATAAAATTAAATAATAAAACAACATTTGTAAATTCAATACGCACATAAATTTATTTCATCATAATCACACAAATAAAATAAAAATAATAATTACTAATTAAATAAAATATACAAAATGTTCCTAATATCCTTCTCTACATGGATTACTTACATGCAAAAATGTATTTAATAGAAAAATGATTTAAATTCGCAATAATAACAACCAATTCATGATTGAATAAATAAAAGTAATAAATCGATACAAGTATATATACATATTTACATTATTTCATTTTTGCATAAAGGGCATAATTCACTTCTTCAATTGTTTTTTTTTTACAAAACCAGCTACAAATATGTGTTTTAGACAAAAACCCTGATGATGGCACGTACCTAATTTCGATACGTCGTGCAAACATTTTATTAATTTTTTTCCTTATATGTATGTATCTATATACTTGTATCAATTTCATCCTTTTCCGATGTCTATTATTGTCTTTTTGTTCCGGTTACGCCTTCAATGTCCTGACGGAACTTACGGGTTTCCGGGGCGTCAGGCGCGCCTTGAATCCTTCGGCTCGTTTCAGGATGATGTCGGCCTGAAGCCTGAAATTCTTTTTGGTTAAATTGCTGTGAATACGGGAATTACGAAGGATCGTCGACGGGATTATCTTCAGTTTTAGCATTGTGTATTTGCAAACTGGGGAGGAAAAATTGGTCGGAAAAAAGTTTTAGAGAATACCGGGTTGTTGTAGAGTGTTTAACTGCAAACAAGCTTGTCGAATGTTTCAGTTATTTTGCACAAACGATTTAAAAGTTACAAGAGTTGTTAAATATACTCGCCTACTCAACTCAAGTAGAATTCTTTTTCTTACTTAAACTTTCCTGGAAAAATCATTGTTCGTATCATTTCACACTTTTCGTGGGCCTATAATATTATAATCTTTTACCTAATTTTAAGTCTTCCTGAATCTGCCTGGTAATAATTGGTACTGGGCAGATTTTCAAAGTCTCCATCAGAGGGGTACATCTCTCCAAATATTTCATTTCTAAAGTGTCTTGGAATGTTGCTGGTCCGTCACTGTCTCCAAAGATTTCGTCCAGTTTATATTTACCTGGATGTGTTGATGGATTTCCATCAAAGACGAGAAGAACCTGCTGCCTGCAGCAATCGTATCGTGTCTCTAAAAATTTAAAACAATATTTTATAAAAAATTCATAAATTTCTAATTAATTTCGTGCAGCTTGGTATACTCTGTCATCATATATATTTACCTCAAACATGATGGTATCGACTTGTTCCTTGATTTCGGTATCAGAAATGACAACTCCGTTCTGGTTGGACTCCAAAGTAGATCCAAAAAGGCCAAACGTTTTTTCTCCAACATCGTTGTCGTCGACGTCCAAATCATCATAAAAAATAAAAAAAATTAAAGACTATTATATATTCTTCCACAAATTATAGGCCAAAGTCTTCGATCTTTTATTACCTTAAGACCAGCACTTTGTCCAACTGATAAGCCTTCAACAGTGGTTGTCTTGCCATTGGCCAAATGTTTTTTCTTCTCGTCTTCCTTCTCTTTGACTTTTTTAGCTAATTCTTTGTAAGTGTTGACGGCCAAAGAGCCTCTGTGGCCTTTTGCGAATTCTTCTTTCTTGCTTCGAATAACTTAAACAAAATTTTTAATAAAATTAACAAAAAATACCGATGTTAAAATTAATGAATATTTATATTTACATTTTTTTATTAACTCTTTTATTTACAACTGTCCAGTATTGGACATTCAGTAAATTTAATGAATTTACAATAGTCCGCCGAAAAGGTTCATTGTATACTATATTGACTTGTTGGAAAAAACAACTCAGTAGTTGTTTTTTCGATATAAAATTCACAATATCTACTTATTGAATAATATTTATATTTAACCTCAAAAAAACGTATAAAGTGTTATACACTATTAGATTCGTAATAAAATTTTTAGTTTTTCTTCCATAACACAACAAAGTATTTTAAAACCTTTGGACACTAGACGAGTAACAATTGACATATGAGAACCTTACACTTTCGACGCCTTAAACGCACTGCAAAATTTCAACGCAACGGCAAAATATTGAACTAGGAAATATCCCCACTCCTTTGTTTTGGAGCATATAAAACCTGACTTGGAGCCTAGAATCGTCACTTATATTTCCTACCATCATGGACGGATTGACACCAAAGGAATATTGCCAATAATTGGACAAGGGACAAGCGCTGAAGAATCAGTATCAGAGTAACAAAGTACGTAAGTAAGTTTGTAGTAATAAATTAAAAAAAACTATATATATATAATATATTAATTTTGTACGTGTACATCCCCAGTGGATGACATAAGGAACTTGTAGGCAAGGAGTGCAGTATTGTGAACAAATTCGCCATCAAATACATTCCAGGACCACGTTGACATGGTGTCGATAGTGTCCAAACTCACCGAGGCAAAATATTTATACACCATTAAGAATATTAAAATGCCGTTTTTTCACGTTATTCTAGCCCACAAGGCAATTTACCTGACGTTTAATTGAAGCTTCTACGTGCCCGGGAAGTCTGTAAAAAATTAAAAAAACTAACAAATTTTTCGTACATTTTTGAGCATTTTTTACTCATGAAATCTTTAAGCGCCTATAACTTTTGAACGATTCATCACAGGATATTGATGTTTCCAGGTGAAATATTTTAAATCAAAAGATCTTTAACCCAGTATAAAAAGTTTTAAGAAACCTCTTACCATTCGCGAGATATACGCAAAAAACGGTTTCAAATTTTTAAGTTTGAAACAGTTAAACGCCTATAGCTCGGAAAATATTCAACATAGGATCATAATGTTTATGAATGAAATATGCGTATTTAAAATATGTATCTTCTGGTGCAAAAATTTTTGTGATAGCCCTAACCGTTCCCGAGATATTTGCAAAAAAACTTTTTTTTCAATCCTATTGAAATATTTAAAATGCGTTTTTTCGAAAACTATTTGAAGTGTCTCGATAACTATTTGAATGTCAGCCTTATTAGATTAATTCTAATAACAAAATTAGATTAATTTCTAATAACAAAAAATCATCAAATATGGATGGATTAACCATTGGGTTACCATCTAAAAAAATACGAAGTAAAGAGAAGTTTCAGCCCAACAGCTCATAGGACCTAAGGTCCTGATTGCTGTTCAAAAATAATATAAAAAAAATTGATTTTCAAAAAAAATAAAGCTTCCAAAATGTTAAATAACGCTAACGTATGTTAATTTGGGTTACTACTAGTTTCTATTATTATGCACTACTAGTTTCTGTTTTTATGAATGCTTATTTAAAATGTATTTTCTTTAATCAACATATTTATCATAATTAGAGAAAAATATCCCACGCACATAGCCACACGCACCTATAGGTTTTCCTATTTTCATATATTCTGTACTGGCAGCTTCGGCGCCTGTACAAAGCGCAGTACGGCGCTCGCATCCCGCCGTCCTAGGTTTGTGTTAACGCAACCGCAATGGGACAACAACAGCACAACAGCCTTCAGATGGACACAAAGGGGACAACAAAGTAATAGACTAAACGCACCGACTGGCATTTACCTGCAGATAAGAACACTGCAGTTACATGACGCTAAACGAGATGACCACCCAGGGCAACAATGAATTAGCAACGGTTTCGCTCGGATGTGATAACGTCCTGGTCGAAATATTCACTTATTTATCATTATTATAATATTGCTATGATTATATAGTTGTGATTTTCATGAAATACTAAGAAAAATGAAATGTCTACATTATTATTGCCAAAAAGCAGCTGAGATGTGCAAGAAATTAAAATAATATAAGATACAGTATATGTATGGCAGATTGAATGATACATATATGAACAGGATTTGACAAATAATTCATTTAAAATATGAAATTAAGTAATAATCAGGGACGGCCCTACCTTGAATGCGACGCATGCGAAAAATACGAGCGCACGCCTTAGGAAGCGCCAACACGAGATCCGGATATGAAATTTTCAATATAGTTCTTTCTTCAATATAATTTAAAAAATATATAATTTCTTTGCATCTTTTACTAATCTTTGCACAATACGTTATTTTAAAATACGTTAAAAATTTCATATTAGAACAACTAACAGGAAAGTAAAGATGAATACATACAATTCGGCCCTTACGATATCAATTAGGAAAAGTTTAAAATGCAATTTTAAATAGCTTAAATAATAGAAAATTAAATTAAAATAATCCAACATGAAGTACCAGTTTTATGTTATGGCTATGTTTAATTCTGATAATTAAACAATTTAGTAATGTGACCATTACTAAATGGTCATTTCTGTATGTTCGGATTACAAACATATTACCATTTCGGTCTTCCTTCAAAATTAACAATCAATTTATTTTAAGAAAGTCAAGAATTTTAAAACGGCAGAACACTTAACCCTCCATCGGTCGAAGTGGTCCGGCCAGACTTTTTTCGAATTCAATTTAAAAAAAAATATACTTCTAGTAATCCTATCGACTTGAAATTTCTTGACTTTTCCTAAAATTTCATTAGCTGTCGATCAATAAAAAAATCAGAACAAAAAATGTACAGAAGGATAATTATAAGGATATTCACTTTTTTATAACATCGAACGGTCGGAGTGGTCTGTCTAGTAGTCTGTTCTGAATATTTTCATACATTTTGTATGAAATATGACGCATTTTGATATATGTAAACCAGTCGTTTTATATATTCTTTGCTATATGTTGATGTTAGTATTTACACGACGAGAGTACCTTGAAAACCCATCAAAGTTATTGGTTATCGCCAACATTAAAATCGGATGAATAATGCGCACATTACAATAACAATTTTTCTACCCGTACGGCATTCGAAACTTTTTTCGAACAATTTTTTTCAGCTCAATTGAAATTATATTTTCACTTTGAGCTTTACAGCTCATTTCAAAGACGACGCACCTCATTTCGCTTTCATTTGAATTTCACATTGATTTCGAAGACACCGGAAAGGAATAAATATTGTTTTTAATTGATATAAAACAGAAAAATCAACAAAAAAGCAACAAATTTTTTATATTACATGATTTTTTTTTTGAAATATTTTTATTAGGGGTAAGCTCAACACATGCAAAAAACGGCAAGAAATAGAAAGAATCAAAACTATAAATATTTACTATTAATAATCGTTAATATATAAGACAACAAAAACTAATTTATCCCATATAAATGCATGTAAAATAAATGGTGGTCCAGCCAGACCACTCCGACCGTTCGAAGGTAAATAAATATCCGACCGACGGAGGGTTAAAACTAAAAATTGAGATGACAAATTTATGTCCAAACTACATTTATGCACAAAGTTATTGAAGTCTAGGAACTAAAATGGTTTCATTAAGCAAATAAAGCTGAATTCATAATTGCTTTAGTTTGTTTTTACTTGGTGCTACTGCCGGAATCAACATAACTCATTAAAATATGCATCAACACCAAATTTACATACTCCAAGGTATCCATTCGAAATGGTATCTAAATCTACTAAACATTTTTCATTTCTTCTCATATTTTGATCGTCTAACTAATATATTTTTCTATTATTTTTAACATCCCGTAGGGTAAGTTATAGTAATCGCAAAAAAATCGAAAATGAAAATTTTTATATATCTTTACGTTTCAGAGGTTTCTGAATATTTTGGCATACCTTAGAAAAAATGGATGTATGTGTGTGTGTATGTGTGTGTGTGTGCGTGTATGTATGTGTGTGCGGATACAAATTTTTGTCGACGATTTCGGGAACACGGATGAAGCAATTTGAATAATTCAAAAAACATTCGATTCGTATTGATAAGGAGACGTGCTGAATAGTTTTTAGCGGAGGCAGGTCTAGCCGTTCCGAAGATATGGGACAAAAAGTGCGAAAAACGGTACCTCAGTTTTTAAGAGAACGGAGCTTCCGATTTTAATAATTCAAAAAACATTTTACTTCTATTGACAAGATTTGATCAAAATTTCATAAGGGCAGGTTTAGCGGTTTCGGAAATCTAACGAAAAAAGTAAAAAAAAATGCCATTTGGCGGTCAAAAATGATCATTAGACATATGCACATCAAATTATCAGATATTTTATAGAGATTTTAACAATAAGTATAAATTTTGTTTACAATCCTATGAGTTCCGTACCAATGTTTATCCGTTAGACAGCGACGCGGCGCTTACGCGCTTTATATATTTTGTCTCTATGCAGTTAAAGCAGTACGACTGCTTTGAAGAAAAGTTCAGATCTTCGAAAATATGTTAAAATAAAGAAAACATTTTTTTTCGAAAAAAATATTAAAAAAAATATTTATTTTTTAATTTTTTTTTTTTTTAATTTTTTTTAAATTTTTTTTGTCCAATTTATAGTTTCTCAAAAATCTTATTTTTTCGAAGTAAAATTTTTTCATTTAAAAAAAATGATAATCGTTATTAAAAAAATATTAATTTTTGGTGCGGGAAGTTCCAGCAATTTGCCTTAAGGCACGATGCCTTAATTGCCTTAAGACAGAATTCCACTTACAGCTAGCTTTTTTTTTAAACGTAGCTGTCTCCTAACCCATACAAATAATAGTTCAGTGAAGAATCGACGATCGTAAATAAGGAGCAAGTAGAGAAGCAGATATATCGACCATCAATGAAGCCGCCCTCATAGATGCTCTCAGCTAGATAACATTGTCACAACATTTCGGCTCGAGTCACACGAAACTGCGCGGGTGGCATTTCAGGGCAGAAGTCGATGATGATTTAGAGAAGACACCTACAACAGACTAAAAAGTTTCTTGAAGGACAACGATTGTAATATATATCAATACGCAATTAATATAATTACAAACTAAGGGTGCATGGCATTGTGCCTTCAGGCCAATTGCTAGAACTTTCCGTACCGTAATTTAATTTTTTTTAAACTTTAAATTTTTTTGAAAATTAAAAAAAAATTAAATTTGAGTATTTTGAAATTTTTGAAAAAAAAAAGAATTTTATTTATATTTTGAAACTTGTTGAAAATTTTGATTTTTTTTTTTCAAAGCAGTCGCAACGCGTAGCAGCTTCATTGACAAAATATCGGAGCCCATGTTTAAACATTATAAATTTTGGTATCTGATAATTTGATGCGTATATCTCTATTGATCATTTTTGACAACAAAATTGCGTTTTTTTTTCTTTTTTTATTGGATTTTCAAAATCGCTGCAAATGCCTGCCTTCCCAAAAATTTCTTCTTCTAATTCTTAATTAAGTTCTTTATTTTATCAATTCAAGTAAAATATTTTTTAAATAATTCAAATCGGACGCTCCGTTTTATCAAATACTGAATTATTATTAACTTCCCGTGGGGTAAGTTATTGTAATCGTCCAAAAATCGAAATTGAAATTTTTTACATTTCTCGACGTTTTGAAAGTTTCTGAACATTTTGGCATACCTCAGAAAAAATGGATGTGTGTGTATGTATGGATACAATTTTTCGGTCACGTTTTCGGGCGCACGGATCAACCGATTTGAATGGTTCATAAAACATTCGATTTCTATTAATAGGGAGATTAACTAATTAGTTTTTGGCAAAGGCAGGTCCAGCAGTTACGGAGATAAAAAGCAAAGAGTGCAGAAAATAGAAATCGAGTTTTTGAGAGAACGGAGTATTCGATTTGAATAATCTAAAAAACATTCAATTAGTAATGATCGGGAGAAGTGGTTATTAGTTTTTGGCAAAGGTAGGCCCAGCAATTTCGAAGATACAGAGCTAAATGTAAAAGAATGGCAGTTTTTGAGGGAACTAAGCGTCCGATTTAAATGATTCAAAGAACTTTCTACTTGATTTTGGAAAAGAAAATTGTTTCAAAATATTTTTTTTTTCAAATTATTTTTTTTTTCAAAAAAAATTTTTTTTGTATATTGAAAATAAACCAGATTTTATTTTTAATTCTGACTAAAGTTCTAATATATTTTAAACAAATAATTTCAACTTTGCAATTCGGTTTATATAATTCTTATAAATATTAGACAATGTTACAATATTTGTAATAATTTATTTGAAAATATTCAGTATTCCTCGAATATTTCGTTACGGTACGGATTTGCCTTAAAACACGATGCCATACACCCCACTAGTTTTTGACACTTTTTGTCACGTACCTTCAAAACGACTTTTATCAAAAGCTAATCAGTTTGTCTCCACATCAATACGGATCGAACGTTTTCTAAATTATTCAGATCGGTTGATTCCTGTTCCCGAAATCGTTGACGAAAAATTGTATCCGCACTATACGCACATAAACGTAAACATACACATCATAAATTTTTTCTAAGGCATATCAAAATGTTCAGAAACTTCAAAAACGTAAAGATATATAACAAAATTTATTTTAGATTTTTTTTTGCGATTACTATAACTTACCCTACAGAAAGATAATTACCATACGGGAAGTTAATAAAGCTACATAGTTATAATGAAATTCATTACAACAGCTTATATGACCCTTAAGTTTTCATTGCTGTTCAAAAAATAAATAATACATATTCATATGTATATATAATGTGATAAATAATAACAAATATTCTTTCTAAGATAAATAATTTCTTTTATCAATCAATTTATGCTAACTGAATTCAAACTAAATACACAAAATATATTTCTTTGCAGAAATCTTAGATGATATGATAAAGCTAGTAAACATAATTGAAATAATCTCCATTAGCAAATTTCAATTTACATGACTTATTGTTAGTACATTGCAAAAGCCCCTATATTTCTTAAGATCATAAAACGTTTAGAAATCGGCATATTAATTACAATGTTTGTAGACGGCGAGGGCGCACGGCCTGAATACAAATCGCATTGTCCGCGGCAGCAGTGTTTGCGATCCGAACAACAAATTGTAAGCCAACAAAGGTATCGTCCTGTTTACCTCCCAGGTGCAGAACCGCAATGTTGTGACTTATGTCACAGTAAACAACAATCAACAATCCCAAAAGATAAAAATCGTCTTCGGTGGACATCAAAGTCATTTTTCGACAATGAGACCCGGTCCCTAATATATCCTAATTCTTCTATTCTACTCTTGTTGCCTTTTTTACATGGCTGAGTAAATTGCATTTCGTCTGTCATTCCGGCTTGTTAGCCTCGAATAGTTTCACCTTCAATATTTTGACTTTGAATTACACAAGAGGCGAGGAGTTTGTTGACCGATATTTACCTGATTGTAAGAAAAATGATATACCCCGAGGCCCCGGACTGGCAACGCCAGACAAGGATGAGTCTTGAACGTCCTTTAACATGCCGCCCCATCATTCAATACTGGGTTTCCTGCAGATTCGCATCATCTTAAAGGAGAAAGCTCTAGTCATATGAAATTGCAAATTCTATTAAGCTATTGAAATTATGCATGGTGTAATGTGAGGCTGGTGCAAACGATATTTTTCGTACCATCGGCTTTGTAATTTCACTTCGATACTGATTTTGTAATCACGGACAAAGTATGAATATAAACATTTTTTTAACAACTAAGTTTTTACTTGTAAATTAAAACGGTCAATTAAACTGACATGAAATTCGTAAAGAGGTACCTTAAAATATATTGTTAATCACAAATTATTATCAAACTTAAGATTACAATATAAAAATACTATAAGCTTATATTACAAATGGTAAATTAAATTGAATGAAATATTATTGTTATGTGTATTTAACACTAGCCTTACGGGACCCGTCGGACGAAATTTGAAGTTCGAAATGAAATGTCCAAAAAACTATAGCATTTATCTCAACTATTTTGTGTCGTAAATTCATAGTTTATTATTACATATTCATAGGTATTATATATATGTACATTTATAATTTTGTAATAAATGTTCAAAATTTTTAAATTCGTATGTGATATACTATTTCTTAAATTGAAAAAAAAATTATTACGCATTTGCTTTATTTGTAACAAAATACATTCAAAAGGATCTAAACTTGATTATACATATAATCTAATTATTTATTTTTCTAACAAAAAGATCATCGTGACACACGAAACTAGAAGTTTGTGATAAGTTGTCAACATCAGAATTTCGACTGAAGTTTCTTAAACATGTAATGAAATTAGAAGCTGTAATTTTTTTATACGTATTTTATGTATGCATGCAAATATTGCACAAAAACATTCAATTAATGTTAAATCTTAAGTTATACATTTCAACTTAATCTGAGTACAAACTGGTGGTGTATGGCATAGTACCTTAAGGTAAATTGCTGGAACTTCCTGTACCGTAATGAAATGTTCGACGTATATTAAATGTTTCCAAATAGATAATTATAATTAAATACGGTAGTTTTCATTATTCTCATTTTATAGACAAAATAAAGAGCTTATAAATTGGACGACAATGTTTATATCTGTTTACAAAAATAGAATAAATAAAACTTAATCAATCGGATTTAAAATGACGGACATTGTATAATATTTATAAGAATTATATAAACTGAATAGCAAAGTTAAAATTATTTATTTGAAGTATATAAGTGAGCTTTAGACCTTTAGCTAAAATTAGAACTATTTTCGGTATTGAAAAAAAAATTTTTTGATATTAAAAAAAATATTGAAAATTTAACTCCGTAGGATACGAAATGCCCATAAACCTAGTGTTAATGTACCATGTTAAGTAAAAAGTTGTACACAGACATAAGAAAGATAAAAAACAAATAATATTTCAAAATGCAAAAACGCAATTAATTAAGCAAGACATCATATGGTATTAGATGGTTTAGTTCTACATCCAATTGGTGCCTGCCAAACCATTTAGTATTTTCTATTTGCGAACCAGCAAACCATTTTGTGTCCTGACCTAATAATTTCATTGTTCGCCAAAATGTATCTTCTGGCATCACAATAGGAGATATATTGCTTCGGGTTGACATTATTCTGTATTGAATCGAAGGATAATGATGTTTGCAAAATACAAACTACTCAATTGTGATATGGGCGTAAATCTTGCCATCCGGAGACCTTACTAGGCGTTAGCCCTACCGGTAATAGTAAATTATGATTTGTCTGTTATGTACACATACGAGTGATAATGGTGTTGCGTTACATGGCAAACTTTTGGGCAAATGTTACAAATATGGCCAGCGTGACAGTTGTCCCTTTTGCAAGGGATTTAATCTATTATATGTGGTTACACCTAAGAATAGTTAGATGATGCGCTGCAGATGTACACGTAAAATAAAATTTTGATAAACTATAAATGTATGTAACAAATAGATGTTATACGGAAATTAAGAAAAGAAATATGAAAGTATATAAGAGATATGCTTTAACGGATATTAAAAAAAAACAAGTTAAAATAAAATGTCAAATAAAAATTAATTAAGTTCTTAGAGTAGGTTAAACGCATGTAAAGAATTGAAATTTTAATATATTTCTTACTAATATAGAATTTTTACAATTTTGTATATGATATATCTGGATATAATTTTCAATTTTTCCTTAATTTGTTATAGTTTTAGTTAAGACTCAATTTCAATAAAAAATTATACGTAGCAAGTATTATCTAGGAATATAATAAAAATCATTTTTCTTTGTAAAATTGATCATTTTTTAAATCAGACATGGTGACAGTATTTCTTATTTAAGTACAAAACTTTTTATATTTTTCAGAACTATGAATTGTTGGAGTAGGGTTTTGGGATTTTAGCATTGCATAAAATTCATAATTATTTTTAATAAATAAATCCCTTTTAGTGCGTCTATTTAGCGCATTTCGCGAATGCACAGTTTCCCTGCTTCAGATTTGTAAAACAAAATTCTTGTTGAAATATATAAAAAATAAATACTAAACCAGTGGTGTATGGCATTGTGCCTTAAGGCAAATTGCTGGTACTTTCCGTACCGTAATAAAATATTCGAGGAATATTAAATGTTTTCAAATAGATTATTATAAATATTATAACTTATATATCTTTACCAAAAAGTAAATAAACAAAATTTAATCAATCGAATTTAAAATGGACATTGCCTAATATTTATAAGAATTATATAAAATGAATAGCAAAGTTAAAATGATTTATTTGAAGTACCTATATAGAAGTGAGCTTTAGAACTTTAGCTAGAATTAAAAATAAAATTCGAATTATTTTGCATATTGAAAAAAATCCCAAAAGCAATCGCTTCGTCAACACAAGCAAAAAGTTTTTTGAATCATTCAAGTCGGATGCTTAGTTCTCGCAAAAACTGTCAATTTTTGCTCATTTAGCTCTGTATCTTCGAAACAGCTGGACTTGCCTCTGCCAAAAACTAATCACCACTTCTTCCCGTCATTACGAATTGAACGTTTTTTGGATCATTTAAATCGGATGCTCCGCTCTCTCAAAAATTCGATTTCTATTTTTTGCACTCTTTGCTTTGTATCACCGAAATGGCTGGATCTGCCTTTGTCAAAAACTATCAATGTTTTTTGAACCATTCAAATCGGTTGATCTGTGCGCCCGAAAACGTAGACGAAAAATTGTATCCATACATACAAACACACACACATTCATTTTTTATGAGGTATGCCAAACGTTCTAAACGCGAAAGAATGCAAAAATTTTCAATTTCGATTTTTGGACAATTACAATAATTTACCCAACGGGAAGGTAAAATAAGAACCTTTTCGAAAATTCGGAACAAACTGGCACCAAAATTAAAATTCAGGATTATTACTTATTAGAAAAATCTGGGATGCAAAGTAAAAATCTGTACTGTCGCGGCAAATCCTGGGCGTATGTCACTTTTAAAAAAGAAGATTTACGTATGACAGAGATTAAATGTATAATGAGTGCTTTCAAAACCCAAGACAATTTTTGGTATGTTACTACAATATAGAAGAAACAACGAAACATGTTACATAATAGTAAATAGAAAGTTGTATATACCAGGATACGCGAGTAAGATCCAAATACAATCTTGTAAGAACTCAATCACCTAACATATCAAATCTACAGTCTGCAAATTCCTGCCCCAGCTATAATCGCCCCCAATAATCGCAACAGCATCGTCATTATATAAAGTCTACCCCCCCGAGAAATAAACAGTTATGAATTCTGCTTCGAACAAACGATCGAATTAGCTACATCATAAGGGGATTATTCATTTTATCATGGGCGTGCCTCCTAAAACCATAACGACAACCTATATTCCATCGGCCAACCCTAGTATAAACTTTCCACCCCTATATAAGGGAGTCGGGCGATTTCATTACAGATTGAATGTTTGAACAGTTTTATTGAATAAAATTACGAACTCGTGATTTGGGGGATATGATTCTGTGAGGTTGTTGTATACGCGATAACGATGGGTTAAATAATATGGAGAAAATTTGATAAATTTTAATTAGCTGATCATGTCTTGAAAAGAAGGGAAAGAAGTATTATCTAGATTTTAATGGTATTAAGATTGAGCAATTACCTTAGTGTGCAGTTTATTATTATTAATTTAATATAGCAATAAATCAATGTTACTTCAAAATCAACTTAAGTGGATATTTTAAACATATTTTGTAAAAACTTTTTATTTTCAATATGCTTATTTTAAACCAAAGTGATATTTTTGATCTGTAACACGTTAATCGCCACGATATCAGAAAAAATATTACATGGGCCGTGGTAACTTTATTAAATAATTTAGTTAAAAATGTATCAAGGCAACTTGCTGCACCAAAGAATTTATTTTACCAAAATTACTGAAAAACACTATTTTTATGTCATACATATATGACTGTCATGGCTTATATATTTTTGTTGTTGTGGTAAGATAAGCTATTTTCTGGTCACTTTATCAGACATATGTATTTGATATGGCTTATGTAGAACACATATGACTGACATAGCAATTAATGTGTTATATCTAAGTATTGTTTTTTGCTCCATAAAAGCAAACATTCAAAAACTTTCGTAAATCGATTTTTAAACACAATGAAATTTGAATATGCTTGTAGTATAATTGTTCAATATTATTTCTAGATAATAGCTACTTAGATACATTTTAAGATTTTATCGATTACAAATTAGAATGTATTTTGAAAAGTTATACTACGCAAAGTGATTTCTCTACTATTCTAAATCTTGTGTTCTAATTTTAAAAATATTATTAAAATTAAGGGAAACCTGTATTTTTTTCTTGATGCCATAAAATAGAGTAAAATGTATTTTATATTCTATTTAGCAAATTATGTTACAACAATTTATTTCTCTGCTAAACTAATACCTGGGTTCTGAATATAAAAATAATAATTCAAATATTAATAAACATAAGAAACGTATTTTTATCTTTAAGATCGCACCTTTTGCATTGAAATTTTTTACAAATAAATGTAAAGAAAATTGCAAGAAAATGTAAATTTGACTCAGGAAGTAAGAAGATGAAAAGAAGAAGAAAGAATGAAGATAAGTTGAAAAAACTATAAGAATAATATGATTTATTTGAAGAAGAAAAGTTGAGAAGAATATAGTATAAGAAGAGTAGGATTTATGAAAAAAGAAGAGAATATGAAGAAACTGAAGAATGTAGTAGAATTGTAGTAATAGATAATAATTAGGTAATGTTGTAGGTAGCTAAATGCCTTGTAAGCAAGGCCAATTAATAAATAAAATAATAAAGTCATAATGTATTATTAGTAGAAATGGTAAATATTTGTATATAAAATATTAATTTACTATCATAAATAGGCAAAAATTAATTTATAAATCATCTTCATTTTTGTATTCATGAACTGATGTTATGAACTGATTGAAATTTTATGAACTTTTTTGTAAGGTAAGGTATAGTAATCGCAAAAGATCGAAAATTTCAAAGATTTCTGAACATTTTAGTTTTAATCTAAGGCATACCTTAGAAAAAGTGGATGTCTGTTTGTGTGTATGTATGTGCGTGTGTGTACGGATACAAAATTTCGTCGACGATTTTGGGAACACGGATCAACCGATTTGAATAATTTGAAAAACATTTGGTTAGTATTGACGGAGAGACGTGCTGATTAGTTTGGCAGGTCCAGCCGTTTGGAAGGTATAAGGCAAAAAGTGCAAAAAATTTGAAGCATTCAAAATACGTTTTATTTGTTATTGAAATAAAGAACTGATTACATTTTCGGAACAATTAGTCCAGCGGTTTCGCAGATTTAATAAAAAACATTGGCGATCAAAAATGATTATTGGACAAATGCGCAAAAAATTATCAGATATTTTATAGAGATTTTAATAATTAGTATAAGTTTTGTTTACATTTCTATGGGTTTTGTACTAACATTTTTAATGCTTAGCCGTAGTTACTTGTACAGGAAGTAATTTGCCTTGGTACAAAGTCGTACCCAAATTCGATGGAAATTTGGAAATCCCCTTATGAGATATAAAATGTATCTACCGTGAACTAATTATAAAATATCAATCACAATGTTTCTTTAATATAGTTGTGACTAAAACTAGACATTATTACCAACCTGCGTTATTCCCATAGTGATCCCTTGCAAATGTATATAGGTAATGTTATAATAACTCCTTTATACTCTCATATATTGTACGTGCACACCGGCCGAGAATATCGTATTGGCACGGATATGTTCTAGAATAGAACGAGAATATAAATTATTAAACCGAAAGCTAGGGTTTAATTTACAGTTATATGACAAGCCAGAAATCTTGACTTTACGGATGATATTAAATGACTGAATAAATTTTATGAATAATTTACAAATTCGTTATTGAATATTATAAAAATAATCTAAGTTCTTTCTGTATTCGGAAGTTTGAAATTATATTATTATTATATTACGTAAAGGTATTAGGTACAAAAATTATTAACGTAATATAAAAATGCGGACACACAAAACACACACACACATACATCCATTTTTTCTGAGATATGCCAAAATGTTCAGAAACCTTCAAAACGTCGAGAAATGCAAAAATTTTCATTTCCGATTTTCGGTCCATTACTATAACTAGCCTACGGGAAGTTAAAATAGAAATTATAAATGTTTAGAATAGAATAAAAACCATAAATTATAAAATATTAAAATAATATTCCTTATATATTAAGAAACAATTTTTATGTTATACCTAAATATCCTTTCCTCTCTGACTATATTCAGTAAAAATCCCAGTTAATTAATCACTGTAACCTGGTCTTTTTTACCCCATAGGCGTGATTAATTACGGCGGCTAGGGGACATACACGTCTAATCATTTATTATAATTTTAAAGGTATTTTACAAAATAATAGCTGTATTATTCAACCAATGCAAAATATAAAATGTATGGGTGCATTTTTACGGAGATTGTAAAAATTGTAAATAACCTTGATCTGCTACTTCGTCAGATTACCAGTTAATTACCAGTGTTGGAATAACTATTTATTTAATTTATCTCTTGTAAAATTGCTTTTTCAAACTCAATTTACTACTTTGTTCAATATTTTGTATTTTGGTTATATTAAAAAAAAACTGTTGAATCTAACTTAAAATTTGCAGTCAATCTTATAAAACAATTAAATAATGTATACGTAAAAATTATATTAAGGCCTCGTAAACTAAGCAACAGGGCTTATATCCGAAACAAATAACACGAAAGAACTTTTGTTACGGTTTTTAAAACATTGCCGTTTTTCTCCTGATAGCAACGTCGTAAGAATAAATTTATGGCTTGTTATATATTTTTTTCCTTCTACTTGCAAATATTGCTATTAAAAAAATTCTTAACTTTACTGGTTTTTGAGAAATCGCTCTACCCTACGGTATCTACGTTTATAACCGGTAGATAATAAATTTTAAATTGCTTGATTGTAATTACATAAGGTAAAATAAAGTCTAGTGAATAAGACGTGTAAATTTTCCAATGGCTAAATGTAGATTTTTTTAAAAATTAATTTATGATTAGCTTCCACTCTATTATAGTACGGAGTTTCTATATAGTCGGATTTGTTGCAAGGTAATAAATAACTGCCACGCCGTGCAGAAACCCTAACGTCGATCCCGTACCTAACCAAATAATACTTTACTCAATTACATTAAACACGAAGGCACAATAAATGCATTCGTGGTTCGGTGTTTGCTAATATCACCAATGGAACTGCCGTGCTAATAACCAAATGGAACTGGGACAAGCGAAAAACAACCAGGGACAGACATCCCATTCCGCCTTACCTGCATGTTTGGATTCATTTAAAATTAAATTTTTACTCCATAATAATTAAACCTAAAATGGGCGTTATAAAAGTTAAGCGATGGCCATCTCCATGCACCCGGCACATCATAACTAAATTATGTAACTTTAGAGCCATGTGTACAAAAACGAAACAAAGAAAAAGTTCGCCCCGAAGAAAACTGCGACAACGATAATTACTGTTAATATTCATTTTTGTCGCAAATGTTATGTAATTGAGGCTTTCGTAAAATTACATAATTGCATTGAAGTCTTTAGGCTAAATCGATATGCAAAGTGAAGTTTAATAGGGGTTTTTCATGTTCAAACAAGAACTGGTTTGATAGACATTTTAAAAAATATGATTCAAAAGTAACATCTTATTTTGAGATTGTCAGACTAATGTGATCCACCAAGAAAAAGCCCTAAGAAAAATCATTTTAATATCTTTTATCCGAACTAGTAATAATATTCAACGCAGTATACAATATACTTTATTAATGATAATAATATATGTTTATAGAAGAATCTGAATAAAATTGTGTCATCAAATTGCCATAACATTTGATTCAGATTCATAATAATTGCGACATTCTTATATATCAAACAAGTATAATATAGTTTTTTCCGGAAGACTTAAAATTGTGAAATTTTTTACATAACTAAATGTCCTGAGTCAAAAATCTGTATATGATCCAGATTCAAAATTCCGGGAATCGCCATAGTTGCATCTAAAAAATATTGGTTATTTCTTTTTGTAGGCAATTGATTTGTTTTATAATTTAACCAGTTAAATGTTATTGATAAAAAATTGCCAAGAAAAAGTGGCAGAATTTTGTCTATAAACGATCGAACTACGTTCAATAAAATTCCCAGTTCATTCCTAATTATAAAAATGTGTTCTTTAACTATTTTTCCAAAATTTGTCATCTGTCCCTTTTTACCCCATAGGCGTTGTAAAATGGAACAGTCATGGGGCAAACAGATTTTGAAGGGATTTTACGAAATAATAGCTGAAAAATTCAACCAATGCAAAATAAAAGTTTTATGGGTACATTTTTCACAGAGATAACACTGTATATCACCTTGATCTGGTATCGGGTCAGAAAGATTTCTCAGCATAGTTGCAAAAACTATTTATTTGATTTATCACTTGTAAAATTGTTTTTTTAACTTATGGACCGATTCTGCCGCACAACAGACCAATGTTATGCAAAGCTATGTTATGAAGAACATTCCATACTATATTTTGACAAAAGCCATGTAGTTGCTGTGCAGTTAGGAGTTTCTCTCAGGTTTGTCAGATAGAAAACCTGACTTAGAAACAGCACAAGCGTTATATAACAGGGTCTTTTTGACTCAGCTTCATAACATACAAGTGACGTTAAAGTTTATGTGTAAAGACTACAGATTTAGTTTTTTTTTTTAATCTCATCTTAATCTAACCTAAAAATAACATTACATCCTATAAAATAATTAAATTACGTTATTTACGACTTACCACAGTGCTCACAACGAAAAAAACTAACAACCAAAAAAAATTGTACTTTTGTTATGTATTTTCAATCAAGGTGGTTGTTGGTTATACATCTTTTGTCCTCTTCTTCCAAATATTGTTGTAAAAAATCCTAAACTTATTTGTTTTTGACATATTGGTGGTGGACCTTTTTACCAGCGGACTTTTAAGCCTCGCTATTATGCTTCTTGGTCGTAATTAAATTGTAACTGCATGATTGAAATTATCTTATACACCGTAACAATAACGAAACCTAATAAACTTATACAAAATAGAGAGGTTTATCGCCCCTTGTTCTTTGCACGCCGCATCCATTTATATTATCTATTCTATAGGACACAAAAGCAAACGCGTTTTTATTACGAGACATATTTGTAAACCGCATGTTGTATGAACTTTGATTTATAACACGGAATACATGCATATTTATATGGATAGTGCAAAGCAGGGTTGGCCAATTTCGAAGACAACTGAAGAAAAGATTTAACTAAATTCACATTACACGCAAAATAATTCAGTAAATATGACCTCAGAATGTTTTCCTATAAACGTAATTTACTGATACTGATTATGAGAGATTTATGATTATACTGATACCGATTATTAGAGATTATGTTGAAAAATAAATTGCCACTCTTCCATAGCAATGTTTTTCCTTTTTAGGCAAAGTAGGGGAAACTGGGCACGGTTGTGCCACTTTTCTTTGATTAGCAATAATTTTGTTAATCGCAAAAAATCGAAAATATTTTGTTTACATGTGTTTCAAAGTTTTCAGAACATTTTGTTATATCCTGTGTGTGTGTCCGGATACGAATTTGCGTCGACGATTTCGGGAACATGGATCAACAGATGTGGATAATTCAAAAAACATTAGATTCGTATTGATGGGATTAGTTTTTGGCAAAGCATGTCTAGCCGTTTCGAAGATACGAAGCAAAATGTTCCAAAAATGGTAATACAATTGTTGAGATAACGGAGAGTCCGATTTAAATTATTCAGAAAACATTTTATTTGTATTGACAAAATAAACAACTAATTAAATTTTTGGGAAAGCAGGTCCAGCGGTTTCAGAAACCCACTAAAAAACATTTAAAAAAAATGCTATAACTTGTTTCAGCTTTCAGGGGCTGATATGCTTTCAAATTGGTAAAAAAAATTCTCTAAAATTTTAGCTCTAACTATTAACTCTAACATAGACCGCACTCCAACCAAAGTTTCTTGGTTTTTCTTCCTACGTAAATACTTAATTTATGAAATTTATGAAATATATCAAATTTTTGTTGAAATTTTTTTATTCATGATTTTATGTATGAAGCAAATACAATGTTATTCTCAAAATTTCGATTCACTTGTCGCTAAGTTATAAAACAAATAGAATTTTAACCATGTTGTTTTCATAGAAACTTTGGTTGGAGTGCGGACTATCTTAAAGTTAATATTATGAGCTAAAACTTTCAGAGATTTTTTTTTATCAATTTGAAAGCATATAAGGCCCTGGGAGCAAGGAAATTCGAAAACAAACATATTAAGAACCACCCAAATATGTATATATATATATTTACATATATCTTCCTAATTTACGAACTTGAATCTAAATCCGCTTTATCTTATACGATTTAGTTTTATGTATATTCCGAATCAAAGGTTGTGCATCTACGTCGTGAAGCATTCAATTAACGCCATAGTAGCTGATAATCGACAGCTGCGTCGAGACAGACTAGAATCACACCGTTCACGATGTGAACACTGCAATGTGTTTTATAGGGAAGAAATCCGAAATGGGGTGTTCAACATTCAATATTTTAATAAACCCATGAGGGAGCCAAGAGAAGCCCCACCCTAATAAATGATTCGGACGCCATAACGGCCGAGCTCTACTAATACACCGTGAACGTTTTTATTAGCGTAAGAGGCGAGGCATGTACTGATTGAAATATATTGATGTTGAGGATATTTTTTTAGGAAACATCAGAGATAAAACTGGAAACATTAGTAGATATTTTCTCATCAAATAGATGCTCGTATAAACACCATAGGCTTAAATAGGTCCGCGGGTAAAAAAAGTTCACCACCGATATCTCAAAAACAAGTAAAATCAGGAATTTTTAACACAAATATTGGCAAGTAGAGAGGAAAAGATGTAGAACCAGCCACCACCTTTATTCTTATGACGTTACTATCGGAAGATAAACGACAATGTTTGAAAATCCATAACAAAAGTATTTTCTTTCGTTGTTAGTTTTTTTAGTTGTGAGTTCTGCTGTTTAGTTTACGAGACTTTAATATAATTTTTTAGTATACATTAATTAATTGATTTATAAGATGTATTGTATTGTATTGGTAATTGTGTTTGAAGAACTTCATGTATTCTTTGCTTGTAATCTTTTTACTTTTTCGCTGGCGATATAATCTCATTCTTTGAACAGCTGTAATATCTGTCTTGTCTAAAAAATAATTTTCCATTTTAATAACTTCAAAGATTTATAGAAACTACGAATAATACAGAAATAATTTCTAATCAATAAACTGACGTTTAGTACACGGCATAAAATGTGTAATTTATTTTATTATTTTCAAGGAAGAGGGTAAAATATTCTTCTGATTCAAGCATTCTTGTTAAATCAAGATTTGTACTTCGATGTAACTTTAAAGTGTTTATTTATCTATGCCGGCTTCCTTGTTGATATCGGTACGCATGCAACGTTGATGCCGGTACGCATACAACAACAGATCTCTATTCCCATTCGCGTCGACGAATCACAATCGATATCATCAAGAGCGAATGACTCTGCCGTAACGCACTTCCGTTACATTTGTACGGATTCACACCCTAATTGCGCCTAAAGAAGTTTTACTCCAAAAAGTAAATTAAGTTACAAGAGGCAATTTTGCAAAAAATAAATTAAATAAATAGTTATTACAACTCTGCTGATAAATATTTCTGACGAAATGTTAAATTAAGGTTTTATACAGTGTTCTTTATGTGAAAAATGTACCCATGAAATTTATATTTTGCATTGGTTGAATGATGTAGCTATTATTTCGTAAAATTCCTTTAAAACTAAAAATAAGAATATGGACCTGTTTGCCCCCTGGATGTCCCATTTTACTCCACCTATGAGGTAAAAAGAACCAGATGACAAAGTTATGAAAATCAGCAAAAAAAAACAAATTTTAATAATGATGTTATTACTTTTTATTGCATTTTACTGCGTATAGTCAGAAAGCTGTTTATTTGATATACGATATAATTTGTTGTAATATAATTGGTTTGTTTTTCACAATATAATTGCACAAAGGCAAATTGGACCTTTGTCCCTCGCCCAACTTTCAAACTTTTTGAC
This sequence comes from Ctenocephalides felis, assembly GCF_003426905.1. Classification (NCBI taxonomy): domain Eukaryota; kingdom Metazoa; phylum Arthropoda; class Insecta; order Siphonaptera; family Pulicidae; genus Ctenocephalides; species Ctenocephalides felis. The sequence goes on from NW_020538040.1 coordinate 161,460,418, forward strand.
AGCTTCATGACTACCAACACATTGAAATTTAACATAAGGAAACAGGATTTATAAAAATAAAATAGATTCTCCGAGAATACCAATTCTTGAACATACTCTTATTTGAAACACGGGAGACTGATAATATAACATTAGTATGCATATTTTTTATGAAGTATTTATCTACATTTTGTCAATCAAAAACATTTTTTTTATTATTATCTTTTTTTTACAACTGTCCAGTAAAGGACATTCAATAAATTTGATGAATTTACAATAGTCGGCCGAAAAGGGACATTGTATACTACAAGGGCATGTTGGAAAAAACAACTCAGTAGTTGTTTTTCCATTCGATATAAAATTCACAATATTTTATTGATAATTATATAATTTTAACTATTTACTTATTAAATAATTTCTTATAAATAATGATTAAGTTATTTCCATTTTTTATCAGGAGAGTTGATGGCTTAAATCCAGTGGAGCTTTTCTTTTCAATCTTTCTTGGATAGTTTTCTGTTATCAAGGAGTTTGCTAATGAATTTGGGTGACTGATTAGCTTGTTTCTATACTTGTGTGCTATTTCAAGAACATTTACCATAAATTCAAATGTATTCTCATAGAATTCCAAATTCTACTTTTAGATTCAAGACTATCGACTATCGACAATAAAAACAAACATTGTGCCATCAAAGTTTGGTTTTAAGAATCAAGTTCTCAAATTACCTTCGAGTAAACATTTTTACAAAGACGGCAAAAGTCTGACAGATATTGATATGTTTCATTTTCGTGCAGATTTTCTGGCATCGCAAATCGACCGACAATATAATTACTTAATCACATCTTAGAAGACAGCCCGTGGATTCCAAGAACCATTGCACGATCTACACTTTATGCGCAGAGCAACGCATCGGAGAGGCGAAGCGATAAAATTGAAAAAAAGAGGCACGCTAAAGAAAATAATAACAAAAACAAAAGTTAAAATAAAAAATAAGAAAAACCGCAGAACCGGTCTGCTTCGGAGGAGCAGAAATATGCAAATGTCTACCGGTGATAACGTTGAAAGTGTGGTGGAACGCAGTAGACTCGATGCGCCGATTGAAACATTATCGTTCGGTAAGAGGATGATACATTCGTAGAGTTATAATGGATAATAAATTTTGAAAATAATTATTTGGAACAATGTTCACAAACCTAAAAATATATACGCAAGTGAAACGAGCTTTGCGCAAACTTTATAGTGTTCTAAGAGATCAATAATAAGATAGGTTAAAAAATATAAAAATTAATTTTGTTTACTTTTTTAATAAACTGTGGAACAGCAATCAGAACTTGGTGTTGTTCTACAGCTGTTTGGCTAAGCATTTGACTTAAAAAATGCATGACAAATTTGACAATAATATCTTGGCAAAAATAAATAGCCAAACTTGCTTGGACAGATATTTAGAATATATTTGTGCATGAAGTGATTTGAATCAGCAGAGACTGAAAAATACTGATAATTTTTAAATAAATAAATTTATTTTAATAATCAGCACTTGTTTCTCTGTGATTTTTATTGCAAAAGGTACTATTCTACTCATAATAGTTTTTAATCTAAAGCGTTATGCAAAAGCAATAAATATCGCAATAAAATTAAATACGAATGCAAAATCATAGATTTCAATTCTAATCTTATCTATACCAAATCGTATTTCACAAATTTAATTTTATTTTATAAATTCTTAAAATTTTAAATATAAGCATATTAATAATATATATATATATATATATATATATATATAGGATTTTTTGTTCGACGTTGAAACATATTGCAAGTGTGTGTTAGTAAAGTGTGTGTTTTGCTGATCTGCAGAATGATGAGACACATCTAGTCTCGAAACGTATAAAAAATTAAAATAAATTTTCTACATTCGACGCATTGGCTGTTTCATTCATTTCAATATATATATATATATATATATATATATATATATATATATATATATATATATATGCAGACAACGTATGTTATTAAGTTTATATGCTGTCCATTTGATTGTGCATTAGTTTTTTTTTAAATAAGATAAAGGAATCTTCGTGGTATTGGCTTCAACATTCAAAAATACTATTTATTAATTATAAGAAATATTTACAGATATTAGTAATATTAATATATGGTATTAATAATATTGATATATAATAATAATTTTAATAGGGCATTAATGAAAATAAGAAAAATGCTGAAAACTGTAACAAACCCACCTACATTTCATATGCATGCAGTATCTTTAAAATATAATTGAGTCAAATTTATTATATTTAGTCATTGTCAAAGAAGCTTTTAAATTATTCAACCAAAATAATGTCTATTTATTATTTACACTATTAATTTAATTTCTTCTACAAGTACCTAGCAAATGCAGAAATATTTTACTTTTATTTTTTAATTATAATAAGATATAGATTTCATACGCCATGAAAGATTGGATATCTTTGTGTTTTCTTCTTCTTTTAATATCTGCACTCACTCCATATGGAATATAAACAAATTTTTGATAGTACTTAGAATGTATAAAACTTACAATGGAGTAAATTTATATCATATATTAAAGTTAAAAAAAAAAATGTTATACTTAGACATCCAATCACTGGATTAGCATTTGATTTGGACTCTAAATGGAATGGACGTTTATGAAATTATGAAATTGAAGTGTGAAATTAAATTTTTTAATCTCAATATATATATGTCATATATATGACATAAAATTCTACATAACTATATACCTAAGTTTAAAATACGCGATCAAACATATCACACAATAAGATGAATTTTCATAATATATATCTATTAAATATAGACAAATTAATCGCAGGACTGTAACTTAAATACAGCTTAAATGATGTTCAAACACAACAGTTCATAAGACTGTTAAATTCTGATTGCTGTTAAAAAAAATCATTTATTTGTCGTAATCAATCTGAACCTTTGAATGTTTCAAAATGAAAATGAAAAAATATATTTCACACGCCTAATAAGAACTTAATCCGCAGCCGCAATCAAATAATTATATTATTCATTGCTTTGTGTGAAATCGACGAGGGTGGCCACAACCGGAATAACTCCGATAAAACAAATGCTCAAAGTACGTGCTGAATCTCTCGACAGAAAGACTTAACTTGCCCAATGTAAACAAAACATTTCGTTGTCTATTCAACGCATTAATAAAAGACCACTAAACAGAAAATAATAATAAACCTAGAAAGAGGAACCTTATTTCGCATCAGAAATTCAATATTTTCCCTGCGCACTCCCCATACAACATTTTTAACTTTTCATACCATATACTTTTTTTAACATCGTACTTTATTCTATGACGTTTATTTATAATTTCCTCATATTGTTTTTTACATATTTCTATTAGCATTTTTGAATAAATATAATTTGATAATTATTAATTAATTTAAATAATTATGAATTAATTATAATATTACAAGTACAATTTTCAAGAACATCAAATTTCATTTGTGCACATTACTGAGACTCGATCCGAGTACCTCTTATGTGCTAGTCGACCATTTGACAATTCGATCTCGCTCATTGTAGTAAGATACATATATATTATAAATTAATAATAAAAAGCTAGTAGACAAGTACCATTATCTCTTTTTCTGATTTCTTGTACCATTTATCAACTTTATTTATATTTCAGACCTACTTCATTCAATGTTAAATTAATTAACATATTCAATTAACATGTTCAATTTTACATACTCTTCTATTTCCTATTATATTTATTTATACACAACATATTTATTTTTATATATTTTTAGCTCAGTAGTACTTGGTTGGGTTATTTTTCCTTTGAAACACATTTTTGATATATTTCTAACAAGGAGAACCTCAGGTTTACTCATTTGATGATTTGATGAAACTTTACATTGCGATAGAGTTGATAGTTAAACCGAATAGTTTAAAATATTACAGGCCTATGAAAAGTGGCTATATTATAAAAATAATTGAAGTTTTGAAAAATAGACCGCGGGCAATACATAGACATACAGTATTTCATATTAATATGTCTCGGTAGCTCAGTCAGTTTAGGCACTTGCTTCTACTTTTCGCGCACGGATTCATAGATAAGAGGGTTGAAAATGTAAGTAAAAGTGGATATCACCACTGACTGATATCAGGTTGCAAGGCCAGACGCTGAACCACCGATTAATGTTTTTTTTTATTCTCGACAATTCTCAAAAATTATACTTACATTTATTTTGGTTATGCATGAAGTCTGAAAACCTTGTAATATATTTTTTTAAATAATGACTACCAAAAAAATATTTAAGTAATAGTTATATAAGTAATAGAGCAAAAAACTTAATAAACTGACATGAAAGAGATAAACTATAAATTTTTTTCTTTGCAATTTCTGGACATAAACAATGATATATACATCATACAAATAATAAATAATTGTTCAAAGAATTTAAAATAAATTGTAAAAAAATCATGCTGAATGCTTTTGTAATCATTTATTTTTTATGAAAGACTAGTTGAACTTTTGCAATATCTTTATCAGAAATTTGTACAATATTGATAATTATAGATTCTTATAAAACATGAATTTATTTGATCTAGCTGCTTGCATATGGGCTGGTGTTACTGACACAATCAAGTTTCAATAACGCTATATCCATATTAAAATAAATAAGAAAACAGATTATTTTACTATACGTCGATCTGGAACAATTAGAACAATATAAACTTCAAAAAACTGTTTTCATCTTCAAAAACCTGCCTCAGCAGATGCAAGACCAACTATCTACGTTCGATTTTACCTGTGACCAGGAAGGGACTACTAAATCGTGTAATAAATGCCACCGCTGGATATAATCTTATGTCAACTTGAAAATTGGCAGATGTAACTGTTGTTATGTTATTACATTCAAGATGTTGTTTAATCTTGTCTGACTTTATTGCTCCATATATACACAAAGAGAAGATCGTAGTATTACATGTCCTAGCAATAGGGGGTAGTTCTTTGTTAGGTGATTTTTGGTTAGATCGATTCTGTAAAAGCATTGCGGTAATACAAGTTGTAAAATCAACCAGAAATCAATTTTCATACAGATCCAATTTCTCTATCTTCAGGAACCGAGAACAAATTATTCGATAATAAAAGTAATCAATAAAAATATATTTGTACATTAACATATAACTTGAATACATTTTTTTCCGATTGTGATCTCATTTTACTTCCTAAAACGCTAAAAAAAATTTAAAGTTAATTTAATATTTGGTAAAATAACGTGTTAAAATTATACCAAATTAATTGGGTATTAATTGAATTTAAATTAGATAATTAAGTATAGTCAGCATATTATGTATCTAATTACATTAAATTACACAGGACGTTGGCTCGTTATAAATAATTTACGAACATGTGTTATGAAATCCATTTACTTTTACATGCGATTTCTAATACAAAATTGAAAAAATCATGGGCGCAGAGTTTTTAAATACAAATAAATGAGAATAATATTATTTGTAATGGAAATGAATGCTTCTAATTAAAATTATATAAAAAATTACTCAAATCTTATAACAAATTTTCTTGTAATACAAAATTCTATTCATTCACAAATACTCTAGCACTTGAAAGTTAGAAAATACAATTTTAGATAAAATACGAACAAACTAGTGATGCATGGCATCGTTCCTTAAGGCAAATTGCAGAAACTTTCTATACCAAAAACTGTTTTTTTTAAAAAGATACAAATTTCTTTTAGAACTCTGTAAAAAATCGATTTTTGAAATTTTTATATTTTTTGATAAAAAATGACGGATGAACATTGGTACGGAACCAATAGAAAAGTAAACACAATTGCTTATTATTATTAAAATATCTATAAAATACGTGATAATTTAAGGTGCATATGTCTAATGATCATTTTCGTTCGTCAAATGGCCTTTTTTTCACTTCTTTATTGGATTTCCAAAACCGCTTGACCTGTCTTCTCAAAAATCATCATTCATCCGTTCTCTCAAAAAATCAACTACCATTTTTGGCATTTTTTGCCCCGTATCTTCGCAAAGGCTCGACCTGCCTTTACCAAAACCTAATCAGAACATCTCCTTATTAATACGAATCGAATGTTTTCTAATTATTTAAATCGGTTGACTCGTGTTACCGAAATCGTCGACAAAAATTTGTATCCGCACACATACACACACACGTACACACATGCATACACACACATATATATATACACGCACACACACACCCATACATCCATTTTTTCTAAGGTATGCCAAAATGTTCAGAAACCCTTGAAACGTAAAGATATATAAAAACTTTCATTTTCGATTACTATGACTTAATCTACGGTAAGTTAATACAAAGTGACTTTACTTAAGATTTAAAAAATTAGTCCATGCCCTTTACAAATCAATTCAACATTTAATTATTCATATACTATCCAAAAATACTAGAAGTTTATTAATTCAAGAAGTTAAAAAATTAAACATATTTTATTACCAAAACTTTCAAAAGTTTGTTCTTGATGAATAATATTGGAGCACAATTATGTTCTTATAGTTGTAATAAACCTAATCGTCTGAACAGTCTGGTTTAAGACAATCATTAATTGCATCCGTGTAGAGCTTTGCAACTCGTTTTTTATCTATATACCTTACAACAGCATATAATATCATAAATAGTTGTTAAGTGTAAAATCATGCTAAAATGTAGCACTAAAATGCAGTCGAGTGTGAGTCGAATTCATTCGTTCATTAAAAATTCATTCGTAGTAACTTTCTAATTATCACACCCCATAATTACAGTCATTATTTTTATAATAGTATTTGAAAAAAGTGAGAAAAAGAAGAAAAAAACGTAATTTTATCTAGTAATTCATTTTAATAATTATTTTTTACCATTTTCAGTACTTAATGGTATTTTTGATACATTCCTTGCTAAGTGTGTTTATTTTATTTTTAATTAAGTTATACACAGTCGTGCACTGTTTAACTAATGCTATTAATGATTGAAGAACTTGGAAACGTATTGTTATCTATATTTTCGATGTCAGTTCTGCTTGATATCATCCTGTCCTAGGCGGCTATCAAACCTTGGACCTCTGATTATTGATTATTAAATTAAAAGACCAGTGGTTATTAATTAGTTCAATCCGACAATAAATTTAACCACCGCATTACATTTTCATCAAGCACATATTTACAAAAAGTATTTTCTTGGAAAAATGTATTTTAGTATTAGATTTATAGTAATTTTTTGTTGGTAGTATTTTTTCTTTTGCTTTTGCTATTAAAATTTTATATTTTTAACTTTCCTGTTGGTAAGTTATAGTAACCACCAAAAAAATAAAAATAAATTTTTTTATATATCTTTATGTTTCAAAGGCTTCATTTTGGCATACTTTAGAAAAACTTGATGTATGTGTGTGTGTGTGTGTGTTTGTATCTGTGTGTTTGTGTGCGAAAACAACTTTTCGTCGACGATTTCGGGAGCACGGATCAACCGATTTGAATAATTCACATTTTATTTGTATTGACAAAATGAAGTCCCATTTAAATTTTTGAAAAGACAGGTTAAAAAATGATCATTAGACCATATGTTCATATGTACATCAAATTATCAGATATTTTATAGAGATTTTAATAATAAGTAGTTTATCCGTTAGACTACGATGCGGCGCTTACTCGCTTTGATAGTTCTTCTCTAAAACAGCCACGCAGAATGATTGTTTTGAAGAAAAGTTCAAAATTTTGAGGACAATTGAAAGTATAAAAAAAATTTGAAATATAAAAAAAAATCAAATTTTTAAAAAAGTCAATTTTTGTCAAAAATTTCAACATTCTCAAATATCTCCTTTTTTTAAAAAAAATTAGAAGTTTTTTAAAAAGTTTAATTATCGGTACGGATAGTTGCTATCAAAATAATGTTATAGGATTGTCAACAGTTTTGTTAAAATTATGAACACTACTAATCTGAAAAAGTGTTAAAAATAAATTAATAAGTTTTCTTCCAATTATCATCCAATTGACCCTCCCACACCATATCCTAGGGGTTGCAAAACAATAATATCCTAAAAAAGCAACGGGGCGGTAAGTGCGAAAAGTGGTTTCACAATTTCCAATATAGCCAACTATAGTGGGTGATATGATACCGATGCAATATGCGGCACGTTCTTATGGTTCAATATAATACGATCGGATGTCAAAAATCACATAAACACACGACTTCAACAATCTCTGTGTAGAGATTGGTCCTGGCACTCCAGGCTAATATTCGAACTGGGGCTTTTGATATATAAGAAGATTCGTGATGTATGTGCGGTTTTTGCTAAATTATCTTCTTCCCTTGTCTTTACCGGTTTTTGCCATGGAGTCGTCATGACATTAGGAACATCCGCGGTCGAGACCAGATGCCGGTAATGGCCGATGGAATCGGGAAAAATATTTTCTTTTGCAAAATAATACATGAAGTTTTTGCGGAAATATGGAGGTTGCAATATTTGTATTCGATTTGAGTAGAGGGAAGAAATTGTTCTTTCTTTATCCAACAGTGTTTAGACATTACATTTAAACGAAAGAAAGTTGAAAAATACTCCTACGTAATGTATTTAACATTGATTGGCACATACATCCCGATAAAGTGTTTTTGGTAATTGTTTTTAATATTTATATTCATAGTTTTTTATTTCATACATTTTTTTTGAAACAATTATTTTATAGTCAGTAGTAATAGAAGTCTACTAACTCCATTTTTATAACTGCTAATAAAATATCATGTAACTTTGAATAATTTTGATTAAAATACAATAAAAAATAAAGGATAGTGTTTCCATTAAAACGCCATCTACACAACTTAATACAAAAAATATAAAATTAAAATGTATAAAAATAACAATTTATCAACAAAAACAACAAAAATAATAGTGCTAACAATAACTTAAAATAATACAATAATTAACTTCCCGTAGTGTAAGTTATAGTAATCAAAAAAAATCGAAAATGAAATTTTTTATAGTCTTTACGTTTCAGAGGTTTCTTAACATTTTGGCATACCATAGGAAAAATGGATGTATGTGTGCGTTTATGTGTGTATGTGTGTTTGTGTGTGTGTATGTGTGTATGTGTGCATGTGTGTACGTGTGTGCGTGTGTGCGTGTGTTGGTATGTATGTTCGGATAAAATTTTTCGTCAACGATTTCGAGAACACGGTACAACTGATTTCAATAATTCAAAAAACATTCGATTCCTTTTGATAAGGAGACGTGCTGGTTAATTTTTGGACAAGGCAGGTCCAGCCGTTTCGTAAATACAAAAAGTGCTAAAAATGGTAGTTCAGTTTTTGAGAGAATAGATCGTACGATTTCAATAATTCAAAAAATGTTTTATTTGTATTGACAAAATGAAAAAATGATTAAATTTTTGGGAAGGCAGGTCTAGCGGTTTTGGAGATCAAGTAGAAATAATAAAGAAATATGCCTTTTGGGGGTTAAAAATAATCATTTACATGCACATCAGAATATCAGATATTTTATTGAGTCTTTAATAATATATAAGTATAAATTTTGTTTACGTTTTTGTAGGTTCCGTTCCAATGTTTTTCTATCTTCGATATTTCTTCTCTAAAATAGCCACGCAGCACGATTGAAAAAAAATATTAATTAATAAAAAACTTTAATTTTCGGTACGGAAAGCTCAAGCAATTTGCCTTAAGGCACGAAGCCATGCACCACTAGTCTCTAATAAATGTATTTCTATACATCGTCTACAACACAATATCACCACACAACATAATAGTATTTTATAAGTGTGTGTTCCACCGTTGATATTATTCGGGATGTGTCCTGTTCCTGTGCCGGCTGCACGCAGATTTTAATAACCGGAGTCGGGAATTACGTAATAATAGTTCTGGTGGCATCGCACGAAATACGCGAACACACGTCGCATAAAGATCAAGCAAGGGTGGCGAAGCGATGGCAGCGTGTTATCACTTTTTTCCTCATTTTCTTGTTTCCCTAGAGTTTTGTAATACTTTTCGTCACCATATGCCGCGATCGCGGTAAGTTTTATGTCACACGAAAAGTAAGAAGAACGAGGAAAAAGTTCGCAGAGAATATATCGTAAAATGTAGAAATTAAATAATATTCTTGTTATTAAATAATATCTTCCATTTGTCGCTTTCGACAACAATCAAATTAGTGGTGCGTGGCATAGTACCTTAAGGCAAACATGCTGGAACTTCCTGTAACGTAATTAAATATTCGAGGAATACCAATAATCAGTAATCAACAAAAGGGATGTTAATTAATCACGTGATCATTTTTCAAGAATTTTTGGACTCTTCCTCTGTCCTTGATGATAATTAATATTAGCCCCCTCCCTCTACCCAACATTACGTTTATTTTAGTATCAAGAAAAATATTAAATTTTTGATTTTTTCAAATTCAAGTAAAATATAAATACACGTGATATCCTATTAGATTTTCCTCCTCCACGTGATAATTTGTAATTTTTTGTCAAACTCCCCACCAGCCTTTTAGGCATCACGTGATTAATGGACGCTCCCAAAATTGATCAATGATTAATAACAATTCTTTCAATTGTTTTCAAATAAATTATTATAAATACTGTAACTTTTATAATTCGTATTTTATAGATAAAATGTAAGAGTTTATAAATTAGACCACGACGTTCATATATGTTTAAATGAAATATATATAAACAATAACTAATCAAGACAAGATAGAATTAAGAGCCATATTTCATATTTCACCGTGCATTAGAAAAACTTATCTTACATTTCTAAAAATTATATAAACTAAATTGAAAAGTTAAAAGTATATATTTCAAGTATATAAGTGTGCTTCAAAATTTTTGAAGTTTGAAACTTTGTAAACTTTTCAATAATAAAATTCGAATCATTTTTAATATTTAAAACAGAATATATTAAATTTAAATTTTGAAAATTTTGTCTTTGACAAAAAACAGCACGTTTTCCCGTCAAAACGAATCAAATGCTTTTTGAATCATTCTAATAGTATTCTCCGTTCTCTGAAAAACTACTATTTTTGATCCATATCTCCGAATCGGCTGGACTTGCCTTTGCCAAAAACTAATCAGCATATCTCCCCGTTGATCCGTAGTCTGGAAATCGTGGATAAAAAATTGTTTCCGAACATACATACATACATACACGCACACACACACATACATCAATTTTTATGGTATGCCAAAATGCTCAGGAGGTCTTGAAACGTAAAGATATGCAACAATTTTAATTTTTTAATTTTTTGCAATTACTATAACTTAACCTACGGAAAGTTAATAGAACGCATTTTTATGAATGTTTAAAAGCTACTCAATCAACAAGTTACTGCTAATAGCTATACAATTTACAGAATTTTAACCAATAAATTCAAACTGATTAATAATCCTATCATTCCAAAACAAAGCGTTTGTTCATATGCAAAATCAATGTAAATGCTTTTCATGCTACCAATTGCCCCCATCGCCGTGTTCGCATGAAAATCACGTTTTCGCGCACAGCCATCACGAAAATTTACAACAACGACGCGAAGCACTGTATAATAAGCGATCACACAGAGATAGGATAAACCGTGGAAGCTACTAACTTACATAGTGCGGTTCATAAATAGAAAGGCAGTGCATGATAATTATCATTATAGAATTGTTGAAAAATAATGCTTGCATCAAGATTATTTAAACTAGCGTTTTAACACCATGTTTATAATTAAAATTTTGCTAATATTGCAATGATATCAGAATTGATGCAGCAAAGGACTTGTTTTTTTTCAAATGGCTTAAATTCATGATAATACTAATTTCAATTATATACAATTAAATTATCAAATTTAATCAAATCATTATTCAATCAAATTATCTTTTGAAATTATTTCCAAATTTTTAGGTATACCTACTAGTAATAGATAATATAATTTTTATTATCATGTAGTTAAAGTATTTATCTAAAACAGATAGTGATACAAAAGTATAGAAATATATTAAAAATTTCGATCGTTTATAAAATCGATAGGCTATGACAATTATATTATTTTGTTTCATGTGTCCAAAGCCAACTCGAAACTCGCATGGTCAACTCGTGTTGCCACATTCCTCTTTCAGTTTTGGCGACGAACCTATTGGAAAGCGATCGGAAACACGTTGTATTTTACTGGTGTAAAGACCAATTCTGTAGGGAGTACGAAAGTTGTAGAATTGGCATCTGTGCATTTGCTGGTGCTAACTTCTTTATACTTAATTGGCGAATCCATATAAAAAAGAGGCAACAGCTTGAGATAAAAACCAAAAGGCTTTACTAAATCCAGACTAATACAATAAGCTGCTTTTATATAAAATATTTTTCAAGCCAATTTGGTGCTATAAAAGTCAATTATAGGGTAGTGCGCATAATACTAATATAGATAATACAAAAATTTCAAAACAAATTTCTGAAAATTGCCTTGGGAGCATTAAAATATGTTTCCAACTGGTTGATTCATCTCGACACTGATACACCTACCATATAAGATATAGACAAAAACACCACATAAATAAAAAGACAAGCTTAACCAAATGCACTAGCAAACTTCTTACTAACAGAAAACTATCGTCGTAGATTGAAGAGATAATCGCCATTTGATTTAAGTCATCAATTTTCCTTGATGCAGGTTGAAATTACTTAGTTATTATTTATAAGAAAATATTTATTAGTTATTATTTATAAGAAAATATTCAAGTTTATATTATTATCATTAAAATATTATTAATATTATTTATAACGAATAGAAAAACAACTATTGAGTTGTTTTTTTCAACATGACATTAAGTTATACAACGTCCCTTTTACGGCTGACAATTGTAAAGTAACAAATTTGTTAATTGTCCTTAACTGGACAGTTGTAAATATAGAGTTGAAATAAAAAAAACTTCTTTATTTACAGCCCGCCCAAAGCCTGGTCATACTGGATAGATAGGCCTGTGGAAGACCGGTGGTCAGGGCTAGTAAATGCGCTAGTAATTATCATCAATTACATGGGAGTCATCAATGTTAAAAAAATATTTATGAAATATAGACTGTGATACAAAAGTATAAAACTGTCTTCAAAAATGGGATTATTCATACAATCGATGTCATAACAAATAGATTATTTTGTCTCCTGTCTCCAAAGCCGACTTTGAAGTTATGGCCAACTCGTGTTGCCACAATATAAATTCACAAATTAGATCGCTACGTTGATTAATCTAACGTAATTTAAAATTTTTAGTATACTACGTGAACATTTTATAAAATACGCTAATCATTATGAACAGATATTTTCAAACGCCATAATTTTGTACTTCTAATTTACAAGGTAGTAATAAACCAATATGGACTTATGGCATAGAATTGTGGGGCTGTGCGAGCAAATCCAACATAGTGCTACTATAGTACATCCTAGCTAATGCAACGTGCCCAATTTAAAATATTAAGGCAGATTACTGATGCTCCGTGGTTTGTTAGCAATAAAACCTTATACGACGATCTTCATATTGAATTTATAAACAGAATTATACAAATCAACAGTGTAAAACATTTTCATAAGTGAACATCATACAAACTATATATTCACTCAGATTCTTGAGACACCAACTTCAAGAAGACTGAAGAAGAAGCTACCCAAAGCTAATATGGAGGACCCTTAGAACTATCACAACTTTATATGAACAGAATAGTAGAATCACTTATTGAAGTTATTGTCTAACTATCAATATAATATTTATAAGATTAATTTATATGTGTGTTAGAAAGTGTGTGTGTATGTGTGCGAGTGAATTACATAAGACAAAGAGCTCATAGAATTGTCGTCTATTCTGATTGCTATTGAAAATAAAATTTAAAAAAAATAATGGTCACAAAAGATAATTTTGTGAATTTTGGAATTTCCATTTTCAAATTCGTCGCTTAGCTCTGTTCATCTCGCCCCGACGATTTGACCAAATCGATTGGCCGTAGCATAGTTGCTTTACTACATCCTAGCCCTCCGTCTATTCGGCGATTGAACGCATCGCGCGCCTGAACACACACGATATAGCAGCGCAACGCGGTTATTCATTCGATATCGCGAGGGGAAACTTCCTAACAGATTATATTATATGCACGTACACGAACTTCGAACTCTATAAAAGCGCGTGGATGGATTCCCGAACGCTTAACCGTGAGGTGTGGGTCGCCGACGGTTACCTAACAAACGCGGAACGCGACGGCACAAAATGGCTGATTTGCCACTACTAGCGGATTTTTACATAAAGTCAGTTAATGTTTATTGTTATCTCATATAGATATAAATTATTTTATTATTGAATTTTAACATGTTAATCGCGACAATAATATCAAAAAAATCACCTGACCATGATACCTTTTCAGATAGTTTAGTTAAAAATATATCAAGATTTTTTTGCCAAAATTCCTGAAAAAGTACCAATTTTTATGTCACACATTAATGACTGACATGGCCCTATATTAAAACTTTTGTTTTATCGACAACCGTGATGTGACATTTTATAAAAAAAATTAGATTTTGTTCCTGATAGACCAAGTTTTAGAAACTTACTGCCAATGTATCGTTTGCATCGGCCATTTGTGATTGACGCGGCCAATATTCTACCAATATTCTTCTACGTGTGTCAGATATGTCTGACATGACTCATGCATAACTTTAGAGCGTCAGGCACATATGACAGACATGGCAACTAACGTCTTAAATTAGATATACAATTTAGTTGCAAATAATGTAATTTTAATGGGTTTCAAAATCCAACACAATGAATTTGAGAAGCTATTTACTATTATTATTATTTGTTGCTAATTATTGCATATATAATTATCGTTAATAACGATAAAAACGTGCAGATAAAAAATACAAAAAGTATAGAACAACGAAGATATGATGGTATGAAACTGACATTCAATTACCAAAAGACTACAAAACAAAAACAGCAATCAAATTCTTTAAAATAGCAACTCTTTCACAATACTATTTAACCTTATCGCAATGACTGTCGTCCACAAACGACAACCACTCGACTACCAATGTATACGAGTGTCGTCCATGGACGACATCTGTATGACCTGCCATGTGTACGGGTATCGTTCATAGACGACATGTTCTATGTCGGTCTTTGCTTCAAGATGTAAGATGTATGTAAGCTCACTATGAAATAATCTATTGATAATTATAATTTTTATTGTAAATTTTAGTTTACTAGAAGCGTAATTTTAAAATTTTCAACACATTATTAGTGATAATCATAGAAATATAAAATATATCGTTGTGTCTGAACCGTTCAGTAGCACTACTAATAGGTACGCTGTTCCGTACAGCAGTAGCACTCATGTAGAAAACAGTCTCGAAGCGAAAGGGTTAAAAATTACTAATATCAATTGAATACTTATTTAACTCTTACAAATATTATTATTATTTGCTATTAACAATTATTTATATATTCGCTATTATATCTGACTACAAATTAGCATTACAGTCACGTTTTGCTGGAATATATCATATAAAAGTTTGTTTAAAACAAATACTTATTTGATATGAATTCATTGTAAAAAGCTATAGATAAAAAAGTATACACAAAAAAGAAGAAAAATGAATTTACTAATTAAAATGTGGTTATAAAAGTTATGATGGTCAGGTTAAATTACAAAACACAAATGTTGTATTTTTTAAAGATTTTAATTTCATACATCATCTTAGAGCAGTTACAGTATAGTATTATATAAATTTAATTAATATATTTGCCCACTTGATTACGATAGCAATTATTAATTAATCAAAATATAATTTACACACATTTAATAAATTTATATTTGAAAAGAAACATTATATAATAGATTCAATTAAATATTATATGAACATTTGAAATAACTTGTTTTTTATACCTTAATTATCTTTGTGAAATCAAAATTAACTATGGTATATTTTACGCATAGTACGAAACAATTTTACATTCTCGGAAACGTCGATGAGTTTATATTATATTCTTTTCTTATAAAGCTATCTAAATATAGCAAAGTAAGTCCACAGTTCACCCTTATTGCATGTCGACTGCCGATTCTGAAGCAGACAAAACAGTCGAATGTATTAATTATGTTTCCGTTTTTTGGGTACTCATGTAACGGAGGCAGCCGTTAAATCGTATTCTGCACGGGTGAGGGGGCGTCCATTAATCACGTGAGCAACTTTTTAAGGATTTTTGGACCCCCCCTCCCCCTTGGTGATATTTGGTGATATTCAAAATTACCCCCCCTCCCCCAACAAACATCACGTGTATTTTTAGTTACGTGAAAAAACTGTAAAATTTTTGATTTTTTTTAAATGTTTAAACTTTTTAAAAAAAAATAGTTAAAAAATAAATACACGTGATATCTTACTATACCCCGCCCTCCCCCACGTGATATTTTGTGATTTTTTGTTAAACCCCCCCTCCCCCTAAAAACCTCACGTGATTAATGGACGCCCCCTGATATTTAAATTTATTCTGCACGTGGGGAATAACTAAATATTCAATGTAAATCAAAGAATAAATTGTAATTGATAATAGAAATATCCTAATATACCTATAATTATAAATTGTTACTTTGGCAAGACACGCATAATGATGATAAGTTACTTTTGTTCAATGAACAAATACAAAATTATTAGGTGTACGTTATTTAATTGTTTTATACATCTACTATCATACAATATATCTTATTGTTAATTTTAAATTAAATTCAACGGTTTTTTTATATAATCTCTCTAAAAGCTTACACGTAGGTGGGGTATGAAGGACCAACTGAACCTTTTCCCTGGAAAAGGTGTAAAGAATGAAAAATAGTAAATAGAAAGTAAATTAAATTAAAAAAAGCAATCTTACAAAAAATAAATTAAATAAATAGTTATTCCAACTCTGCTGATATATATTTCTAACAAAATACCAGATCAAGGTTATATACAGTGTTATCTCTGTAAAAAATGTACATGTAAAGTTTATGTTTTGCATTGGTTGAATGATGTAGTTATTATTTCGTAAAATCCTTTTCAAATTAAAAATAAGACATTGGACCTGTTTGCCCCCTGGCCGTTCCATATTATCCCGCTAAAAAAGGACCAGGTGACAAATTTTTGAAGAATAGCTAAAAAAAACACATTTCTACAATGATGAATTAGCTGAGAGTTTAACTGAACATAGTCAGATAGTTGTTTGTTTGATATGATTAGTTTACTAGATATTAGCTGAACCGGCAAACTTTGTTTAACTGATTGTGAATATGAGAGCATATGGTATATAAGTAAAATTATAAAAAATAATATTAAAACAAAATTGATCCTGGAATTTGAAAAAACAGTGTTAAGAGTAGACAATCCTTAAACAAAATAAGTTTCTTTGAAGTTAAATTTAAGTTTTTCTACAAGTTTAAGCAAATCTTAGAAATTCCGTGAAAAGTACTTCATGATTTGTTCAATTAATGAAATGACTATTACGAAATAAGGGTTTGAGGTAGTTGGGTAAAAATTTCGGGCTGCATACGTTTTCAACTACGAATTACACTTACCACCTAAGAAAAAAAATAGACGTTCGATTTTCAGCAAAACTGAACATTATTATAAAAATTCATAAAAATCGTCCCGAAACAGTATTGACACTAATATAATGACACGAAAATACATATGTATATATATATTAGGGTGGTCCTTAAAAGGGTCATTTTCGAATTTCCTTGCTCCCAGGGGCTCAAATGGTTCCAAATAGATAAAAAACAATTCTCTGAAAATTTTAGCTCTTAATATTAACATTTAGATAGAGCGCAATTCAATCAAAGTTTTGTATGGAAATAGCATAGAAAATTTTTCAAAAATTTTAAAAATGTTTTTTAGATGTAATTTAGCAAACAAATGAATGAATAAAACTCATTTATTTTTCGCTAAGTTATACCTAAAACATTTTTTTTCAATTTTCAAAATTTTTTTCATGCTCTTCCCATACAAACTTTGATTGAATTGCGCTCTATCTAAACGTTAATATTAAGAGCTAAAACTTTCAGAGAATTGTTTTTTATCTATTTGGAACCATTTGAGCCCCTGGGAGCAAGGAAATTCGAAAATGACCCTTTTAAGGACCACCCTAATATATATGATATTAACAATTACAATTATGTATATAATAATATTTATATTGTGTAATCTATTGTGTAATAATTACATTCTGCATATGTGGTTTCAATATCAAATTAAAATAGGCGGTTTTATGAAGTATGCATGGGTATATTATATGTATTAATTTATATATATATATATATATATATATATATACTGTATGCAAAGATAATAAGTACCATAACAATAGGGAATTAACATAATTTCAATAAACAATTTTCATATGGTTTCTGAATAACTTTCAGCTTATTACAAAAGATTTAAATTTAATGAAATTCACATTCTATTACGCATACGATAATAGATATTGAAAATAACCATGGTATAATAAAGGTCTATTGTTCAACTATGTATAATTTCTACAACCATATTGACAAGTTGTAATTCGAAATTATGAAGATAGATTATTTTGCTTATGTAGATATATATATATATATATATATATATATATATTCTCAAAAGGTATATTATCGCTTATGGCAACATGTGTGTATAGAAAATTGAAATGCTTCGGACATCTTTAATTTGCTTACCCGAGAACAAACCTGTTTTTCGCTTTTGTGGTCTCTTCCATATTATTATGTTTTAAATGAAAACAATAATAAAAGCAGCGGGATGAAGTCCAAAAACAGGCCAAAAAAATCGAAAAACAAAACGCGTATGGACCCACAGGTAGGTTGCACCTCAGGCGGACGTCATACGATTCATTTTTTTCAAATCGAGCTTTTGGGAAAAGATCAGAGCATTAAGTATCTGCCAAAAGCTCAAAGAAGTAATAGAAATCATAGACCATCTGGGCCTAATAGTATCCTGGTTATCATGTTGACTGCTTTTATTCAAATATTTTCTATACCCCAAGGCAACTTCAATATCAATTTGAAAATTATAAGATAGTGTCTCTGATTTGAGTTGGGTCAGAGTTAGATTTTTATAAGTTTATGAAAAGAACAGCAGTTTAAAATAATCAAATTAATATGTAAGTCTAGAAAATTAAAAGTTATTATGCATCATAACTCAGATAATAGAGTTATATGCATATGGTTTAACATTTCATAAGGATTACACAATAAAATAAAAGTATGCTGTAATACATCGCTACACGCAACATATGATATCCATAAATATTAACATCGTTTTGAGGAAAGATCAGAGCATTAAGTATCTGCCAAAAGCTCAAAGAAGTAATAGAAAACATAGACCATCTGGGACTAATAGTATCCTGATTATCATGTTGACTGCCTTTATTCAAATATTTTCTATACCCCAAGGCAACTTTAGTATCAATTTAAAAATTGTAAGACAGGGACTTCCATTTAATTTGGGTTCGATTTAGTTTCTTATAATTTTATGAAAAGATCAGCATTCACAAATAATCAAATGAATATGTGATGTGTATCTTTAAAATTTTAGAGTTTTAGTAGAGATGAAGTTATATGCATATGGTATAACATTAACTATTATTTTGGAGTATGAAAATCATATCGTATAGTCGTTCTAAAGATTAATCACTTATTTCATGATGCTGCTTGTTTTTCAACCATTTATCACCTTTCCCAGACTAGTCAAAACTTAATTCAAAACACTATGATCTTCAGTTATAAAACGAGTGTTAGTCTAACAACACTATACAAGCACAATTTTATTATTTTATTTCAGATAATTCGATAGACATGCCGTATTCGCAAAATAAGATCTTTTCCGTGTTCTGTATGCGATATCTTTATGGCGATTCGAATCCAGATATAAAGTATATGTTAAGTAGAATGCTGGCGGCTCGATAAAATTTTCCAAAAGTCAATAAAAGTGTTTAATGCGTTTTAGTGCTGTTTAAAATAGGCAGTGGACTATAAAGTGTAATTCAATTATATCAATAAAAATATAAAATTCCAGAATAACAACAGTTTGAATATAAACTATTGATTTGAATTTATTAATCACATATATTATTTTTTTATTTTGTTTTGTATTTTTAAGTTTGATTAATTGCTAATTAATGAATTAACCCTTTCGCTAAGATAGTGTTTTTCCTAGGAGTGACACTGATGCACGAAGCAGCATATTTTAAGATTTTTCAATCATTATCATTCAAAATCAAAATGTATTTAAAAATAAAAAAGAGTGAGCGTATGGTTCACATGCGATTGAAGTAAAACTTATTTGCTATTGTTCAAGATGGCATTTAAGAAAAAAATAAATACATCATAAAACAATTTTGAATAATGTTTATTAGTAATATGGTAACACTCGTGATGCACACATTTATTAGTGTCTTCATTCTAATAAATTCAAAGATTTATATAAACTACAAAAAATATAAAAATAATTTCTAATCAATAAACTTACTAATCATTAATCTTATTAATCAATATTTTCAAGGAACAGGTAAAGGTAAAATATTTTTCTGATTCAGGCATTTTTTATTAAATCAAGATTTGTACTATGATGTAACTTTAAAATGTTTATTTATCAATGCCGATTTCTTTGTCGATATAGGTACGCATTCAACGTTGACGCTGGTACGCATACAACGACAGGTCTCTATTTACATACACGACGACTAATCACAATGGACTCGTATAGAAATGATATCATCGAGAGCAAATGACTAAATATTGGCTCTCGACTCTTATCTTATCTTATCTGCCGTAACGCACTTCCGTTGTATTTGCACGGATTTACACCCTAGTCGCGCCTGAAGTTTTACTTCAAAAAATACACTTTTAAAAGACTAAAAATTTCAATACCAATTTGCAATTTTGAGTAATTTCACTCACAAGGAGAACCTCAGGTTTATTCTCCTGGGATTTTGATGAAACTTTGCAGGGTGATAAGGTTGATAGTCAAATCGAGCCCCTTAAAATATAGTTGGCATATGAGAAGTAGTTTATTTGTCAAAGTAAAATCTTGGACACTCGTGCACACATGATGTCATGTAGAGACATTAGAAATATATAGAAATAGAAATATATCGAAAAAATTTAAATCAGACTATCATACTATTATACCCACCGACCATAAAATGAAGCCTATAAATACTATCTCTTCGAATTCAACAATAGACTATGACTAACTACATATTCAACACATATGTTGACTTCTTTTCTAAACCGCAAATCACTTGATAATTTTGTGAAAAGATATATAAAAGAGCGTTATAAAAATATTTCGTTTTGCTCTTTCGGCCAAATGCGAACAATGAAATCAACTTAGGATGCTTCATGTTAAGATCTGAGGGTTAAATCTTTATACATATAGCCTGCAGATAGAGAATTAACACGTTCAAGTTATACAGCCGATATAAATACCAATGTAAAAAAGTACTACTTAAATATTCATTTATATTACAAAGTCTATATATTTTGCAGTAATAAACACCTCTGCATCATATATCAATAAATACAAAGTCTAGACATTGAACTAATAAATAGAGATAGTTCGTAATGAATGACTGATAATGATGATGTTAATGAAATTTGTAGCTATTTTTTTATCAAAACTGAATTTGTTTTTGATGACAAATTTATTTCTAGACTAATGTAATTGCTTTTTTTGTTAAAAATATAAATATCTATTTTATGATATCTACTATTTCTGGATTTCTTTTAATTTCACAGAAATGCCTCTATTACATATTTGTTATATTTTCATGATGTTTTGCCTAATGAAGTTCTTGGTGATTTATTACGTAGTTTTCCACCAAATTATAAATTATCAATTCCAATCGACATTAATTAAAAAAATATTTTGTTTAAAGCAATTTGTATTGAGTCTACACCACGAATAAATAAATTTTCGAAAATATAATATAATAATTCGTTTGAAAGCTCATTGCAATATCATTGAAAAGCAGTGTTTGAATTGTATTAAATTATCTGTTTATATATATACATATATATATATATATATAATATAATATAGTTTATGTGTGTGTTCATGTACATATTTAATATTTATGTCTACAATCATAATAATGAACCGTTGCACAAATGTGAAAACATGTGTCATTTTTCTGAGCAGACCCTCATGACTGAACAATAAGTGTACGCGAGTGTATATTTAAATATATAATTGTGGCTCTTCAATTCTAAGAATGAATTTGTAATTAGACGTACGTACAATTGAATGGAACTGATAAACAGTAACCCTTAAAATAATACCCATTTAATATAGTGTATTTATGTCATTAGGACCAGAGGGGTAGCACGATTTTGGGGAAATAGTAATCTGGAGTACATATATGGTAGCTGAATATTTGGCTTTCTTGTTTAGTTGATTTCATTTTAATTGTTGGTCGAAAAAAATTTGAATAAAAGATAACACAGACCTACAAAATAAAAAAGTCTGCTTGTTTTTCAATGCTTTTTAACGCTGAACACGATTCTGAAGTCAAAATTGGGGATCAAACTGCAAAAAACAGAGAAAATTTAAAAAAAAAACGAAAAAATTTTTGATCAAATATGGATTCAACAAAAAGAAACTCAATAAAGAAAAAAGTATTGCATAAATTCGTTTGCCTGGTCACTTAAAGAAAAAGGGCCAAGAAACGATATAAGTTATAAGATTTTAATCATCATGAAGAAGAATTACTAGATTGCTACTACTACTTTTTTGCAGTTTGACTCTCAATTTTGACTTTAGATTCGTATTTGGCGTTAAGAAGTTCGAAAAGGTATGCCTCATACCCAATACAGACAACTTTTTTATTTTGTGGATCTGTGTAATTATCATACTAGGTTTCATTTGCTTTAGATCATTATCCAAATTTTTCGATATTTTAGCGTTTTTTTGTAAAATGATGCATAAGTCTTAATTCTATAACGTTGTCAAGACAACCAATATCAATATTAATGATTTTTGCTAGGATTTTTAACCTGAAATAATATTTTCATACACAGAAGTGTGAACATTTTAGACCGCTGTGACTTGCAAGTCACATAATTCATTAATACCAAAAAATTGTTTATATAGATTTTTTATATGCATATATAGACTTATAATTACTGATTTTTTGTTTCCCTGTTTTTTTGAATGTAGAACAAAAGTTCGGCCCTTAGAGGGTTAATCGGGCTTACAATGTCATTTCTTCTAATTCTTTTAATTATTCTCTATTAAAAGTTGTTGTCGAGTTATTGTCGTTATTCTGTCCAATAGAATGCAGTCTGTAGACGATCCAAGACCTTCCAGAGCCCTTCCCTACCGATCACATTCTGTTATGGTAATAGCGATCGTTTATAAGCTAATTGATCGATCTACGACGGGTCACCATGCCTTCATATCATTTAATAATATAACAACAGAGAAATAAGAGGGCTTCGTATTCTATGGATAGAAATCAAGACTGCACTCCATCGTGTCTGCCTACGATGCGCGACGCCCAAATTCAACTGATTAGGTTCAATGAGTAAAGGGCGCGCGTGCAGGGCTCCTATCAAAGTGCTGACCTGGCCCATGATTTACGCAATACAAATGACCCCGACCGGGTTTTTAAACTAGGAATTCGAACTAATTCGGTCAGGAAGATATATAAAAGATAAAGCTGTTCTCACACTAGGCACGATATAATGCTTTAGTGATTAATGTTTTGTATTAAAATTGAAGTGGTTGTTAGATAACAAGAGTTTTGATTCTATTCACTTCTATTTATTATTGTTGAATATTAATACAATTTATTTATTGGTCTGTCCTTGTTGGCGGTTGACGGTGGAAGAGACGTTTGCCTATGATCCTTCCTCTTTTGTTCGGCCGTCTTGATGCGTGCGCATCATGCAGGACAATCACGTGGTACGGCAGGATCGTACTAATTGCAGGGCTGCACTTGGGTGCCGCCGCAAAATGTTTATTTTTTGATTAACCTCTATTAATTGAACAAAAATATATGTTCTAAATATGATCTGCATCAAATATAATAATGAAAGTCAATAATATACTGTATTTTCTATAAGCTATTCTAAAATTTAAAAAAAAATGCAAAAAAGGTTTTTTTTGTTTTATTAGTAATTTTTCTGCGTTTCTAAATGAATATTGGCGGAAGCGTGCTTATTAGTTTATATCAAAAGTAGATCCAGCGTTTAGCAGATACAAAACAAAAAGTCAAGAAAAAAATTGCAATTTTTGAGAGAACGGAGCATCCGATTATAATGATTCAAGACACTTATGGCTTGTGTTGACTTTGTGATGAAATTATTAGACTTTGAGAAAGACACGCTTAGCGGGTTTGAAAGGTTGGAATTTTTGTTTATTGATATCTTCAAATTTTCATATTTTTAAGAATTTTCAAAAAATTTCAATGTTCGAAAATAAATATCGGATTTTATTAAAATTTTGAAATTTAAAAAAGTTTTGTAAGAATTTCAAAATTTCAAAATTTTTAAAATTTTTATATACTTGAGATAAATAATTTAAACTCTGCAATTTAGTTTCAAAACGTCACATAATTCTTATAAATATAAGATAAGGACCCCAGAATCATCCATTGTAACTCGAGTCGATTAGGTTTTGTTTATATATATTTCTTGTCATAAAGAATTACGCCCACTTGCAGATATTAGATCTATAAAATGCAAATGATAAAATTCACGGTATTCATAATAACTATTCGATAATTTTCAAAACAATTGTGATTAATCATTGATAAATTTTTAAATGATTATTGATTATTTTTATATCTTGAATATTTAATTATGGTTCAAGAAGTTAACTTTTTTTATTTAATACTTCTTTACAGCGCTGAAAGTGCAAAACAAAGAAAAAGAAAAAGGTGAAGGTTTTTCCTTATTATTACTAGACTTAAGTCATTAAAATAAATTTTTTCAATTCTTATGTTATATTCTTATTCTAGCAACTAAGAAGAACTACAACTATTTGCACTTACTATAAATTATGAAATGCAAAACCTAGGAAGAGAATGATTAAAATGAAAGTCCATGTCGGTAGATTGAAAAAGTGATTGATTAATTCCAGTTAAAAACATAAAAAATATGTAAATTAATAGTTTTTTTTATCAAAAACAGTAATAAATATACACTAAAATCTTATAAGCTTATAAAGACCGGTCTAAAAATCGGTATTAATCTTAAAAGACCGGTCCGAAAATCGGTTCTCATATTTGTTCTGGTTCTAGTGTGCTAATTTTTTTATACATATCACTTATCAAATCATATTTTTATATATATATATATTTGCTTATCAAACCATTTTCTGTATGTAGTATTTTACACAAATTATTAATGAGACTTATAAGGAATTGATTTCTGTTAATAATAGTATTTTTTTTTATTATCTGTTAAAGTTATAAAGCGTGGGCCGCTTGCATATTGCCAAAAAGTAGAAAAAATCGAGCAATTCTTTTTAATTTTTTTTGCCGGTTCGACAATACAACTGCTTTTAAATTATTGTTACATAAATGAAAAAAAATAGACAAAAAAAATAATTCGGAGTTTATTCTCTTGAGAAAAGTTTAGTGTTTCATTTAATGTAAGTTAAAAAATCAATGAAAATCTATAGAGCGTCTTTTTCTTCATTTAGCTTTTTGATCAACGATCTTATAATAAGTAATATAATAAAATCATCTTCTCAAGGTATTAACGCTTCAAGTGCTGCAAATGCTTCTCATAAATGTTCACCATCCGGTAAAGTTAATAAATATGTAATATTGCAATATTTGAGTAAATCTACAGAACCAATCGTGCCTGGTGTGCAGCATGCTCTATCCTCTATCCTCTATCCTCTATCCATTTGCTGGTCACGCGTGCTCTGATTGCTTGTAATGGAGCACAACGAGTTATTTGTATCGCACTAGCCCGCTTGATTGCCAGAATCTGCTTTATATTTAGATATATGGTTTGTTTGTATTAGAAGGGGTTACAGTTGCTTCCACTCTACAATTCGGCACGCTGATTCCACTCAATCTATTATCGAGCTCTTGTCATTTGAAACCGTCATGTACGATGATATATTGTCATTGGATCAAATTCGATCCATCGAGACCTGATAGTAGACCCATCGGTCATGAATCAAATGGAATTGGGGACATTTTACGAAAGATGAAAGATGCAGTGATAATAGTAAACTATGATCTATATACGAGATTTTTTTATTTTATTACCTGGATCATTGTTATTGGGTTTAGCTGATGTTGCATTGATACTCGATCAAATTCAATCTACTCCAGGATATGATAGGAAACCATCGCTAAGAAATTAAATATAACTGCAGAACAGTTTCAAAAAATCTTTTAAACGTGTAGTTACTTGCTAAAATATGATCATGCGTTATGTAATAATGATGGCTTAGCAAATACATATAGTATCATTGGATCAATTAAGAGCTATACCAATCCTCGCTTACTTAGAGCATTAGTCATACCTACAATTTTTCTTGTCACATATTATACTATCTTTACTATTATTATATCATATATTATTTTGTATCATATCATATACTATCTTCATTATATCATATACTATCTTTGTGTACCTTATACTATCAATTTTTTTAAATAACTTCTTCATACTTTTTTTTCTACAATCCTTACTTCTTCTTCTTATTAACTTCTAATTCTACTCCAATTCAAACAAACGATTCAACTCCTATGTAACAAATCAAATGACAATTCTGACAGGCACGCTACTGACTGAGCCATTCCCGCCACCACAATATTATTTATAATAAATTATAAATTATATGGAGTTGTAGTTGTAGATACTTTTCTGTATTTATTTTCAGATTGATGTTACATGATTTCAGCTACAATTTTGGGAAATTTGAAATTTCTATAAAAATATTTACAGGGCAGTAACTCTTTACATAATATTTAAATTTCATAATCTGATTATATATGATAGAATTTTTAGGTAGAATTTTGATAAAATTATTTTTCTATAAAGGAAATGACTTTAAAAAATCTATCAGTAATGTTAGGAGGGTTTGTAGCGTTGTGGTAAACGCCTGGCTTTGTAATTACAAAGACCTGGACAGCCTGGTTAGCAATCAAGCAGTTGTGATATTTATTTCAACGTGCAAAAATATATGAAATTATATCTTTAAGTGAAAATAGCCCTTGCCGGCGTTAAGTTAAAATATACATCACTATTGGAAAAAAATTATAATTGATTGAATACTTACTTAGGAAGATAAAAATAGCATTTGGTCGCCATCTAAAAAAACAACAAAGTTGACAAAAAGTATCATCACAGCAGCTCATGGTATGTTCAAGTTCCGATTGCTGTTTAATAACAAATAAAATAAAATATGTAACTTTTAAGACTTCTGGTTTCTATATATTTTGCAAGTAGTTTGGTAACACAGTATAAATAACGCCATTATATTAATAACATAACTCTCTCTCTCTATAACAAGGCTCTAATTGTAAGAAAATTGAACATTTAGTATCTAACCGGTACCAAAACTTTCCATGAATAATTAGGCCACAAGCCATAAGATATTACATAAGTAATTAAATATTATTTATTTCTATCCTCAGCAATCATGTTATTAGAATTGAAGACAGGAACGATTTACGGGGTTATTCTAATGGTACTATTGACCAGTATTATACATGACCAAACCATTTGGTAAATTGATTATTTGTGTATTGATTATTTTTTATCTTAATTATCTGTATTAATTCCTTCGATTAAAAGATTTATGTATCTGAAACCCGTATTCAAAGTCGTTCATTAGTAGAACAGATTTTAAATTGATATATTTGCCGCTGCGACACTATGCTAACAGCGATGGCGGTCGATACGGTTAAACGATTCATATCATAAATCAGGAACTAAATTGATATTAGACAATTGAAAAAGCAGACAGAGTATCTGATTGGCTCTCTGACAGATGATTCTGCACTGCAATTGGTGTTGTACACAATTTATTCTTCAAGAATATAACAGCCAACAAGTGATCCATCAGTTATTAAAAATCACTTTATGAATATTTATCATATTGCTTCCTATCGAAGGTAATTTATAAGCACTTTCAACAATGATATGTACATATATTTATATATATATATATATATATATATATAATGAAAAAAATAAAATAAAAATTCAAAAAATCCCAGACAATTTAAAACCATGTTTGCGGACCACATTAATACTTTAAAACACAATATAGTTTTTTTGACCCGACTGTACTGGAATTCGAAAAAAATTTGTTTAAACAAAGAAATATAGAAGGATCATTTTTGACTATTTATAACTACAAAACAATAAATAAACGCAATGAACTTAATTAAGTTATATAAACTACTACTACTTAAACAATATAAACAAAAATTCCTAAATTATTTCTTACTTATTTTAAATTTAATTTATCGATTAGTAATTATAATAACTAACCCGTGCCAATGTCACAAGGATATTCATGAGTGTGCGTCATTATTTCTTACCTTAACTTGATGTAATAAATTAACCTGTATTCTGTATAATACATAGTTGATATGAGAATTTATTAAAATACAATTAGCAGATTAAAATTATTGTTCCCACATGCAGCAATTAACAAACGAGTTATAATTGTATTAATCAAGGTGTCATGATTTGAGTGATTTATTGCGTATAATTTCGATTTATATGAAAATGAAGTGCGACACTACGAACAAAAAATCTGAATTCTAGAACAAATTATTTCCACTGCGACATTCTGCAGAGTTGGCCGGTTTAATTAAAATATTCAATCAATACTGGAAGGTCAATAATAAATTAGTTACGAAAGTTTTACATTTTGTCTACGAATGAATATTGTTTGAAGAGAAAGCAAAAACTTACTTGTAAATATAAGGAAATAAATAAAGATATCAGAAATATACAGGGTTTTCAATTTATAAAACTACAACTTTGATTCAGTCTCTACTCTTTCGATTAATTAATAATGCTCCCTATTCGATAATGTTGATTTAAAAGGCATCACAAAAATAATTTAAATAAAGTAAATTGGTAAATAAACTAATTTAAATAAAAAATTAGGTTTGTAAAGCATATCGTCTTAATTATAAAAAATATAAATAAACAAAGAGTGAAATTACATGTTCAAATAAAAATCCTAATTACAAGTATTATGAAACACTCGTATCCACGTTATCGTGAGATAATAATAAAATTTGATGATGAATAATGTTCAATAAGAATTATGCATTTCCAGGAAATAAACTTCATATTCTAATTAATTAAAAGCATTATTATCATGATTTTGTTAACTGTTGCAAAGATCTGACTTAAATCCTTGGAACTCATTATAAAACAAATTTTGCCTTGAAATATGTAAATAATTCAATAGCAGTTTAGGATATGCTAATTCAAATTAACATGGAATCATTGCACATGATTATATTAAATAAGAATAAAATTAAATGATAAGTGACTAACATTCATTACTATACATAATTGAAAAACTAAATCAAAGTTAATCATAATCAATAAACTGCCAATTTGAATATCACACGTTTTAAAGCTTGAGTGATGATCACCTTACCAAAATGCCATATTATCTCAATTATAAAAGTAGTTATTACATCAAATTTGGTATGATGTAACGAAATAATTAAATATGTAAAAATCGATACAAATTAAAAGTTACCAATTTTGCACGTGCAAAAGGTTTGAAAACCCTGATTCGACTTATTCGATAACAACTGCAGAAGAAACTTTCATATTGTCATTGACAATTTCATATGCGTACTTGATTAATTGACACATTTGAAGGCATAAAATTAATAGATCAATCATTTTATAGCAAATTACAAGAAAGTACAACCGGTAGCAAACCAGTATTTTCACATATACCAATCGATTTATCAGGTATAAAGAAGACTTCTAGAATGTAGTAGATTAAGTACTGAATGCAATAGAATTAAAACTTTTTATAAAATATTATTTTATTATTGGTGATACATTACACTTACAATTCAATTCTCCAATAAAATTACTATGATATCAATTTATAAATTCAGCAAAATTTATTAATGTTATACAAGTACAAAAAATTTTAACTAACTATCATGCAAAAACATTCTTAAACCACCAAAAATAATTCAAAATAATTTGGATAAACATATTGAAATTATTTACAACTGCTTGCAATCCAATTAGATTTTTTCACAAACGCTAAAATGTAATGTTTAAAATACAGTTAGAGACTTTTGAAAGAAATATTTATAAAATATTTAATTATATTACTTTTAATTCTTTAATCAAATTGTCTTTATTATGATCTAAATTTTGACAATATTTACTTTTAATACAGGCTAATTTAGAGAACGCTAATTTATCATGTTTTTTGTGTGGAAACTTGTTTCACTAATGTTGTTAATATGAAATTTTATTTTATTATAAATATTCTACTTTTATTCATCGTCTAGAAAGTATCATGCATTATTTAAGTGAAGAAATAATATAAAACCAATTAAAAAGGTGCGAACTAAAAACATGAAACAAATAAAATTAAGTAGAGCATAGCTTCATCGCATTTTAAAACAACATACTTAGTAATATAATTAAAGATATAAAATTTATAATATTTTAATCAAAATTATAATAGTAGTAGAGAGTAGGTTTTCAAATATGAATATTTGATATAACATGAATAATTTCTATATTGAAAACTTTTTTTATACTCTGAAATAAAAATTAAAATATATGTGGCAAAACAGTTCTTAAGACACGGTTAAGTAAGATATAGTTGGCAGGACCCTAAAATAATATTTACAAATGTTTTTTATTACTTATGAAAAAATTAAAAAAAATACTGATGCGCATGTATTGAAAATATATTTTTGAATTTTTTTTCATGTATTGAAAATATATCAATATTCAATTTCAATTAGATAACTAAACTCAATTAAATATTTTTTTACTAAATTAAAATCAGCTTTCGAAAAAATACATTTAGTAATTTCGAAGAAGACTATAAATTATGGAAATAAAATGAAATATTACTCAGTAGTAAGCATATTCACTTTGATCAACTAAATCAAATTGTGCAGCCTTGTAAAGTAAACTTCAAATAATTAATTATAAACAAAATAAGTAAATAAAAAAATAGAGCTTAAACTTAAATAATGAGGCAGGCATTCAAAGAATACAGAATATTTGTGCAGAACTTGAAAATAACTTTGCAGAACACAAACTTAAATTCAAAATAATTATGTATATCTTGGAATGCTATCAGTGTTCTTCTCCATCGGGTAGCTTATTTTAGCATCCGAAAAGTTTTTATCAGAACTAAAGATATAATTGATGAACATGTTGATCGTGCTAGGAATACACAAATGTTTGTGTAGTTTTCAGAAAATCAGTGTGCAGGTTAAATTCAAATATGTAGAGCGATATAAAATTTCGATCAAACGCCATTAAAATTCATCAAACTAGTTCTAAAACGGCCAAATTACTAAATGTAAATTCTTGCGCAAACTTGAAATGCAAAATGTATCAAAGGTATGTGCTAATTCAGTGCAAAAATTCACTGCACATAATATGCAAATATATTTTCTACTCATTTATATTTGCATCTCGTTTCACATAGATCATTCGAGAATGTCTATTAAATTTAATATATACTTATCTTGTGAAATTAATTCAGCTCGATAGTTGTTTGATGATATCGAAAAACAAATATTTATAAAAGCACATTTCGCACCTGTGCGATCGACCAGAAGCGCAACCTATCTAACTGTTGTCGACTTTAATAACTAATGAGCAAATCGTTGTAATGGTAACATATTGCTCGATCTTCATCATCAACTGATTTAAAGATGTTAGGGCTGATGGAAAAACATATGTTAGCAACAAGTACCAAATTAAAACCAAACTAGTGGTGTATGACATCGTGCTTTAAACTGAGTGAAAAAATTAAAAAAAAAACAATCGTTTTGTCAACACAAGCAAAAGGTTTTTTGAATCACTCAAATCGGATGCTTCGTTCTCTCAAAAACTGCCAATTTTTTACACGTTTAGCTCTGTATCTCCGAAACGGCTGGACCTGTCTTTGCCAAAAACTAATCATCACTTCTCCCTAATCCGATGTCCGGTTTTCGCAGAAAGCAAGTTTCGTAAAAACTAATCAGGGATCGTTCAAGTATTACGTAAGCAGATTTATTACAATTATTTACCCCCCCCATCCCCCTGTAAGCAAAAGTAAGCAAAGCTCTTACCCCCTACCCCCATGCTTACGTAAACATTTTGCAATTAATGTGAAAATTAAAAATACTACCTATGACGTAATCATCATCCAGACTCCCCTGCCCCCATGTCAACCCAAAATAAGCAAATCAACAACCCCCCGCCCCCTATAGTGCTTACGTAATACTTGAACGGCCCCTCAGCACTAATCACCAACAGTAGAAATCAATTGCTTTTTCAACCATTCAAATCGGTTGAGCGGTACTCCCAAAACCATCGACAAAAAATTGTATCCACATATACATACATATACACACATTAATTTTTTCTGAGGTATGCCAAAATATTCAGAAACCTCTAAAACGAGGAGATTTTTGGCCTATTGCTATAACTTGCCCTGAACAAATACACAAATAGGCTCGCTCATAGGTAAGGGGCTAGAACGACTGGACCTGGATTGAAGGTCCCTGGTTCGATCTTTCTTCGAGTGGCCAGTTGTCACCCAGTAGTGTCAACGATTTTCACTTGGAAATATAAATAGCAACATGTTGCCAAGTGAAAATAGCCTTGATCCGACATTGCTGCATCAATATATATTTGTTCAATTACAGAAATTGTAACAATAAATTCATCACACCGAGATAGCATAACTGCTTAGGTTGACACCTGTAGAACCGACTAGTATTAAGTATAGTATTTAATTTTTTTTCAATTTTTTGCCATTTGACCCCCAATTTGGACTTTAAATTTGGGTTCAGCGATAAAAACTACATTGAAAAACATATTCTGCACACCCAATGCAGAAAACATTTTTTATTTTGTAAACCTGTGTTATTATTTCATTATTGTGTTTATTTATCAATAGATTAATTCTAGCTTAATACCAATTGCTGATTGTGCTAATTAGTTTTTGGTGAACATTCGACCGGTCGTTTCTGCATAATTTATTGTTAAAAATATTTTTTGATGGAACTTTATATGATGATTTGGCTTGTGGTCTTAACGATCCTCTTTTATCTACAAAAAATAATTTTATTATATTAATTTGGTTTATTGGTCGCGCCTATAATTCAAAACTAAGGTAACTATGAATTCTAATTGATTGAGCCGATCCTTTGCTATTTAACAACCAATTTTTCTGCACTATAGCTATGCAATGAGGAACTTTTAAAAACCAAGACTATTTTTCCATAACCAAATGAATATTCCAACTGTCAGCTCTTAGTCTGTTACGATTATCGGCCAATCAATTACCTTGCTAATGATGGTGCTCTCAGGATTGTTGGATGGCTAATAAACATAATCGGAGCCGTGGGATGGGTTAAGTACCAGCGAGTCATCAAATCCATTTTAATTATGCTACATCGTTTTGCGCGATGATTGCGTCGCGTCGAGGAACGCGCGAGCTCGAGAAGGAATCCGGTCACGTCGCCTCGTTATCGAGCTCATTGCGAACGATATTATGCCATAGAAATCTAATTCGACAGACCATAATGGGAAGGTGAAACGCAAAAGAGGGCAGACACTGGATAGTAGAAGGAAAATGCTAAAAAATTACACAACAAGATATCGTTTCTGAAAAATTTGAGGTTCGACAAAATACTGAGAGCCTATGTCGGTATTGCTACTTCAATTGCATTGAGCACACATCACAATTTACAATTACTGCTTTTCGTTATAATTTAAAAAAATTAAGAAATTTATAGAAAAAAGTACACGTCCTTAAAATTGACGAACATTGTAATTGGAACATTGTTTTATCGTTTTATATATCTAGCAGATCGAACATTATACCACATACTAATTCTTTTCAAATGATTTCTTCTTTCTTCTGACTCTTTTTTGCCTAAACTAACCAAACGTTACTTTCCAAATATGGTTTGCCAAATGCAAGATGAATACATATATTACCACAATCAACTGAATCAGATTTACACACATATTTAGCAAATCCCATCTTTATAAAATCGGAGATCCTTTCTGCTCCTGGAAAATGGAAGTTTATAATCTGGACCATATGTTTTGGAAGTGCCATCTGTACTCAAGTCAAAGGAAATTGTTACTGCAGGAACTTTATAAAACTGGTATTATATTCCCAATCAATACAACAATGGTTATGTCTACTGATGATGGAAAGACTTACAAAATATAAGTGAGTTTTTTTCAAAAATGTAATGTGAGGGTATCGACTAGTTAATGATGTAATAACTGTTAAGTAGTTTTAAAGTTCATATTGAATAAATTTTGTAAAATGTATTTATAAAAATTGTAGGGCTCGCCCGTAGGTAACCGGTTAAGAGCGACGCGACTTGTTTCAGAGGTCCCAGGTTCGATACCCACTTCGAGCAGCCTGTTGTCAGGCAGCAGTGACAACGATTTTCACCTGAAAATATAGATAGCAATATGTTTCCAAGTGAAAATAGCCCTTGCCCGGCATTGCTGCATCAATAAAATGTCAGCCCTATTAGATTAATTCTAATAACATAAAATCATCAAATATGGATGGATTAACCATTAGGTTATTGATTTTCTAACATATTAATTTTTATATATTTATAGTAGGGTTTGCTTGTAGATCAGCTAGAACGATTGGTCCTGAATCAAAGGTTCCGGATTCCATCCCGCTACGAGCACAGCTTGTTGTCAAGCAGTAGTGACAACGATTTTTATTTGAAAATATAGATAGCAAAATGTTGCCAAGTGAAATTAGGCCTCATTCGGCATAGCTGCATCAATAAATATTCGCCCTATTACAGAAATTGTAATAATAATTCTTCACACAGAGATAGGAAAACTGTTTGGTTTGAAATCTATAGAATCGACTGGTATCACTGAAATTAGCCAACAGCTTATGGACTCTTGTGTTTTAAAACAAACTCTTAGAAACATAATTTAATATTATATTTGAATAAACAAAATCTAGCTCCATATATTTTTAAATACTTGTTTGTTACCAATTACATTATTGGGCAATAATAATTCGAACTATTGACTTTATTGGACACTAATACATCATCTGGTTCTGGTTTATTTGGCATAAAATTAAGGAAAAAGGGTTTTGTTGTATTTTCTATAAAATGTGTGAGTACGAACTGTTAGATTAACATGTTTTCATTCTATAAATTCATGAGTACTTGTTTTTACCAGTTACATAGTTGGGCAATAATAATTCTAATTATTGACCTTATTGGACACTAAAGTAAAACATCTGGTTTTGGTTTATTAGTAATAGAATTCAATAAGAAGGGTTAGTTCATTTTCTATAAAATGTGTAAGTACTAACTCTTAGAAACAAAATTCAATAATATTTTTTGATGAGCTTGTTCTCATTTCATATATTCATGAATACTTGTTTGTTACCAGTTACAATGTTGAGCTATAATAATTCTAATTATTGGCTTTAGTGGGCATTAATGTAAAAACATCTGGTTCTGGAATAAAAATCAATAAGAAAAGTACTATTTTATTTTCTACAAAATGTTGAAGTATAAACACTTAGAAACAAAATTTAATACTATTTTTGGATCAACATGTTCTAATATTATGAATTCATGAATACTTGTTTGTAACCAGTTACATTGTTAGAGAGTAATAATTTTAATTATTGGCATTATTGGACAAGATACAATGATGGTTTTGAAAATGTGGTTACAAAAATATAAAACTCATTACATCAATCGTTTTCTGGTCAGATTTCTCATTTTTACAATTATATCTAAAAAGTTTGTGTTTATTACCAAATACTACTCGCTACTCCTATTTTTGTAGTCTCTGTGATCCAACATACAATATTTATTATATAACGTAACTGCAAACTGTGATAAGTGGAAATAAAATGGAAAAAAACTTCTATGAAACGATGTAAACAACAAAAATGCAATTTAGAAAACTAATATAAAATATCTGTCGCATATGTGTTGGAAATTTCATCAAACGAAATACTCGTACATCAGTCGTATGCGACAGGCGTACACTCTGCTCGTAATATCAAAACTCGACCGAAATTTATTTTATTAATATAACAGAATAGGAAACTCAAACAAAAAATAACAATCAGAGTAAATATAGTGAACATATGGATGTATATATGTATGTGTATATAGATATAATATATATAATGAATAAACAAAAAAGAAATAAAAAATATCATTAATTTAAAACGCTCGAACAGAGGGAATTTGAACGTTACACTCCACTACTGCTGGATCAATAATAACGCAGACTTGTTCTGTTTGCATCTACCTGTGCAAAGGTAATGCACGCACAGCCCTTCGGAATGCATTTAATTGAAAATCTGAATTTGGTTTTTATTAAAAATACGAGGTGCAAATAGCAATTATTGTCATGACTATAAAAAATGCTAATAGAGAAGACAACAAAAATTTAATTGATAAATAATCTTATATATACTTTTGTTAATTCGATTATAACGCCAAGAAAAAATACTAAAGTAGTATAAAAATTACACTGTTGTGGACTCTATATGTTTTTGTATATCCGTCGGACGTAGTGTTTTTTGTGCTATTACTTTTGTTCATAGCACAAGACTATTAAATACAACTTTTCTTTAGACATTTCCCATTTTTTCGAAATCATCTTGTTTGTTCCTTTTTTTAAGTCAAGTTTTATATCATCACAATAATTTTCATACTTTATTCCTTTTTCGATATTGGTAATTAACTAGAGACCACAATAAAAAACTAAAATTCTCAATAGTTTCTCATAATGATAAATCTTGAAGCAAAAGCAAACACAACATGTCGTCCATGGACAACATCCGACCATAAAGCACGTCATGGGGATGTCGTCCGTAATTGACATTTGTAACGACAAGATTAAGGAGACTTCAATTTATGAATATATAATTTGCTAACAAAGAAAAAAAATTCTTTGTTATTTGTATCTAGCGTTCGATAAGCGAGTAGAATTACCCGCTCTCCATTTGATAAACAGTACGAAAATCAGGTATTTCTACCTGCCACGTGCAAAGTGTCACAAAACAGATTTTTTTTTATTAAAGTACGCTATTAAGTATATAATCAACTAATTAGTTTTTGAAATTAAAAATATAAATAAGATAAGGGCGAGACACTAAGGTCCAATTTAACTTTAAGCAATTATATTGTGAAAACCAAACCAATTATATTACAACAAATAACACATTTCAAACAAACTATCTGATTATGCTCAATAAAACTCCCAGCTAATTCATCATTGTAGCAATGTTTTTCAAAATTTTGTCAGCTGGTCCTTTTCACTTCACAGGCGGGGTAAAATGGTACAGACAGGGTGTAAAAATGTAAAATGTCTTATTTTTAATTTTAAAGAAATTTTACAGAATATTAGCTACATTATACAGCCAATGCAAAATATAAATTTTATGGGTTTATACACTGTATATTACATTGATCTAGTATTTTTCCAGAAACAATCATTAGCAGAGTTGGAATAACTATTTATGTAACTTATATCTTCTAAAATAGCTTTTTATAATTTAACCTACTTTTTTATTTACTGTTTTTATTGTTTATATCTTTTCCAGGGTAAAACTCAGATAGTCTTTTAATCCCACCCACATGTTAGCTCTTACAAAGTTTACATAAAAAACTGTTGAGTCTTATATAACAATAGCAATGCATCTTATAAAACCTTAAAATAATGTTATAACGGTATAACGTAAATTATAGTAAAGTCTCATAAACTAAACAACAGTGCTCACAACTGAAAAAACTAACAACGAAAGGAAATACTTTTGTTATGGATTTTCAAACATTGCCGTTTATCTCCCGATAGCGACGTAGTAACAATCAATGTGATGGCTGGTTATGAAACTTTTTCCCTTTACTTTCAAATATTGTTGTTGAAAAATTCTTAACTTTACTTGTAAATATAAGTAAATAAAATACTTGTAAAAGTAGATATAATAATAATTATGACAATTTATATTTCCATTTCCCAAATGTCTTCGATCTGCCCCGATGTGTCCGTGCTAGGTGGCACACCTCAGATATCACTTAATTTCGCGACTGATTATAGAGCGATCTCTCTCCATCCGTCCCGTTCCTTTTCTCTCGCAATTAGTTTTAATTAGAATTGGTATCTGGCATGTATAACGATCGATTAATCATGCGCACGTACTTCGCGACCGTTTTCCTTATTACATTACCTGTAACCATAGTTACTTCTTTAAGTAATTACCTCATCCTGCACGCAGAATTATTAATTTGTTGATGGAATTTTATCTATGTCGCCGATGGGTATAAATGAGGTATGAGCATTTGCAATAAATACAAATAAGGTATTTCATAAAAAATTCATACTATTTTGAGAATATATATCTCTAAAATAATCTGTATAATGAAAACTTCCAGGTTGGTCTAATTAAGGTGACCATGCTGTTTTTCTAAAAGCAATATTTGTCCCGGATTTAGATTTTTTGTCCCAAATTATCCCAAGTTTTTGAAAAGTATAGATTTAAATTGAAACTTCCTTCTTACTTGATAATAAAATTACAACTACCCATCAAATATCAGGAAAGGTTATATACAAAGTATATGCTTACATGAAACAATACAATATGAATAAGAAAAATAGCTTATCACATTAATATTTTCGAACATTTATTTTCAATTTTACAAAAATAAACAAAAATTATAAAAACGAATTTTTTGTCTGCCTAGCGCAAGTGCTAATTTTTTCAAGATAATTATGAGGAAAACTGCACCGAGTTTTACTGATTAAAAAGCAAGACGAATTCAATTATTTGAGTTACGGTCTCTTCTATAAGTCTAAGAAGCCAATTCTGCAATAAAATAGAAATCTTACAGCAATGCTATGTTACAGTTACAGTATATGAAGATTGGACCGTAACATAGGGTTGCCATAACAACACTATGTTCTATTTCTATTTTATCGGAATTGGCCCATAAATATTGCATCAAATCTTTTATTTTTGATTTATTTTCCTTTTAATTTCTAATACGCTTTCCAAGCTATCTTGGCAGTCTAAAAAGAAATATTTAATTTAAAATTTGTTAAATTACCTATAATAATTTTGTGCAAAAAATTCTAACACTTTTTACCCGCATTTCTAGAGTTCTGTAGCACGCGAAAGTGTTTACGGCATATTGAGATTCGTTGACCTACATGCTTAAATTAAAATAAAATTAGGAAACAAATTTAAAGATAAATATATAAAACAAAAAATAAGTTGTACTAGAAATTTCTAACCGTGATAAAATAATAACACCCAATAAAGATAAATATACAAAATAAAAAATAAGTTAAACTAGAAATTTCTAACCGTAATAGAATAATAACACTCAATACGCACATACGTAAAAAAATTAATATATTTTTAATTAACTTAAATGTAAGTAATTTATATGATTATTTTATTACACATTGTAAGTAGAGTTTTAAAATACATTTCTTTAATTTTTTTACCATAATGCTTATTATTATATTTATACAATTTTACAAAATAAAACTATCTCCAAAGTGTTACAAATAAATAAAAACCCCAAAAACTTGTTTTTGATTTGAATTTACTGTTCAGAAAATAAACATAAATTAATAAAAATAATTGAGAATTACTCTGCCACGTTATCTTATTTTTAAGCAAAACCTCTATATTCTAAAGAATATCTATAAATTTTATTTAGATCTTTCTCATGGCCTAGTGGTTAAATCTTTGAACTTCCAAATACAAAGTTTCAATTCCATATCCGCTTTGGGCAGCCTGATGTCAACCAGTATTGACATCGGTTTTTACATGAGAATATACATGACGAAGTGAAAATAGCCCTACCTTGGATTTGATGCATCCCCGGCAGTGTGAAAAAATACTAATAATAAGTATATATAAAATATGTATAGATTTTAGAAATATTAACCTTCAAAAAAGCCCCGTAGTTAAGAAGTATCGTTGCAACAGCTGCAGTAAGATTATAATGAAGATAAGTATTCATGTAGTAATTTTAATCAATGTACTTTTTCATATTA
Organism: Ctenocephalides felis; assembly: GCF_003426905.1. Lineage (NCBI taxonomy): Eukaryota > Metazoa > Arthropoda > Insecta > Siphonaptera > Pulicidae > Ctenocephalides > Ctenocephalides felis. The sequence goes on from NW_020538040.1 coordinate 161,500,737, forward strand.
TGAACAGAAAAATATTTAAAAAACTATGAAAATCTGATTTCTCTTTGAAAAAAAAGGTTTTATATGGATACCTGTATGTGGCGAAACTAACAAAAAATAAATAATAGTAAATATATTTTATTAAATATAGATACTAAATATAGATGAAAATATATTTCGAAGAAAAAATAGCCCTGTCTCGAAATTGATGCATGCCCAGCAGTGTAAAAGAAATGATAATAATAAGAAAACATAAAATTTGTATCGGCTTTCTAAAATTTAGCCTTCTAAAGAGCTATGAAGTATCATCACAAAAGCTGCAGTAAGTTCATAATAAAGATAAAAATCTTGAAAAACTATAAAACTTAAGTTCTGATTTCTGTTCGAAAAACGAAAATGTTTGTATATATGGCGAAACTAACAAAATGATAATAAATGATGAATATATTTCACTTAACTGTACTTCATTTTCAATACAATACACCTAAATTACGCCGTATTCACATCTCTTAATGTCGTTTTAAATTCCTATTGTCCCATTACATATGTTATTATGATATCCACAACATGCCAACCGAATACAAAAAACATGGCGTGCATCCGTACTAAATTTCGTTCGTAGATCACTCCTTGGTAATAACTTGTTTTTTTTTTGGGCATCTCCGCTCTGGGTCCTAATATACAATATTAATATGTATAACATTGCTATTAATTATAAGCTGTCACAGACTGGCTCTATTCTATGCTATATCAATCCGGAATGGCTCTTACTGAGAAATATAAATATATTTGTTAGAGACCTATACGTAGTCGCATTCCGTCGTATTAGGAATTAGGGTTTCCACGTAACAGGGGAAATTTGTTATTTTTATCGAATTTATTGGTATAGTTTTAGATAAATGGGTGGACGTACGATCCTAATCGCCTGGTAATGTAGTTCATTAATATTAATTTCTCAAAAAGATATATGAATGTCAGAGAATTATTATAGAAGTATTTGTAGAGGGCTGTAATTTCTTAATGAGCTTCGATTATTGAATAAATATTTTGTTTGCGTAGGGTATACCGGGGCTTAAAGATTCACGGGTAAAAAGATCCACTACCAATATCTCAAAATACAAGTAAAGTTAACAGATTTTTAACAACGATATTTTAAAGTAGAGGGCAAAAGATGTGTAACCAGTTATTGCGTTATATCAAGCAATGTCGGTATCAGAAGATAAATGTTCATGTTTGCAAAGCTATAACTAAAGTTTTTTTTTCGTTGTTAGTATTTTTGGTTGCACTGTTGTTTAGTTCTCGAGACCTTAATAAAATTTTTGGGTATACATTATTTAATTGTTTTATAAGATGTACTGTTTTATACCATTCTAAATAATGAACACTGTTCATTGTAAAAAATGTACCCATAAAATTTATGTTTTGCATTGGTTGAAAAATGTATCTATTATTTCGGAAAATCCCTTCAAAATCAAAAATAAGTCATTGGATCTGCTTGTCCTCCAGGCTGTCCCATATTACCCCGCCTATGGGGTGAAAAGGAACAGATAACTAATTTTAGAAAAATAGTAAAAAAACATTTCTATAATTAGGAATTAACTGTGAATTTTACTGAACATAGTGCGATAGTTGTTTGTTTGAAACGTGTTATCTGTTGTGGTGTAGTTTACTTGATTTAGAAAATATAATTACTTAAAGTCAAATTGCATTAAATAAAATTTTGCATGTTTAAATTTACGGATATATTTATAAAATATTTTAGACACTATTAGTTGATTAAAAATGTAAAAAAAATCTGAATGTAGGAGGTTTATTACTTTGACAGAATCATTACAAACCCACCATATGTTATTTGAATTCTCAATATATAAAATGTGCTTACATTATAGCCACAAGCCAAAAACAAGTTCAAAAAGTCATTTAAGACTTCATTTTTTATAGTCCACAAAACTCTCAGTGGGCAAAAGGAAGAAGGGCGTTAGGCTCATCATTTTTAATCACTTTTTTATTATCATTTTTATTTTCTGATGTTTATTTTTTGTTCGTTATTATGTGCTCGGTTTTAGTTTTGCTTTTTCGTCCACCGCAATATGAGAGGTGCGTCAGGGCGCAACGAAAAAATAGATAAATCAAAAACTTTTTTTTGGTATAACTAAAATCGCTCCGTCATGAATGAAACTTTTTTTATTGGAATGAAAATCTTAATTTTTTCCGATCAGATTAAAATAAATGCAATCAAATAACTAAAGTTTTCATAATTATAAATGTATTAAATTGTCTGTATTTGACTAGTTGTTAGTAATGAATAAATGAAAAAGCTAATAGGAAATACACTACACTACAATGAAAATGAAAAATATAAAATGGGTTGTTTGTAGTGATAAAAGTCCGACTTTGTAATGACTGTGGCCAAACGAATTGACTTTGAAGAGATGGATCCTAAAAACACATTAACATTAGTATAAACCATATATTCCTAATACATTTAATAAATTCATAAAAGAGTTTGTTTTTGATAAATAATTTTCACATTAATAAAAAAGTGAAAAAAGAAGTCAGAGTACAAGAATATATGTTAGTGGTCTACCGTAGACCACTACCACAAAAACGATTTTAGGCAGATAAGAAACTCTCTGTGGTTTGCATTAGATGTTACAAATTTGAACTATTACCAGTTTGTTTGAAAATAAATAAAAAAATATGCCTTCATGTCTATTGAAAACCCAGTATTTTAACAGCTTGAGATACTTTTCTGAACTTAGGCGCACAATTAGATTATCTTGTTAGTTTCTTTGGTTGTGAGCACTGTTGTTTAGATTACGGGACTTTAATATAATTTCTAAATATACGTTATTCAATTGTTTCATAAGATGTATTGTTACCTTTATGTTAGATTTAACAAATGTTTTTATATAACCTTTATAACCTCACACGTGGGTGGGGTAAAAAGGACCAACTAAACCTTAACTCTGGTAAAGACGTAACCAATAATACCTAGTAAATAAAAGTAAATTCAGTTTAAAGCAATTTTACAAGAAATAAATTAAATTAATATTTATCTTAAATCTGCTACTGAATATTACTGACAAAATACCAGATCAAGGTTATATACAGTATTATTTTTGCTAAAAATGTGTCTATGAAGTTTTTATTTTGCATTCGTAAAATTACTTCAAAACTAGAAATGAGACATTTGATCTGTTTGCTCTCTGGCTGTCCTAGTTGACTATGGAGTAAAAAGTCCGATGACAAATTTTTGAAAAATAGTTAAAAAAAATTTCTACAATCAGAAATCAATTAACTGAGAATTTTACTGAACAAAGTACTATAGTTGTTTGTTTGATACGTGTTATTTGTTGTTATATAGTAGATTTGGTTTACACTTGAAGTCAAATTGGATCTTTGTGCTCTGCCCCGCTCTATATTTCTGGGTTTGCGCGTACAATTAGAGTACTACATAAAAACACTATTTCAGATTAAAACTTTTATCTTAAATTTGCTCTTAAATTCATTACAGCCACTTTTAATCATCGCATCTGTCCTGTCAAACGAGATATTTTCGAACGAGATTAAACAATTAACAGCGATCTCCCGAACATGGCGCGCGTTGTTTGTTGTTTTGTAAACGATTCGGGATTTTGGTGAAAAAAAAAATAATTCCGAGCCACCATCAGCATACACACTTAAAAAGATATTATAAACCGCTCTTGATCTTCATTGGTCTTCGTTTTGATCATTAACTTCTTCTTGGTTTCTCTTTCTTGTGAGCAGATGAGCCTACGACCGTATAACTATATAAACTCATACCACTCCGAAGACGCCGCTAATGGCCGATGTTTTGTTGTTCATTAAAATCCCACAAAAGCATCGCCAACCGATACGAATAGAAGATGAAACTATGAGAATTCGAAATAATAGAGCTAGGAGATGTTTCGGACAATGTTTATCAAAAAACAATTACGTTTCAAGCCAGATTTGGTTATGAGAAAAATTACTGTTAATAGTGCTAATAGTTTGTAGAAGTTATGGCATTAATTGAAAAAGAAATGAAAAAATATATGAAATATACATATAGATAAAAATAAATAGTAGTAAATAAGTAAAATATAAGTTAAACTGATGAAAAGCTTATAAAGTTCTAATAAAAAATAATCGAATAAACCTCTGATATTACTTTAATTCCATCAGCCTTATATTTGTTGTAGAAGGGACTAGGTACAGTTTTGCCAGAGTACTGTAGTCATAGCCATCATAACACTAAACTATGCTGATTTTGGCATAAAGTCTGAGTCAAAAGAGAAAGCATTTTTGTTCAACACAAGTTTTCATTGTTGCATATAGTCAGCGCCCTACACATGATATTTTGGTATACAAGATCTGTATACCAAATTGCTTTTAAAGAATCAAAAGTAAGATTTTTTGTTCGATTTCTGTTAATAATAACTGTTTGTATACAGAAAGATCACTTTGTTTTTTATTTTGCTATAAGTTGAACATTAGTAGTTAAATAGATTTTGCGTAGATAATTCAACTCAGTCATAACGTTGAATTGTTTTCAAAAGTGCGCGTTGGGTACGGTTGTGACAATTTTTGTGGGTATGATTCTGACATGTATTTCTTGTCTTTTTGAAGAAAAATCTAAGTTAACTAAGACAAAATACAAAACAAAAAAGCAAAAAAAATATATACAAGCAAAAAAATTGCGAAGATTTCTTTTTGATCCAAATTTCTTTTGTTATATTCAAAAGCTTTTTTAAAATTATTATGTTGCGTTGTGTTACATATTTCTGACAATAAAAGTCGTTACAAACCAATTTGGGGGTTATAGCTATTGTCTTTTAATCTATGTTTACGTCTGTCACAAAGTCTCCCCCTGCGTGGGATTATGGAGGATTATTCACACATTACTATAAATTTCATTTACACACCTAAAACAATTTCTAATTATTTTTTGAATTTATATTTCAAATCTTTATAATAAAATATTAATGATATTATTTTAAAAAGTAGATTTTTGTAGAGATCACATATAATAATGATAATTCTATTTTACCCATCATGTTATTATAAATTTTATGTATAATTTAGAAGAAGTTTTTAATTAAAATATTACCTGTATAAATTCGTACAATTTAGATAATATATATGTACTAATTAAATATATTTATACTGCTAACGTGATGTAGTAAAAAATTGCCAAATTTTTTAGCAAAAAAATCAGAACGGATTTCAAAAAGTTAAAAACTGTTCGAAAAATATCATTTGGAAATCGTTTTGGTTAGTTTTTGACATAAATCAGCCGTGCCGTTTCTACTCAATTAAATGCTAAAAAAATTAATGTAAATTCAATATTAAATAAATTGTTCTTTATTCGTTATTGCTAGATTTTAATTGTATAGTATTTTTCAGATACATAAAAGTAAAAAAGTAAAAATAAATTGAAGTAAGTTGACATTATAGACAGTTGCCAACTAAAAATTACTTGATATGGTTGCAATAAAGTTATTTAAAGAGAAATTCTTCATTCACGCATATGGATTTGCAATTTTGTAACTTTACTTTTATTTTCCGCAGGGGAAGAAGTTATAGTAATTGCAAAAATATCAAAAATGAATTTTTTTATATATCTTTACGTTTCAAAGGTTTCTGAATATTTTGGCATACTTTAGAAAAAATGAATGTGTTTTTGTATGTGTATGTGCGGATACAAATTTTAGTCTGCGATGAGGCTCTTACACGCTTCGATATTTCTATCCTATAACAGCCATGCACCGCGATTGCTTTGAAAAAAAATTCAAAATTTTCAGAGAAATTTAAGTATTAAAAATCTCGAAATATAAAGAAAAATTCAAATTTTCCAACAAAATCATTATTTTCAAAAATTTCAAAATTCTCAAAAATCTATTTTATCAGAGTTTTCAAAAAATTTTAAAGGTTTTTTCAATTTAAATTTTTGGTACGGGAAGTTCCAAAAATTTGCCTTAAGGCACGATTCCATGCACCACTAGTTTTATTTACAAAATTCATGAGTAAACTAATATTTCCTTTCCATTTTTCCACCTGCCCCAAGAATACCTTAGCTATCCGGCAACATTCTGAAAGAGTCCACGCGGTCCGACGATCATAATTTACTATGCGGACCCGGCAAATCGAAAGAGTGTTTTGTTCCCTTCGGAGTCCCGTCGTGTAATTTATTTTACAACAGATAACAGCTAAAAGTTATACAAAACGCATGCGATAAAGACCTGTATTAATTAAATTCTACTGTTGTTATGAGTGGCATTTTATAACGTGCTGCGTCGTACCGGTAACGAAGCCATCTTAGTTAAGATAATTGTAGATGCGTACGTAGTTAACTCATTTGTAACATTGTATATATATATATATATATATATATATATATATTTCAATTAAATTTAAGTATTTTTAACAACAATATTTGAATGTAGAAGAAAAATATATATAATCAGCCATCGCTTCATACCAAACAAAGTCTCTATCAGGAGATAAACGGCCATGTTCGAAAATCCATAACAAAAGTATTTTCTTTCGTTGTTAGTTTTTCTGGTTGTGAGCACTGTTGCTTCTGGTCTGAGCACCGAGAAGTCATAAAATATATATTTTTTAATAGTGTAAAAAACGAATTTCTTAAAAATGTTATTAAGTAATTTATCAAATTTCTTATATCCTAATATTTAATAGCAATTTGTTTAATAGCATAATCACATGTAGATATTTTACACTAATCTCTACACTTGTTATGTGTATTTTAAAATAACATAAAACCTGTTAATAATTCGACTCATTGTAAAATTTACAATGTTGAGTTTACTATCATATTGTTACTATATTTAGATACTCATACTATATGTAAATGAAACTAGATACATTAAAATAATATTTAAGCGGGAGATACTTGTTTCTATTAATTCCTACATTTTGTTACTATATTTAGATACTCATATCATATGTAAATAAAACTAGATAAATTGAAATAATATTTAAGCGGGAGATACTTGTTTCTATTAATTACTACATATGTGATTTTAAAATTATTGCTAGCTTATTTTATTGCATTTTACTCATTGTTATTTTGAAAAATAGTTATGCGATTAAAACAAATCATTGTTTTTTCAAAATTCTAATATTATTTATAAAATAATTAAAACCTGCACTCAAGGCTATCTCTTCTATCTCGTTGAAAATTATGTATTTAAATACATACAAATTATCATTCCGAACTCGTTTACAATCAATTTACGAAACGTCAATCAATTTTAGCAAGTTAATTAATTCCAATACACGAAAATAAGTTATTGCCCGGAATTGTTACTTCATCACACGCATAGAGATCTCGCGTCTTGTCAATGTTGAAAAAAGACTGATTGCTTAATTTCATTCGCGGTCGAACAACAGAAGAATGAATGAAAAATGTACAAGAAATTTTTTTCGCTTCTGGATATTTCACATCCGCCATGATGATGATCCGACAAATAATATTCTCACAATCTGAGGTGGAGAGCAGCAATGGGTCGACGGGAATTAGAACATCTGCTTCGGAAATCGAAATTGATTCTATAGATGAAGAGGAATAGGCATTCCGATACCTGGCCATATGTAATCGTCTAATGTATGGCGTAGCCGATTCAAGATCCCCGTGGAGAGGCGGGAGATGGGTTTTCGTTTGTACCACGATTTAGGATGTGGACCAGGGGGATATTGATGTTTTGGTTTCGATGGAGAACGAGGAGATTGTTTGAAAACAATTCAACTATTTTAATTAAGTATATAGATTATTAATTTAAAGCATATATTGAAATATAAATCTATGTCTAGAAGATGTCTAGAAATTCGGACGTCTCCTTACCAATATAAATCGCATGTTATTAGAAAAATTTAAATCGGTTGATCCGTGCTCTCGAAAACTTGGGAGAAAGTTTGTATCCACACTAAACACATACTACAGACACACACACACATATCCATTTTTTATAATGTATGCTAAAATGCTCAGAATACTTTGAAACGTAAAGATAAGCAAAAAATTGTATGTTCGATTTTTGGACGATTACTATAACTTACCCTACGGGAAGTTAAAATCAAGGTATTATGAATATTGTCTGAAATTAACTGTGGATATTTATTCTACACTGTTAACACTTTGGGGACGGCTGTCCACCTCAGTGGACAAACATATTCTGTTAGGCACAGGCTATTTTATAAACAATGACTCAGTTTGCGTCGAAAAGTTGAATAAATTACACATAGCAGTGATAAACAGTATTGTATTTTGAATATAATATTAAGTTATTTTAGTAGTATTTCGCCTTTTTCTTTGCTCTATAGTCTGTTTTTTAATATTTAATACGACCGATCGCTTTTAAATATGGCAAAACGACTGGTAAATGTTGTGAATTAAGCAGTAGTGAAGATGAGTTTCAAATAGACATTCATACAGACAAATCTTACGAAATTACTATTCGCACCGAAGATAGTGATGAATGTGATGATGATATTATCCAACCAACAAAAAGAAGAAGTTCGACAAAATAAATGAAGAGCGGGAAGACATTAGCGAATACGCCGATTCTCCTTCAATAATCGAGTTTGACATAGATCAACAAACACCCCAACTACAAATACCAAGCAATATTAGACATTCAATAGATTATTTTACTTTATATTTTACAAATGAATTATTAGACAATATGATAGAAAAAACCATTATGGCAGCAAAAAAAATGAACAAATTTTCTGACTAATCAGTGAAATATTCTAAATGCGAGTGAAAGAAAAAGGGATTGTATTGTCTGTTTTAACAGAAAAGCACCAGGAGGGAGGCGGCAAACAACATTTTATTGTAAAACATGTCAAAATCAATCAGCTATGCATTTTTGGAAACTGTTTTGAACGTCACCATTCTTTATAAAATGATCAAAAATAAATTAATATTATAAATGTATGTCCTTCAATATAATTTTTATTAAACAAATTGCATTACATACACAATGAAATCAAGTTTACAGCCGGTACAAGAGATTGTTTTGAAATTGATGCCGTCCCGAAAGTGTCAAATATGTACGATTACTAACAATTATGATTTAATAATAGATTAATCAAAATATTACATACGCACGATTAACTTAATTCATGTACCTGAAGAATAAGTGTAATGCATAAACACTCAGGCATAAAATATTTAATTTCCTCGCCTATTTCTAGTTAATTCGATATTCTAAATGTGGTTAGTTTCAAAAAAACATAATACGATTATCTTCCCTCTTGGATTTTTTTAAATTAAATTTCCTTAATCCATATTTACAATCAATTACCAGCTAACACCCGTCTTATCCCTAATATTTTGACCAAGTTCGGTTACGGTCATCTTGACCATTTGGAAATTGGACAGTTACGATTCCAGCATCGTAGGTCTGCGGTTAGAACATGAGGTGTTCGCGGCTTGAGTTTGGCTCCGACAGTCCCGAGAGACCAGTCATTGTCGGGCAACGCGTTTCTTACATAATAAACAAGGTATTTTGTCGTGGCTTATTTGACTTTTCCTTTGTGCCCTCAACAGACAATGCATCGTTATTCATCTCAGCCATCAACGATGACGAGATTTTTTTTTCAATATTAATACACTCTGCGCGCTTTCAACTTCCTTAATGGAGTGATTGAATATTGTGTATATGGCATTCTTCAAAATATGATTTATAAGCCGATATGAATCGCGTAGGCACGAAATGGTCACAAAGGTGTCCTAGCGTTTTCTAATTTTGATCAGACAAAAATCGAAATGAATGGACAAGTGTAGTTTGCATTGTAAAATAATAATCATGATCGCAGCGGGAGGCGATTCTAATTTGTGATTGTATTATTAAAACGCAACTGGTAACATATGGTAATATTTTGGTAATGTCAAATCGATAATTAAAATAATAAATATTTGAAATAAAAAGTATAAAAGTACAGTGATACCCCGCATTACGTACTTAATTCGTTCCGGGATAAAGTTTGTTATGTGAAAAGTTCACTATGTTTTTCCATAAAAAAGTTCACGCGTTTTTCCATACAAATACATAATTACTATAACTTACCCTACGGGAAGTTAAAAATAAAATTAATTCGTTCTGTAGCTTGAAATATGGTCATATAGTTATAAGATATATTTTACATATAATTAGGACATTTAAAAAATTATTCTAATTTACAAAAGAAGTTATTATCAGAGTGCTGCTTTCTTTTTTGCTCTTTTTATTTCGAAGGTTTCGAAACATTTTGGCATACCTTAGAAAAATGTGGATGTATGTGTGGTGTATGTGCGTGCGAGTGTGTATGTATGTTTGGATACAATTTTTCGTCCAGGATTTCGAGAGCACGGATCAACCGATTTGAATGATTCAGAAACTATTCGACTCGTATTGACGAGGAGACGTTTTTGGCAAAGACAGATCCAACCGATTTGGTGATACAACTGAAGTACAAAAAATAGCAGTTTTTTAAAAAACATTTTGCACGGTGTGTGGAAATAATCAGTTTTTATGGGAGAAATGCCCAGCACTTTCAGAATTTTCAAAAAAAATCAGAGTTTTCAAAACAAAAACATCCAAAGTTCATTATATGAATTCATTATATGAAGGCCCTCTAATACATGATAAAATCTACGATAAAGTCCTTGATTCTAACTTGCTTGATTATATTTCGTTTATTTACTTTTCCTGAAAACATATATAAACGTCGTCGTCTAATTTAAAAGCTCTCATATTTTGTCAATATATGTATGAATGTAACAGTATTTAATGTAATCTATTTGAAAACATTTAAAACAATTGTTATTAATCAATGACATATTCTGGTGAGTATTGATTATTTTAATTTATCGAATGTTCAATTATTGTATGAAAAGTTTCAGCAATTTGCCTTAAGGCACAATGCCGTGCACCACCAGTTTATTTTTTTATTTGTTGGTAATTTTAATACAGATTTTAGCGATTTTTGAATCAGAATTTGGTTAGTTATTATCATCGATATACATCTACGGTCTTATTCATAAGCCCTTGTTATAGGTTGAAAAATTAGTCTGTAACATATAGTATATTTGTTAATAATAAAATGGCCAAACTCGTTCCTATATTTTTCAATCAATTATTTTCACATTAAATACAAGTGAGAATTACTAAAGTTTGGTTACTTTTATCACCCATTTACCTTTATTTTACCACGAACTTTCGGTCTATCAAACTTCATCGTCTCGCAATATTCTGCGTGCTGACCATGTTTTGTAAAAAGTTAAAATCGTTTTTTTTATTTCGTTCTCTGTCAGCACTACGTTGTGTTGCTTTTTTCACAGGGCCAAAACGAAAAGCCGAGATCATACACGGAGAAATTGAAAATTTATGTAAATACCACACAATAACTTTCAAGTTAATATTATGATTATTATGAAACCAACATCAATATTGAAACAAATTATGGATTATAAATTATCGTAAAGCTGATGAGAAGGCCTTTCAAGTGAGACGACTTAATGTGTCTGTACATGTTTAACTTTGGGAAACGTCATTTTCGATCACCAATGGAGTTGAATATTGTCGCATTCGCGTTTTATTTATTTCCACTGAAATTTTATGCAGTATCGGTTAACTATTAAAAATTTGGTGAGACAGTTGCTCGTGTCATAAAGATCCGCAACATATATGAAGAAAAATAGCTTCGTATTAAACAATCTACATCACCATTAAAATACGAATGGATAGCATTAAATAAATAGACTGCATCAACTAGACTATCTATCAACTAAAATATTTCATTCCAAAACGGATCTGTCTGACAGAGTACATCTAGAACAGGTAAGCAAAGTCATACCTAATTATACCTCTTGAAAATAGCGTGTTTCGAACATGTGGTTTTTAGTTCTGAAATTTAAGTATCATATCAGTCGTTATGAATGTATTGTAAGATACTCAATACAATAAGTTTTCATTTTGATTTAGACGCATTAAATACTCTATTTGGTAGATGAAAAAATTCATTTCCGCAAATGATTAAAATGAGGATTGATATGAAAATGTGTTGATATCAGTAATAGTTTGTGATATTTAATTGTACTAGATTTATGCGAATAGTAATTTGATATCAACCTTTTTGAAAGTTTGTCGGTAAACTTCTTCGCCCGAGGCAAAATATGGCATCCATCCGATTCAACTATAGATATATTAAACGTCAACGTTAATAATAAAATTGGTTATTTAATGCATTTTTCATAACTTGTTATTATAAAGATATAAATCAATCAAGTGTATCGTCGTAAAAATTTAATAATTTGGAAAAAGCGCGATTCTGAAGGGCAAATAAACTATAAAAATATACTAAAAATATAGTACAAAAATCTATGAATAAAGGATACTAAAATTATTTGATTTGAAAAATATATTGACGCTGTTGTATCTGCGCATATGTCCAGAAGCTTATGTTTGAATAGCTTGCCGTTTTTTTTTTTTTTTTTTTTTTTTAATTTTTATTGGCCTCCGCTTTACAGCATTTTTAGCCACATACATTATTCATTTTATTCTTCATCATATTCTATATAATTCTTACATATATATTTCTTATACATTCATCATATATATACTATCTCTTCTTAAATCCTAATCTTCCATCAAATTTTCATTCTTCTTCTTGTTTCTCAATATGTTCTTCTCATATTCTAAACTTCTTCTTTTCCTATTTACTTCAATTTTTTTTTCTTGTATTCTACAAATTAACAATTATTTGAAAGCGCCAGGAGTCGAACCATCGATCTCCGAGCTTGCCGGATTCGATTCAATTCGAGTCATTCGAGTAACTTGAGTGATACGATTCAAATCGGATCATGCGAATAGCTCGGATGAGCCGATTGAATTCGGATAATTCAATTCCTTTTATAACTTCTCGTAGAGTAAGTTATAGTAATGAACCGAAAAATCAAAAATGAGAATTTTTGCATATCTTCACGTTTCAGAGGTTTCTGAACACTTTGGCATACCTAAGAAAAAACTGATGTGTGTGTATGTGTTTCGTGTGTCCGCAATTTTTCGTCCACGTTTTCGGGCACACGGATCAACCGATGTGAAAGGTTCAAAAAACATTAGATTCCTATTGATAGGGAGATTTGCTGACTAGTTTTTGGCAAAAGCGGGTTTAGACATTACGGAGATTCGGAGCAAAGAGTGCAGAAAAATGAAATCGAGTTTTTGAGAGAAAGGTGTGTCCGACTTCAATGATCCAAAAAAACATTCAATTTGTAATGATTGGGAGAAGTAATTAGTTTTTGCCGAAAAAAAACTTTTTTGTACATCGAAAATAATTCAGATTTTAATTATAATTCTGGCTAAAGTTCTAAAGCTCAATTATATACTTTAAATAAATAATTTTAATTTTGTGATTCAGTTTATATAATTCTTATAAATATTAGACAATGTTACAGTATTTATAATTATCTATTTGAAAACATTTAATATTCCTCAAGCATTTCATTACGGTACGGGAAGTTCCAGCAATTTGCTTTAATGCACGATATTTTATTTATTAAAATATATGTTCTTACATATTGTATTGTATTGTATACATATCATATTTGTCGAGTTGATTTGAATGAAGAAAATGTCACATCAGGTAGTTAGGATATATTTGTTGAATAAAACTAAGTGAAAATTTGAGTTTTGTAAGAAGTTATACATAGTTTTCATGATTAATGTTTTTTCATTTTCGTAACAAATACTTTGAGCTATTGCAAATCAATTTAAATTTTTTGAAGTCTTTTCAAAATTTCTTTGAAGGTCACTATTGCGTACCTTAATACATCGATAAACTTTTGCTATGCTTAAATTGAAAACATGGTAGTGAGCAATTTACCCGTAACGGTCATGGTTATTATAAGACAGGTCTCTCAAAATAAGTTTGTACATGCATGTCTTGAAAGAAAACGTGCACTAAACTTAAATTGAAATTTAAAATTATAAAGTATTTTTACCTATTAATTGTAATTTGTAATGATTGTACGTACTTGAAAAATTACCGTGAAAACGGCGGGGTTTCAAGTTTTGCCTGTGTTATATATTCATTTCGTTTTATATTTATTATGCTCTCGGTTTAATAAGCAGTCGAGCGGCTGCTGTATAAACATGAATAATTTATCGACTGCAAAACCGGACAAGGCAAATTATCAAGCAAACTAGAGCCGTCCGGTTTTCAGAAAATTTCAGACCTCTATCGTAAAATACACGAAGCGCGCGCGCTGAATTAAAATGAATCTCGCCTTTTTGGTCGCGGACGCTTAAGTCGAGCCATCGGTATTCGAACTCGTAACATCGCAACCCGTTCAATAAAATGAAACATTAAATAAATTGTGTTGCCTTAACTGCTGCATGCCAATGCCAGAATTTATTCGTAATTAATTGACAGACATGCAAAAGCAATTTCATCCAGAGAGATAAGATTAGAATAAGTTAAATCGCTTATATATTAATATTTATACAATTTATGTACAATTTACTCATTTATATCGAAAAACCTGTATGCGGCTGTGTATAATTTTGTTGAGGAAGAAAATATGCATGGTAAAAAACGCATAAGAAGTTCGTTCGTTCAGACGTATACTACGGCATTACTTTATACAGCTTTTAATAATATAATGTACTTTATTGTGCCATAAAGCAATTGCAATTTAAACTTGAATCTTTCGTGAATTTTATACGGTATGACTTCCTGCAACAAAATGTTAATTCATATTTAAGACATTTTACCGAAAACCCACAAAACGTAACTAAACCATCTGTTGGTTTCAAAAAATCTATATTTTCATGAAATAGAGATAGAGCAATCGATGGATTGCCTTCTAAATAAGTCTCGTAATTAAAAAAAATCACCAAAACTGCTTATAGGACTCTCAAGTTCTTCTTGCTACTCAATTAAATTCATATAAATAAAATAAAAAAAACAATTGGCACATGGCATCGTGTCATAAGGAAAATTGCTGAAACTTTCCGCACCGTTATTTAAAATTTTTAATAGCTTCAAGATTTTTAATAATTAGTTTTTCTGAGAATTTTAATACTTTTTAAAAATTGATATTTTTTCAAATCTCTGCGTTTTCCGAAGCCCGCGAGCGCCGCGTTGCAGTAGCGGTCAAATAATTTTCATTTATTTATTTATTTATTTATTTATATACGCCAATCGGCTATGTAGAGTAATTTTATAATATTACACTAATAATTTTATTATAAATCGTATTGTTAGTAAACCATAAAAATGTAAACAATATTTATACTTATTAGTGTAATCTCTATAAAATATCTGATGATTTTATGTGCATGTGCCTAATGATAATTTTCTTTATTCCATCAATTAAGGTGACCATACTTCCCGGTTTGGCCAGGACCGTCCCGGATTTCCACTTGTGTCCCAGGCTTTTCTAAAAGCAATATTTGTGCCGGATTTAGATCTTGTGCCCCGGATTGTCCAGGTTTTTCGAAAATTTATAGGTAAATTAGCAAAAGTTGTAAAGACAAACAAACAAGTGCTATTTTTTTCAAATTAATTATGAAAAAAATTGAATATAATTTTATACAAAGCTCAAAAATATATGATGTAATATAAAATAGATAAAAAAGTATTACATATAATTGAATAATATTAAAGTTCTTACTAAAAGTCCGCAATTCTGATTAAAAAATTGATTCAAATTAAAAAACTGTTTTTTTATTGTATCCTTAAATAGCATTTGTTATTTTTTTCCACTCCCGTCGTAGGATTAGCACAACTAAAAATTGCTGTCCCGGTTTTGATTTAAAAAAATATGGCCACCTTACATAAATACAAGTAAAATGTTTTTTAAATTACTCAAATCGCTTGATCCGTACTCTCTATGAAATCGTCGACGACAAATTATATCTGCACATACACACGCATGTATAAATTTTTTGTAAAATATTAAGAAAAATTCAGAAACTCTTGGAACGTAAAGATTTGCACAAAATTTAATTTTCGATTTTTTTGAAAAATTTTTAACTTACGCTACGGGATGTCAACAATTAGGGTAACTCTGCCTGTCATAAAAATTATTAGTAATCACTCAAAATATATTGAATAATACAATAATGCAGAATAAAAAATGTGATTGCCAACATGTTATGCAACTAAATAGCCAAATTCGCCACATATGATATTTACATAAATTTTGCCTCTAAAATCTTTCTTAATTATGTTTTCAATACCAAATAGCGGTATTGTTCTGATAACTAAATAATCTGTATGAAATGAATAACAAAATTAATATATATATTTACCGTAGTCAAAATTAATGAAATAATACCGTAGTGATTTATTTCAAGGCCGGAATAAAATTCGTGGAAATCATTCGTGCGAGACCTTCACAGCATAATATAATGTAAATAATTTAAATATAAAGAACCGCGCAGGGCGACCTTGATAGCTCCTAGTTCCGATAATTGAGACGGCTCGGCGGGTAGATGTGGTCGTGCGGTTTTTGGATGGCTGATTACGTTAAATATTTCCTCTAATAATAACACAACTGATATGCATGCGTTCAGTTAATATTATAAACAAATTACAGTTTTAAATCATGCTTAAATATAACGCAATGCCTGCGGTCTCTTACCGGTGGCAAACTTGAGCCATTGTTTGTTTAAATTTTTTTGAATAAATAATATACCATTCAGAGTATCGTAGGGGAATATGAGCACTCATCGATGAAAACAGTAAAAGTAACGAAATAATTCAAATGGCTTTACCTTTGTAATAATATCATTTTTAATGAATTCACTTTCAAAGATAACATATTTTGTTGATTTGTTACAATTAATTCTAATAGAAATGCTTTCTATAAGTTTCCTTTTACAAAAAAACTAGTATAATTAACTGGATTGTTTGCTACTTAATGCCAATGCAAAAAGAGTTTCAGAACCATATAATGCAAAATTATTCTTCAAGGATTATATGATACATATAATTCTAATTTTAATTTATTAACGTGATTTTGATACCATTACTATTTTTCGCACGCAAAGTTTAGTTTTCAGTCAGTTAAAACTCTTGAAATCGTTAAATAATCTAATGATTTCTCTAAATGAAATGAGAAGAATCGTTTTATGTTTGTTACATCATGATATGCATGAACATTAATCAGGGTATTTCGAATAGGTGAATTAAATCTGTAATATTGGTGATTTAAGCAACATTAGACATGTAATGATATTTTTTAATTCTGAAAATAAATTGCAGATGATAAATATAAAATTCAATATTTTGTTCTTAAAATAAAAGGTTTTCACACTGTCAAGTTGGGCATGCTTTATATAATAGGTACTAATTTTGTAATATAATATTTCTTGTAATTTTCTCAAAAAATAAAAACATTTTTAACTATTTTAACATTAATCAGCACGGATGCAGATGAAGATTGAATATACTGCTACTATAGGCGTAAAACAGCGACCATTATGACGTTTTCATTACCAATGAAACCAAGACCATCTTTATTTTAGTTTTAATTTTTAATTTAAAAATCACTGTTTACAATTGCATTATTATCTACGGATTTTATTAGTCATATGCTGCTATGACAATACATTAAATAAAATTGACAATCTAATTACATGAGGTCCAACCCTTCGTGATTTCAGTCGCATATCAAAATAATTTCTTTAAAGTCATAAGACTATAATTCATAATAGATTTTGGTGCAATAGCTTTATACTTCAATAGATTTTTCAAATTGTAAACTAGTATGCCGGATGTTACATTAAATTTTTTCTAGGTTCCGTTCTGCGCCTTGCATTGGTTTTCAAATGTGTGTGTTACACAGGAATATGTATACATATTTTATTTTTAGATTGCTATCCATATTGATCAAGACAAATTAAATATTTTCAATAAAGATCTTCTCTTTCTAATTTATTTGTATTTTAATAAGTTACGATACGAAGCGGTTAAGATGCGCCGATTGCCATCGTACATGACAACTATAAAATTTACGCTTCCTGGGCAGACAAAGTCCGCGGGTCCCGTCCCATCGCTTTCGGCGACTGTGGGAAATCATACGAACGCGCAACGGTACCGGAGTCGAGAGGCAGAAGAATAAAACCCACCACAAAATACGAACCGAAAACGATATAATCAGCGTAGAGAAAAGAAACAACTCAACAACGCATAAAACATCCTTCTTATTCGAATTTTTTTGGATCCTACCCATGCTATTTGTTTTGACTGAGGCCGTTTGTAATTTATATGTCGACCGACGGAAAGTTGACTTCGTGCATTCTCTTCTCTATGTTTAAATGCTCATTAGTTCGTCTAAAGAACCAGCCGTCCTATAACAGTGTATGAGATGTGACCCGATGATAAAGATGCCGGGATGTAAACGATACTCCTGTCGTCGACCAGTTTAATGTGACGTTTATCGCACTATTTTTGAAACAACTTGGTAGCTAAGGATCTACTGAACCAAATAAATTATGTTAATAAAAAATATTTTATAATAATGCTTTTAAGAATAATGATTATTATGATTTTGTACTCATTAATAATTATGCACAATATATCATTACAATTGATTTAAACTTAGTTCAATTGAAATTGAAAAGGTGACCTTACCATCGTTGAAACGAATGTAACTACCATTCGGCGCATATTGTTAACATAGTCCGAATATATCCCATCAGACATTCTTACATTGATTGCCGTGAAGTGACGATGTGCGCGTATTGAAAACGATCAAATAACTTGAAGATAACATTCCATCGTATTGTTGTTGTGTTTATAGAGACATTACTGTAACAGATCACGGTGCATCGATTCGTTACCGTGTCGACGAGAACGTGCAGTATAGATCCCGCGATCGATCGTTATTAAACCTCTCCGCCACGTCCTCGCGAACCCCTCGCAGTTAAACTGAACTTCGCATGTCGGCAAATGAATGCGCGATTACACAGCACATACAACACTGCGCACTCGGTAATACAGTTATCAACGTGCCCCCCTCCCCTCGTTGTGTGTCCCTTCCCGAACCCACCACTCGAACAGTTCGGCCATGCAAAAACAAATCATCGCAAATTTAGTGATAAAGACCAAAGGCGCATCTTCGTGCACAAAGCACAAATAAATTGAAGACGTGCCGTGGATTCGGAGGTCGGCGCTGTAAGACTGAATAAAATGATGATGCGCACACATCGTCGCGGGCACAAATAATGAAATACGTGTAAACCAACACCATCGCGATCAACATGGCCACCCAAGACGATTTTGAAGCCGGACTAATTTTCCAATTTCGAAATTTCAATTTCGGAGATATGGCCGCCGCGCATCGCATCCTTTGTGAGCGCGCAAACAAGACTCTTCCCTCTCTTACTGTTTCGATGCGCTAAGACAAAAATAAAAAGCGGCGGCTCGATGAACACGAGCGCAGGCAAACGAAGAGCTGCGATGCCGAAGCTCACGTGCACGGCGTTACCGGCCTGAAGACACCACCTGGGCCTCTTGCGAGCCGATTGGTAATGAAAAAAAAATCGGGCCACTCCTCTGAAACGCCGCGGATGGGTGGAGTTAGGCCGCATTACCTACGGACCCACGATCGGAGACCCAGGCTCACGCGTAGGGTCTCTGCGAACAACTGAGCGAGAAAAGCCCACTGATCATATGTTATCTGTCGGATTGTGTACTTTCAAAAATGCTAAATGTTCATGTGAAATTTCTCAATTCGTTTGTTAACTGCATAATTATAGTGTAATTATAATATGAAGATGTAAATAAATTATTAACACAAAATAAAACTCCAAAATAAAATTAAACTAAATCATATGAATATACCTAATAAATAAATCCCGATTAAATATATCTATAGATTTGTCGGTAAAAAATTAGTTTAAATAGTTTTTAAATATCTCAACAAATCAATTATCGCAATTATCATTGCTTATTTACAAATAAATTAGTCGACGTAATAATTGTACAATCAGAAAAAATAATATCTCGAATAATTTACACAGGAACAAACCGATTTCAAACACGCAAGTCTCACAATCATCATATTATAATTAAATGTTTAATAATATATAATATTTGCATAAAAACCATGATATCCGCCATCTCGATATGAATGTGAGTGATTAAGTAATTATAAAAATATTAATAACAAACTATCACGTATGTTGACGGCTAACAAGCAGTATTGTTGACAACGCTGTTAAATAACAAATCACATAAAAATGCCGCAAATGAATAAATATGAATAGTAATAACTTTATTTCAGGGGCAATAATAAGAAAGTTTGAATTACAATATTCAAATGAGTTAATGATAAACAATTAAATACACCTGTTATATTTTACAAATAACGCATTGTACGATTCTAATTAGGACTGAAAGCTTTTTTGAAAACTTGTTGCTTGTTGACTCGGTATAAAAATGTTAAAAAATTATTGCAAGATATAGATATAACAATTTTTTAGGAATCAGACAAAAACACGTCTTATGTAGACCAGAGACAATGAGTTTCAAAGTACAGGTACTAGTTTAAGATAGCGTATTATGCGAGAAATTGTATCAGACATGATTCTCTTTCCGGAGTTCTACTGTATATTGAAAATAAAAGGATCTTCATATAAGGTAAAGCGGGGCTTAAAGGTCCGCGAGTAAAAAGGTATAATCAATACCAATATCTCAAAAACAAGTAATGTTAGAAATTTTGTAACAACAATATTAGAAATTAGAGGGCAAAAATGTGTAACCAGTCATCGCCTTAAATCAAGCAATGTTGCTATCAGGAGATAAATGGCCGTGCTCGAAAATCTATAACAAAAATATTTTATTTCGTTGTTAGTTTTTTTGGTTGTGAGCACTGTTGTTTAGTTTACGAGACTTTAATATAATATTTAAGTATGTGTTTTTTAATTGTTTCATTAGTTGTTATGTTTAAGTTAGATTCAACAGATTTTTCTATATAACATCTATGAAAACTTGCATGTGGGTGGGGTAAAAAGGACCAACTGAACCTTTACTCTGGCAAAGATGTAAACAATAAAAAAATAGTAAATAAAAATGTATATTCTGTTAAGAAAAGACAAAAAAACAAATTCTGCTGAAAAACATTGGTTGAACAGTGTTATCTTTGTAAAAAATGTGCCCATGAAATTAATATTTTGCTTTTATTGAATATTGTAGCTATAATTTAGTAAAATCGTTTTGAAATTGAAAATGAGCCATAAGATCTGTTTGCCTCCGGGATGTCTCACTTTACCTCGCTTATGGGACAAATTTTAGAAAAACAGTAAAAAAAACACATTTTCATAATGAGAAGTTAACCGGGAACAGAGTACGATAGTTGTTTGTTTGAAACGCGTTATGTGTTGTGATGTAGTTCATTTGGTTTAGACAGTATAATTGTTTAAAATCAAATTGAAACTTTGTGCCCCGTCCTACCCTATACAATATAGAATTTAAATAAAATATTAATTGGCTTAATACTACTCAAAAAATCAAATTAATAGAGATGTATCGTTTAGTTTAGATACATATATGAAACATATATGAAACATATATGAAACATAAGAAAGTCTCTAATATCAGATATGGGCATAATTCTCTAGTAGCACAAATAGAAAAACATGCTTTTACATCAACAATTTTCTACGGTTCTGAATTCGTGCCTATATTGGGAACGCAACATACGTATGTGCGTGATAAAGACGTTCGTTTCCAGCAATACGCAGCGCAGCTAATAGACAATTAGTTAACATGTGAATTGAACAATGGATCAAGAGTCCGCTCGCTTCTTGTGATAACATTTTTATGGCTCACTCGTTGCCACAACTATCGGTGTGCGGTTATAATGTACAGTTAATGAATTTTAACACTTTACGACATTATGCATGCTGCAAGAAGAAAACACTGATTAAAAACTGAAATTTTATAACATCCAACACGTAAAAGATTTAACGAGTTTTTATTGAAATGTTATGAAATATTATAGCATAGAAACGAGCTTGTGGGTTGAGTTTTACATAGCTTTCCAAAACAAATAATTTACATTAATTTCAAAAACAATTAATTATTATTTAAGTCTATCAGTATGACGATCAAATTCAAATTCACTTCATCCAAAATAACATTTTTGATAAATCTTCAAGTAAAAATGATTATAATTAAGGTGACCTTATTTTTTAATTATGCTAATCCGGGATGGGAGGGAAGTTTCATAATAATAAATGTTAATTAAGGAATTCAATAAAAAAACAGTTCTTTATCTATATTATATTATATCATATATTTTTCTATCTACATGTTTTTTTATGCTTTTGAGCTTTGTATAAAATTCTATTCATTTTTTTTCTTAATTAATTAATTTGAAAAAAATTAGCACTTGTTCGTTTATTTTTATAATTTTGGTTAATTTACTTATTAATTTTTGAAAAACCGGGACAATCCAAGACAAAAGATCTAAATCAGGGACAAATATTGCTTTTAGAAAAACCCGGGATACGTGGTGGAATCAGATATGGTCACCTTATTAAAATGAAATTAATATTAAAATTTATCATAATATTATCAATAACAGAATTAAATCATCCAATTAATAATAATTAAATAATTAACTTAACAGAACTATTTATTATACTGAATAGATTTTTATAAGTAGCATTTAATAAA
Source organism: Ctenocephalides felis (assembly GCF_003426905.1). Classification (NCBI taxonomy): domain Eukaryota; kingdom Metazoa; phylum Arthropoda; class Insecta; order Siphonaptera; family Pulicidae; genus Ctenocephalides; species Ctenocephalides felis. The sequence goes on from NW_020538040.1 coordinate 161,523,417, forward strand.
ATGGTTACAGTTATATTTTTAATTTCCCGTAGGGTAAGTTATAGTAATCGCAATAATATCGAAAATGATTTTTTTTGCATATATTCACGTTTCAAAGGTTTCTGAACATTTTAGCATGCTGTAGAAAAAATGGATGTATGTGTATTGTCGTATGTACTATGTATGTGTGTATGTTTAGATACAATTTTTTGTTGACAATTTTGAGAGGCCGATTTGATTTATTCAAAAAACTTTCGATTCGTATTGATGGGGAGACGTGCTCGTTAGTTTTTAGCAAAAGCAGGTCCAGTCGTTTCAGAGATAACGCTGAACGTGATAGTGCAAAAATTGGCAATTCAGTTTTTGAAAGAACATCCAAATTAAATGATTGAAAAAACATTTCATTTGTATGGACGGAATGAAAAATTGATTTTTGCAATTGATTGATTGCAATAAAATACGTTGAAAAATGCGTTAAAACTGACCAGAAATGATCACTAAACATATGAAAATAAGAGTTTTTAATAATGAGTACAAATTTTGTTTACATTTCTATGGGTTTTGTACCAAGATTTATAGTGTTTAACCGCTAGACTGCGACGCGGCTCTTACGGGCTTCGATATTTCATCTATAAAACAGCTACTCAGCTGTTAAACACTTAAAATTCAAAATTTTAAAATTCACAAATGAAATTATTTTTTACAAAATTTTCAAGTTTTTAAAAAATTTAAATTTTGATACGGAAAGTTTCAGAAATTTTCCTAAAGGCACGATGCAATGCACTGCAAGTTTAAATATAATTTTAAATATTAGTGTCTGGGCTGGAATATTATATAGCATGAAAAGCCAACATCTAATAATAAGTCAAATGGCAAAAGCTAATTTCTAATTCTAAGATTTAACAATTTTGAATGCAAAGTGAAGCAGATTATCAGAAATTATGAAAGTTATGTAATATGAGAAAATATCAGTAATTCATAGCGAGCTATATATCAATTTTGAGAACGTGTTCGCGTTCTACATAAAATAAGAAATTGCCGTGCGCCGCGCCAACTAACGTCTCCGTGCGCTATGATTTAATATCGTCGTGAACATGTAACACCGTCGCGGGCCCTCGTCTCGTAATGTAATCATTGTTATTCTAGCATGTAGGGTCACTGATTAATAAAAAAACTACGTGGCTTTTTCATTCGCGCGGTAATTTTCTCCCCAAGATGATGAATGATTTTTACAGGTGATTGTGACCAACGTAGCTCGGCTTAATGACCGCCGCCGCAAGATTATCTCGGAACCAACGCGTCGCAATTGACGCCATTACTGTAATAATTCGCATCATTAATGGTCGCCCGCGACAATCTTTCGAACATCGAGTGCACGTATTCACCGAGTGCTTTAACCATTGAAACACGGATATAAATGAAATTAGGTCCATGGGTCTGGGTAAGCAGAATTGTGAAGAATAACTATGGTTTTCTGTAACAACAAGTTACAAAAACTGGTTAATTGGCAAGAATTCAAATATGTGTTATGAAAACTCCTATTTTATGAAGCAATAATAATCTCAGTCTGGACATATGGAATTGAACTATGGACGTGCGCAAATAATTTAAATATAAAATTAATACAAAGAGCGCAATCTGAAATATTAAAATGCATTGAAACGCACTATGGTATATTACGAATGGTACTCTACATAAAGACTTGAAAATAAGAACTATTAATAAAGTAACGAAAAAAAGTAAAAAATACCACAAAAAATTACCAGGTTATCAAAAAATATTTAAACGAATTGAGTGAGGAATCTCTTACTCGAATATTTAAAGAAATTGCCATATGGTCTTAAATAAAATGTCAAAAAATAAAAAAGGAGATATCTCATTGGAGATGAACTCTTTAAAGGCATAAAGACCGCGATATTGTCTTAAAAATAATGTATATTTTGATTGGCAATAAATATATGCAAAAAATAGTTACAAAAACAAAAAAATACTCAAATGTTTGGGGTGACTACGTTATACAATATTCAATTGAATAAAAGTGTTTGATGATCTAATTACAACACATACGAGGTCTGTTCAAAAAGTACCCGGAATTTTCGTTTTTTCAAAAAAATATTTATTTATTCGTCTACATTAATGTGGTCCCCTTCAAAGTAGTCCCCCCCAGATATAATACACTTATGCAGCGTTTTTTCCAATTTTCGAAGCACCCTTGATATTCACTTTTTGATATGTCCTTGAGCACTCTCAGCGATTTTCTTCAATCGAGGAAAACCGCCGTCCTTTCATGGGTCTCTTCAACTTTGGGAATAGGAAAAAGTCACACGGAGCCATATCTGGTGAATTTTTGCACTTTGCAACACTTTATTTCATTTTTTACGCAAAATTTAATACAAATTCTTTGACTTTTCAATTCTTCCATTGTAAAAATCGCCGAGCTCAGAAAAACACGTCGAACCTTAGCGACTACCACAGACAAAGTAAACAGTATATAGCTGAAAATTTCATCATACTTTAGGGGCATGTATACCAACACAATAAAAAAAAATTTTGACAATCAGACACTCCAGACCCGCGAAATTTAATTATTAGTAATTCCGGGTACTTTTTGAACAGACCTCGTATAGGTTTGAAATTAGGCGCGTGTTCAATTCAAGTCACGAACAACCTCGATATCAATTTTTACTTGAAAATATAAATTTTATGTATGTTTCCAAGTGAAAATAACTTTTGCTGGCATTGCTGCAACAAATTAAATAATAAGTCTACCCTATTAAATAAATTATAATAATAAAATTATCAAATATGGATGGATCAACCGTTGAGTTACCATCTGAATAGAACGTTAGAAAAAATACACATTTGTCGGTATTTATTGCTATCGACAGTAATATAGCATAAGTCTTGAAATTTTTCGATATTTACACATTTTTTATAGACAAGTAGAGTAGCAGACAAACAGACAGTAACATTGTTCAACAATTTAAGATAAACATAAGATTTTTGCATGTATACCCATAAAATTTTATAATTTTCGTTTCTGGTCCGATTTGAGGTAGAAAAGTTTGCAAAAATCATGCAACTTTCAGCGTTTTTCGTGGGCTACGCTGTAGAGGTTATCGTAGATCAATCGAGCTTATCACGTTCGCGCAGCTCTCGGCGGCCGCTCGTAAACGTGTTTTAGCATCGCAGCGGGAACCGGTAGGTTGATCCAGGCGGTGGGAGTTTTTGGAGGTCGCCCGCCGACCACCCAAGAGGAGTGCAAATAAAACACAGACGCACTACGGGATTTTTTTGCATTTTGGATTTTTAATCAAATCTTTATATTTTCTTCGAAGCGATAGTCGATAATATTTAAAGCAATTAAAATGGTTTTCTTTATAGTTTATCAGATAGATTTATTTATAATTTTCATATATATTTAACGACAAAATTTTATATTGAAAAATATCAATTAGGCAATCAACTAACTGTTCTTGATATTTTTAGTATACTTACTTAATAATAATAATATTCCAATATCAATTTGTTCAATGCTTAGCTATTAGCATCAATCTTCCAACTTACAACTAACAACCACCAAAGCTACTTACACATTTATTCAAGTTTTAATGTAGATAAACTTGGACTATATTAATGAATATAAGAAATTTTTTAAAAACAATGTACTGAAACTTAATTTACCTTGTCTCCAATGCCGCAGATGATATAATTCAAAGAGTAAGGATTATATCAATTACAAAGGTGCCAACATGCACGCTCGCCATTGAACCGTGAACATACAATGTATAAGGCGCGATTGATTGACGTAAATCCACTTGAATCTGTCAGCATTTTTAACAAATTTTAGAAATGTTTATAACATGATATTGCATGGCTTAAAACGAACGATGATTGCAGTAAATGTTTTCCAATTTCTGATAAATTTCAGTACGAGATAAAATTTTGTAATCTCTGTCTTGGGGGCCAAAGAAAACGATGTAGAAAATTTAAAAAATTACACGTTGACGCTATGAGCGATTGCAATACATTGAAAATAATAGGACCATGTCAGTCATGTTATGTGTGACATAATATTTTTCAAAGAGTTTTTGTGAAGAAAAAGTTTTTCGTTTGATGCATCAAGTTTCTTTGATACATTTTTAACAAAATGATTTTTTTATATCATCGTGGCGATTGGTCTCGCCTGTGGGTAAGCGGTCAAGAGCGACGGGACTTGATTCAGAGATCTGGGGTTTGATACCCATTTGTAGCAGCCTGTTGTCAAGCAGCAGTGACAACGATTTTCACTTGAAAATATAGATAGCAATATGTTTCCAAGTAAAAATAGCTCTCACCCGGCATTGCTGCACCAATAATAATATTCGCCCTATTACATAAATTGTAATAATAAATGCATCACACAGAGTATTAAATCATATCAGTACAACAGCTTATAAGACTATTGGATCTGATTGAACAATCGTGCCGATTAACATGTTAATAAAGGTATTGAACTGAACATTATGTAAAATAAAAATGTATTTAAACATTTGGTGCATTCGATTTTCATTTAAGCACTCATAACGCTATAATAATAATTAACCCAAATGTAATTCGTTTTGAATATAATGAAAAATATATTACATATAAGATTCATTATACTCTTCTGGTATTCTTGATACTTTCTTACCTTATGCTTCAAGATATACATTGACTTCTAAAAATCCACCGGCAAGATTTTTTGTAGATCTTTTTTACTGGTTGTGCATTAATTTCAAGTAGTTACTTGAAAGTCTCAAACCAAATACGATGGTGTGTAAGATGCATTTTAACATTTATAATTTTAAATAAACAATTATAAACGAATAAAATATTGAAAGGCATCTTACACATCATAGTATTTGATTTGAGACTTATCGATTAAAAATCATTAATACACTTTTCTTAGCTGTTGTTTTAATTATGAGTATCACATTATCACCCCAGAATTAACTATTTTATGAAAGTAATAAACTTACAATTTACTAATAATTTCATATTTTAATAAAACATTCACCATCCATCCAGCAACGGTGCGCAAGCCGGGACTAATTAGCGCGTTCATCGGTGTTAATTAATCTCTGGAGATTTTAATGAGGTATGGTTTTGGAAATCGAAAGACGCCTCCGAGAGAAGCTTGAATGCGTGAACCGCACGTACCGAGAGGCGATAATAATGCATATACAGAAGTTTTATAGTCTATAAAACTACGCGCAGTGTAATTGCAAAACCTTCATCCCATGCGTATCGTCCGTCGCGAACTCAAGAAAACTACCACGGGCAGAAAGGACGACGGATCAATTGCACGCTGTTACTTCTTCGCGGCCAATCGTAAAACCTCAACCGAGATTTTATATCGCCAACATTTTTATGACGGAATATTAACAAGAGGCGAACGATTTCTATTCTATCAGGATGGCGTCAATTAAAATTCTTTGCTAATTAAGATTTTAATTTGCTTTTAATTTAATTTTAATTAAACACTTTTTTTATTTTAATAACATTTGCGAAAACGTAATCAACGTATTTTTGTGCATATATAGGACAATAAAAGAGTTCTATAGCGTATCGGTTAAGCTCACTGCCTTGTGTGTTGGTCGTGAGTTCGAACCCGAAACTAGATAACCTGATATCATGCAGATATATAGATCGAAAATATGTTTTCAATTAAAAAGAGACCATTTTCGGGCATTGCGGTATAAAATGGCAATGAAAAATTTCCTTCCTGAACCGAGTTGTAGTTTCACTCAGCTCTCGGACCTGCCCTAAGACAGTACTACTCATTGCCGATTATTATAGTACAACTAGATTAAATTTTATTTATCATAGAGAAAGTAACTAAATTATATTAATAAATTATTATTTCTGTTTGTACATTACTTACAACATCTAGTTTAAAGATTTTTTTGCAAAAAAAAAACAAATTATCTTATTATCTTCCAATTTAAAACGTGTTTTTATACATTCATAGGACACCTAGATATAAATTTAATTTACTCATAATAAATATAAATTTGATCTCTTTGGGTTTTTTTACGGCATCCAGTTTTAGGGTTAAATTATCAAAATTGACTATAATATTTAAACTCCAGAAGAAAGACAACAAATATTCATTCTATTATCCTCTAGCCTAGAATCTTATGTCATGTAAAATTTTAACGTAGCAAAAACTAAAACGTAATTAACGTATTTCTATGAACATGTGAAAATGATTTATATGTAATTGTAATTTCCAACTTTATAAAAATGTACTACAAAATATTTGTTTACAAAAATGTATATTATGACATGTCATTTTCCCTTGTTCAGATTGGATGTTCAGTCTACTTCGATCCCACATCACTCTGCGCTCAGTGTTGTCGTCAACCCTCAGGTGATCAGAAACACGTTGTACTTAGTTGGGTGTAGACTGAATGTAGATGAGTTGTACATATAGCATTATCCTTTTTTGGTACAAATAGTACTACTGATGCTGACTAGCTCGCTGTGACCCAAAGTCTTAGCGTACTGGATAGTTAGGCCGGCGAAAGACTGGTGGTCAGAGCTAGTTCTTGTGCCCCGCGATGACCCGAGGTCTGGACATAGTGGATAAATAGGCCGATGAAAGTCCGGATCATCACATAAAAATGTATCACAAAATATTTGTTTGCAAAAATATATATTGTGACATGCCATTCTCATTTGTTCGGTTTGAATGTCCAGTCTACTTTGATCCCACACATATATAGTACACCAAGAGTGTTCCATGGCGTAATGGTTAAGCACATTGCCTTGTGTGAACATGGTTTTGAATTTGAGCCTTTGCTTTGGATAACCTGATATCATGCAGTAGTGACTGGAATTTATAGATAAAGAATATGTTTCCAATTGAAAATAGACAATTTTGAGCACTTCGATATGAAATGGCAATGGGTAATCTCACACTATATTCTTCCATTCAATATTACCAATATTACCCATTATTATAAAATAAATATTATTAGAAACAATCTTTAATTAAGTACTTATTTTATAAAAAAAGATGTATTTTAAGTATTTATCATATTATTATATGATTTAAATTATGAAAACATCCAGGAAAAAACAACAATCAACAATTCAATTTCTTTAATATCGTTGATTATATTATTTGCATAAAAAATGATCGATAATGATATATGCATGAATGCATATATGTATATATTTTCACAGTTGCGAAACCAGCGAACATTTACACAGAGCTGACTGTCAATTATTGACTTCCTTACACGGACCTTAGTATAGTATAAATGCGTACTTACTGGCCGTCAAGTTAAGTGGATTTGCAAGAGAAACATACCATTATCTCAATATTTGCATTGAATGCATCTTATGAAGAAAATGATAAGTTTTTAAGTTCACTCATTTACTTAACACTGCAAGCCAACGTATCAAAGACAAACATTGCGTTATTGATCACATTGATATTCCAGTTTAATAACAGAATTGATTTTTTTATTTTTTTTCATCTTTTCACTTAATTGCAAACCAATGATAAATGCACTGTAATCAGAACACATAAACGGGCATTACGTGCTACGTATGCAATGTGAATAAATCGACGTTGTGCAGGAACGCAAAAGCCAGACAAGATGAAACTGGTGGTGACTAGTAATATTTTTTGCAATGACTCTCTCTGTGTTATTATCAGCGCATTTTGTGCTTTAGTATTATTTAATTAAATATTGATTTTATGCTACTTAAGTATGCCTCACGGTCACAATGATAGTAATGAATATTGCTCCATGAAGTGCAATGTAATGGACAATAAAAATCTTGAGAAAAAAATACTCATGTAAAGAAAACTATCAAACTTTATTTTTAACTTCCCGTAGGGCAAGTTATAGTAATCGCAAAAAAATCGAAATTGAAAATTTTTATATATCTTTACGTTTCAAAGGTTTCTGAACATTTTAGCATACCTTAGAAAAAATGGATGAATGTGTGTGTGTGTGTGTATGTGTGTGTGTATGTATGTACGTGTGTGTATGTATGTGCGGATACAAAATTTCCGCGACGATTTCGGGAACACGGATCAACCGATTTGAATAATTCAAAAAGAATTCGATTTGTATTGATAAGGAGACGTGCTGATTAGTTTTTGGCAAAGGCAGGTCTAGCCGTTCCGAAGATACGGGGCAAAAAGTGCCAAAAACGGTAACTCAGTTTTTAAGAAAACGGAGGGTCCGATTTGAATAATTCAAAAAACATTTCACTTGTATTGACAAGATGAATAATCGATAAAATTTTCATGAAGGTAGGTCCAGCGGTTTCGGAGATATGAAGGAAAAAGTAAAAAAATGAGCCATTTGGCGGTCAAAAATGATCATTAGACATATGCACATCAAATTATCAGATATTTTATAGAGATTTTAACAATAAGTATACATTTTGTTAACATTCCTATGGGTTCCGTACCAATGCTTATGCGTTAGATAGCGACGCGGCGCTTACGCGCTTTATATTTTGTTCCTATGCAATTAAAGCAGTACAATTGCTTTGAAAAAAAGTTCAGATCTTCCACAATATGTCAAAATAAAGAAAAAATCTTTTTTTCAAAAAAAAAAAAACAAAAAAAAAATTAAACGGGAAGTTCCAGCAATTTGCCTTAAGGCACGATGCCTGAATTGCCTTAAGACAGAATTCCACTTACAGCTAGTTTTATATTATTATATGAAAATAATTGAATTATGTTACAATGTTATAAATAAGAATTTTCTCTTGAGTAATTTGGCTAATCTGGCTTTTATTTAAAATTGCAACGCTTATCTATAAATTAAAAATTACTCAAAAAACTACATTCTTCTGTTGTTTTGTTTACGTGTGCAATGTTTGCTCTAATACCTTTTTGATTGTTTTGGCAGCAATCAGAATTTAGCAGATGTCCTATAAGCAGTTTGAGTAATTTTACTTAATACTATGCCGGTTTTACAGATGGCAACCCAAACAGTTGTCTCATCTCTGTGTGTGATAAATTTTATTATTACAATTTCTGTAATAGGGCCGACATTTTATCGATAGAGCAATGCCGGATGAGGTCAATTTTCACTTGGAACCATATTGCTATTTATATTTCCAAGTGAAAACCGATGTCACTACTGCTTGACATCGGGTTCCTCAAACCTGCATCGTACCCGGGATCTGTGGTCCAAGTTCAGTTGCTCTAGCCACTTATCCACGAGTAAGCCCTATGCTGTAATACCTAAGTGATATTTTATTTACAGCTGAAAATCCAGCAAATTAGAATCACCGCCTGCACCCTTCATGTACACGTTATCGATATGAAAACATATTTATGTTACCGCCCACAATTCGGTCGTCTGCCCTGGGTCCCCTACTTGTTCTACAAAATATATCGTCTTTTAACGCGATAAATACTCATTTTTATCAGCATTTATCAATAATAGCTCTAACAATGTCAGGGAGTAGAAATAAATTGCTTCTGATAACATGCAGGTACATGTGCTTATCTAACGCAAGCGTTTACCAAATTGAGCTCGGGTCAAACAAGACCCGAAAACCTGCAGTTAGGAATATGTTGATGGAATACTGATGTGTATGATTTGTATACTATTGTTTGAAATACAGAATAAACCACTTTATTTAATAATGGTCTCACTCGTGGCTAAAACGACAGGACCTGAATCGTTCCCGCTTCGAGGCGCCTGATGTCAAGCAGTAGTGACATCGGTTTCCTCTCGGAAATATAGATAGCAATATGTTTCCAAGTAAAAATAGAACTCATCTGGCGATGCTACATCAATACATATTACATCAATACATCAATAAAAATATTTGCTCTATTACAGAAATTGTTATAATAAAATTTAACCACACAGAGATGAGACAACTGCAATTTGGGTTGCCATCTGTAAAACCGATATAGTATTAAGACAAAATAGCCCAACAGCTCATAGGACTCTTAAGTTCTAATTGCTGTTTAAAAATAATAAAAAAATAATATAAAAGTATTCAAAAAGTTGCGAAAGATGTATCTGGAATTAAACAGCAAAAGCTACATTTGCAATGATGATTTTAGTGCTGCTGAGTAATCCCTGTACCTTCCCGGAACACCTACCTATTTAAACATGAAAATTCAAGAAATTTATATTCGTTTAAGTACTCTGCTAGCTGTCAGTGCAAAAAATCACTACAATCATATAATAACAAACCAGGGTACTGTTTGCTGAGTGACCGCATCACGTATTCGTAATGTAATGTTGTGCGAATGACGTCTCGGGGCGGTCGCGAGTTTGCAATTTCCACACGAGGCCCGACACGAGAATATTTTCTCTTCCATTACGATATCAACGTACGCGGGATACATCAACAGGCTTCGAACGTAATTATATGCTCTTTATAAATGCATCAGAGAAGAAACACGCCGTTACAGCATCGCTTCTTAACTTCCACTACAATATGAATATCAAAAAAGGCATTAGGTGCAGACAGCAAGGTGTTTTGAATTTGGTAATAGAATTATTAAGCTCATGTTTTAAGTTTTGAGATTCAAACTGAAGAGTGTTTATTAATATGAGCCAAAACCTTTATGTATAATCTGTCTTTATGCGCCAGCACACCATATTTTTGTTTATCTCTATGGAGCTCATACTAAGATACTGCTCTTTATTAATGGACTCTACCTTTTTATCGATTCTCTATATTTGCGGCTCGGACGAAGTCTTTCGGAACATGAGCCAGAACTACTGTTTGGATCCGAAGCAACCAAATCAATCGCTAATCAATATATAATTAATTATACATTTGTGTGAGAATATATGTCAAGTAGTATATCATTTTTATATTGTCTCTATAGCAAAATTCTAACAGTTTGTATATCTATGTTTTATACTTGTCTGTTTTTCTATTTGGCGGATTGGCATTAGGAATTTGAGTTTATGATACAAAATCAAAAACCCTAATAGTTTTGCAAGAATACTGTATATGATGGATCGATTCTGCCGCACAACAGACCAATGTTATGGCAAGGCACGGCACAACAGACCAATGTTAATCTTCAACTTGCATACATTATGCTACATAATTATACTAAATACTGTCAAAAGTCATGTATTTGGCGGATTGGCATTAAAAATTTGAGTTTATGGTACAAAATCAAAAATCCTAATAGTTTTGCAAGAATACTGTATTTGATGGACCGATTCTGCCGCACAACTGGCCAATGTTATGGCAAGGCACGGCACAACAGACCAATGTTACTCTTCAACTTGCATACATTAAGCTACTAGATTATACTAAATACTGTCAAGTGTCATGTATTTGCTGTGCATTCAGACGTTTTACACATAAACTGCAAAGTCACTCGTATGTTATGAAGCTGGGTCAAAAAGACCCTGTTATCTACGATCGTTTTTTTGACATTTGTGCGGTTTCTAGGTTATGTTTTCTATCTGACAACCTGGAAAAAGCGCCTGACTGCACAACAACCACATGGCTTTTGACAATATTTAGAACTATTTAGCATAGAAAGTAATACTAACTAAGAGTTAATATAGAAAGCACGACTAAGGCTATAGTTAGTACTACTAAAGCATCTAGGCGCCTTAATAGTATTGAAAGCATTTTTGAAAAACGTAAATATACCTATATAGATAAAAAACAGTAATTATTAATCCAAAGCCAACTAAATGTAGATTCAATAAACGCCAAAAATTTTCTAATTAAAATGCACTAAAAAATTTCCTTATAGAATACGACTTGAATAACCTTATCCTATGCGTGTATGCATACGTGTGTATATGCATATGTAACAAAAAAAACTATTTCAAAATATCAATCCATGTTTCTGTTTTATATTTAATATTATTCCTCCTCATGTCTCATGTTTGCAATGCTGAGAAACTGCCAACATCGTAGAAAACAGAGCCTTCATAAATTCATTCTTCTGATTTTGACTGGCGTTTTCATACGATATGAACAAGCTTCATATGATCTCTACATAATAAATAACGAAACAACTCTCAAGTACACTTAAAATGACAACTTCAACATGAAATGAAACTGTTTGGTTGTAAAATATTAAACATTCGTAGCAGCCAGCAAAGCGAATGTTTAGTAGATTGCGCGAGGTAAATTGTAGAGAGATGAAAATGATAATGATAACAAAAAGCAAGAACAATCGCTATGCATCTTTATCTATTTATAATTTAATTTTATTATCTAAAACTATTAGAATCAAATCAGACAAAAAGGCGAGTGTCCAACCCCAGGACGGGTAAAAAAACAATAGCTAAAAACACCAAAATGGTTTATAATTTTTTTTTTGACAGAAATATGAAACACAACACAACATAAACATTTAAACAAATCTTATGAATATAACAATATATAACAAAACATAATTTTTGGAACAAGAAATCTTGGTGAAATCTTCTGTTTTCTTTGGTTGTACCCGGGCACAATTGTACCCACTCTCTCCTACTACATTATCATGGTTCAAGAAATCTGTCACATTGTTGTAGTGATTTTTAAATTATTGCCAATTGTAAACCATTATTTTATTATTAGGCTTAATGTCATTTTAGTTTCGCACTAATGTCAATTACAGCCTAATCCTGCATCCGAAAACATATAAAAATAAATCAACTAAAAATAATGAATAGCAATCTTTCACTTATTCAAATAATTATCAATGACAACATGTAGTATCTGTTCAATTCCAGTATTTATTTCAATATTTTCCTGAATCTTCTTGACCAGTTCTCGAGCAATTCTTCTCGTAGACATCCCTGTGTGCCTGGTTAATGTCAGCAAGCGTCTTGGGAACGCTCAGCGTGAATATTGTGCGTGTGTTATTTTTTTTATTAATTTTATATTCTCGCGTCTCTATGCGCTTGAAAAGTCAAACTCGCATAATGGCAACTAGATGGAATGCCATCCAGGGACTGGTTTTGATAAAGAACAGTTTCACATTTTTGCTCAAATATTTTGTAGTTAAACCTTTCGCTACAGATGTTGTCCCTGGACGAAATCCACGTAACAAGCTGTGATAACGGAGGTCGTCCCTGGACGACATGTGTTTGTCTTTGCTTCAAGATTTATTACTATAGGTTAAAATATTAAGAATTCTAGTCTTTTATTGTAATTTCTAGTTTATTGGTAGCGTAATCTTCAATTTTTATTGATGACAGAAATATCTTAAAATATATCATTGTGCCTGTCTGTTCAAAATGCAAGTGTGCGGCGCGCTACTTCCGTACAGCAGCGACACTCCTGTGGAAAGCACTCCCTTGGCAAAAGGGTTAGATTAAGAATATTCTCACATCAAAATAGATTTCATCGATTCACTTATTTCTATGCTATTGCTACAAGTACTCACACAACAATCAGATCTTTACAGGTTAGTAAATCGATTACCAACCAATACGTTTATCTGAAAATAATTTATATCTCCTCAATCTATTCAATTGATAAACGTCTCTAGCTACTGAACTGGTAAGAGGAAAATATTATTTTTTGAAATTGTTGGATGTAAATATACGGAATCAGAATAAGTTAACTAAATGAATTATTAAACTTGTCGCATCGTGCACGCAACTATGTTGCCGAGCGCAATTGCCCTCGATGTGAAGCAATTTCACGATTATGCTGAACGCGTTCTAATGACGTTTAATTATTACGTGCTAATATGATATATGCGTGAAAGATTAATTTTTTTTAAGTTTTTCATAATTATACACTATGAAATTATCTATTGTTCATTTTCGTAAAAAATATATTAATATATTTAATTAAAATGTAAGGTTTTAATAGGTATCTTCAATTTCTTCAATAAAACATAAAACTAATGGGCCGATTCCGCCGCGCAACAGACCAATGTTATGGCAAGGCCATTTTAGGCGCCAACTTCCATACATTATGCAACTGAATCATACTGAATACTGTCAAAATGTCATGTGTTTGCTGTGCATTTAGACGTTTTACACATAAACTGCAACGTCACTTGCATGTTATAAAGCTGTGTCAAAAAGACCGTGATATCTAAGATCGTTTTTTTTTTGACATTTGTGCGGTTTCTAGGTTAGGTTTTCTATCTGACAACCTAATAAAAACGCTTGACGGCACAGCAACCTCATAACTTTTGTCAATATTTAGTATGAAAAGTTCTTTATAACATAGCCTTGCCATAACATTGGTCAGTTGTGCGGGAGAATCGGTCTATAAATAATAAAAAATAGTTGTTACCCCAAAAGTCCATGGTCCACCATCTGTATTCTTCTTCTTTTCAGTGCTACTATTTTTCCTTCGACGACGTCGTGTAGAAGGCAGTCTTTTTGCAAAGTAGGTTTGATTCAGTTTCCTTTTCTTTACATGATTATGCTCAGTAGAGTCCTTTCTTCAGGATAGGGGTCTCCAGCACCACATTACAAATCTCTCCAGATAGTTTTTGTTGGAGTCCATGTCTCTGACCCGTACAGAGCTATGCTCCAGGAATAACATTTTAATAGTCTCTTTTGGATGTGGAGACTCAGTTTGTTCTATTTTTCGTCAATGCCGCATTGGCGCTTACGATCCTTGCCCTGATCTCTCTTGTGCAGTATCCATCTTTGGTCTGTATGAACCCCAAGTATTTGAAGTGATCCACATTTTCCAAATTCTCGATTTCCTGCTGTTATCCTCAGGGGTTTATCTAGCTTCGATATTTTCATCACTTTCGATTTGTCGATGTTTTCATCACTTTCGATTTGTCGATGTTTTCATCACTTTCGATTTGTCGATGTTGATCGATCTATTCTTCGATTCGACGATCCGTATCTTCTACTCATATTCTACAAGCGATATGGATTTTGTATTATATTTTTATAATGACAAAAGTTTAAATTGATCTTTTCCAAACTTGTCTGTTAACTTACAAAATTAACCCTTACCACTCGGCACAATCTGCTAGCAACTCGGTGCCGCATTCTGACGAAAACGTACCGACTGTAAATTGGATATCATTGTGGCGATATATACTTCACAATGAACTAACTAACATTAGCCAACTGTACTAATGCTGCATATTTTGTATCAATTTTAATCGAGAATTAGAAACCCACTTTTGTACGCCCAGTATGTACTTTACTTTATAAATCAAAATTATATCCCATCACTTCGCAGTCTATCAATTTTAATGATTTTTTTATACAATTGATGAGCATTATTTATTTTTAAATAATAAATCTCGTGTCCAAAGAATCATTATCTAAAAATTCTCGATCAGTATTGAGAATACTCAATCTCAAATATTGAAAAAAACTCAATTTCTATTCTGACAATCTAATCAACGAGTGAAACTCGCCACATTAATTTCTCAGTTTCTCTGCACGAACTTGATAACTCCACTAAGTTAACGTGTATCTTGTTCTACGAAAAATATTCTGTACATAGACATGTGATAACTTAACATAACGGAGATTTTAGAAACTGCTGTAGCCTCGGTGAAGATATAAACAATTATTCCGAAGCGAGAATAATTTTAATGGTAATTTAAACGCTTGACAGATGAAATAAATATTTGTGGGCAACAAACAACTTATCTACTAATTGGGCGTCAGCAGGACCACGAAGCTGTCTCATTTAATATAAAATACGATATAACCAATCAGTTTTATAACAGCATCGCATCGGATTTATTGTCAATAGACGATGTTCCATCAATAAAATAATTGTAAACATATCAAAGAGCAATAAAACATGACATATCTTGTATGTTATAAATAATAAGATAAAGGAAGATATTAATATATTTTGTTATTTTAATGTCGCAACGTCAAAAATAATTACGTAATCGCTTGATTGTACAGAACTATCGAGTTTCTTAAAGATATAGGGAAAGACCAGGTGAAACTGCACAATATAGTAATAGAAGAAAGACTAAATTAGGTTTTCTAAATATTTCTTTAAAAGACTTGTATAAGTTTCGATTTGACCCTTTATCAGTGGATAAGACACACAAAGTATTTGGAAAACATAAAAAACACATAAACCACATTAAATGAATGAAATACTACAAAACAATTATGTTTTTTTTATTCTCTCTTTTATTTACAACTACCTGTTTTATCTTTAAACATTAGTTACCAAAAGTGATTTTTGTTATATAGAAATTGAAAAAAAAAATCAATAAAAATTAGATGAATAAAATGAAACTAGTAATAAAATGGCATTGTGCCTTAAGAAAAAATTGATGAAACTTAAAAAGCTTCAAGATTTTTTAAAAACTTAAAAAAAATAGATTGTTGAAATTTTTAAAATTTTTGATATTCCAGAAAAAAAATGATTTTTTTTTATATTCTGAATTTTTTCAAAGTTTTGAACTTTTTTCGAAGAAATCGCGTTGCGTAGCTGTTTTAGATACAAAATATTGAAGCGCGTAAGCGCCGCGTAGCAGTTTGATGAATAAACATTGATACCGAACCCATAGAAATGTAAACAAAATTTGAACTTGTTATTAAATTCTCTATAAAATATCTGATAATTCGATGTGCATATGTCTAATGATCATTTTTGACCGCCAAAATGACATTATTTTTTACCTTTATTTATTGGATCTCCGAAACCACTAGACCTGCCTTCCCAAAAATTTGATCAGATCTTCATTTTACGGATACAAATAAAATGTTTTATAAATTATTCAAATCAGAAGCTCTTTCTTAAAAGTTTTATCAAAAGTCTATTTAAAAATTAAAAAAAAAACATTTATAATGTTTTCAACATTCCCCCGATTTCCTCTATAATATTATAAACTTAACATACTTTGTGAGCATATTTCCCACATCTTCGATGTAACGGACATAAAATCATACTCATGAGAATGAGAAATTTAATATTACGTATTCAGAACCATATCCGACTCAACATTTCTGATAACAGAATTTCATTATTATTTAAATATAAAAACTTCCAATTACAAAATATAATAACCATAAATTTCGGAAGGGATATTGTGATTTCTAAAGCTCAGATAAATATCGACATCAAAAATAACTAAAATATGATTAGAAATCGATAAGTGTGTGATTTTGTACGGATGTAATATTCGAAGGAAGTCATATATCAAATCTTTTATATTGATTGTTAAATTTACCATTAATTTACAGATTAATTTTATAAGAAAAACTGGGTTCCACATATTTCAATATAAAAATATAATGCTAGCTAAATTGATGGATTGAGAAGTGTGTCAATTAATAAAGCAGAATTTAAATGCACATCAGGTCATCCGAGAAAATTTAATTCCGCTCAATTTCAGCAAAATTACGTTTGTTTTTACTTTTAGTGGCTTTTTACCCTTCTGAAAAAAATTACACTCCTCATCAATTTATTTTTGGCTTATATTTTATGCATAAATATTTTTGATTTCAATTACATCCCTATCAAGATTACTCAGAAAAATTATGATCTCACACCAAACTTAGAATTGAACCTAAATCACCAGAAAAGATATCAAACCATTCTACATAGTCCCAAATATCCAATTCAGATGAATTTTACAGACTTTGGAATTTCCGTTAATTTGTCACGACGTGTCAGAGGTCAATCAAACAAAAAAGGGGTTCGAAATAGATTAAAATTAGATATCTCTAGAAAAAAATAACGTTTTGGCCTACCTTGAGAAAACGCCAGAGATCTCCGATCGAGATATGGAAATGGATAGGATAGTATCTTCTTTAATAGCTTATTAAACAAAAGTATACGGTTTCTTATTGTGTGAGAACAATCGGACTGTATAAAAAAGCTTCGGCATAAAATAACTGTACAATTGTCTATTGATGGCTAATAACAAGATGTCATTTAATTATGTATTTGTTTTCCAGTGAAATGTTTTTATGAATCGTTGTACGGTAAATTAAATTTTATATTGTCATTCATTTATTACATTGCATGTTTAATGTTATACTTAAGATATAGATGGCCGCAAAGCACTAGTAGGAATAGTAGGTGAAAGTCAGAAATATGTGATTGAAAATATGGTAAATATGAAGAATTGTATTATTGCCAAATTGCTTCTCCGTGGGTTAGTGTTTAGAGCTCTGACTTTGCAATCAGAAGATTTCAGGTTCAACACCTCCCTCAAACAGCCTGACATCAAGCAGTAGTGAAATCGGTTTCCACTTGGAATCAATTGCAATTAGTTCTTTACTAGGATCAATTTAATAATCATCTATATAGAAAAAACCTTAAAAAAACTAAGAGTGGCATTTTGCCCTAGGGCAAGTTGCATGAACTTCCCGAACTGCGTGATAATTCACTTAATCAACCGAAATTAAGATTTAGATATTTAGATAATTTTTCAACTGCACGATTACTAAATTATGTACGTAGTTCCTAATATTATTTAATCATTTAAATTAATGGTAACATTTTTTACACAACTAGAGAAGTATTGATTTATTTTTCCGCTGATTCATAAAAATGACCTTTAAGTTTGTGATATTCAAATTTTGTCTCATCACATCACGACGACACAATTTTCTTTTCAATTTTTGATATTTTTTTTAAATTAAACTACCGGCCGTTTAATTTTAGTATGTTCTTTAAGACCATAATAACTATCAACATAAAAAAATTCAACTGTTAATTACGAAGAAACGGCTCGACCGATCTTTGTCCAAATCTAATCAGCACGATTCCCAAATAATATCTTTCAAATAGTTTTTGACTTTTAAAAATCGAGTCAGAATTTTTGCTTTAAACTTTCGAAATTGAAAATGTTTCACTTTTTTCTTAATTACTAAGAAACGGCTCGGCCGATCGTCCCACAAAACTGAAAACGATAGTCCTCATCGAAATACATCAAAGAGCTTTTAAATTGTTGAAATCGGTTAAGGCGTTTTTGAGAAAACGTCAATGAAAGGTCTAATTTTGACAAACGCCAAAAAACGTCACTAAGTTTTGCAAACTTTGACGGATTTTTAAAATTAAACGACTTGTCGTAAGACTGTAATATTTTAGTATGATCTAAAAGACCATGATATCTGTCGCAAAAAAAAATCATAAAAATCGTCGAAAATAAATCTTTACTAAAAACTAATCATGTCGATTACCAACTAATATCTTTGCAGAACAGTTGCGAGCTAAAACGTGGACGAAAATTTTTTCACTTTTCTGCTATTTATAAAGAAACGGCTCGGCCGATCGTCGCCCAAACTCACAAACGATAGTCCTCATCGAGATACTTCGAATGGCTTTTAAATTTTTGAAATCGGTCCAGCCGTTTTTGAGGAAACGACTATTCAAGGTAAAAAATCTGTTCACATACACATAACATAAAATTAGCAAATCGGATTTTTTGATAAAAACAAACTTCTCCTTCGGGAAGTTAAAAAATGCCTTTTTAAAACAGGAAACGTAGTTGAATTGAAGTAGATAAAACAATCCCTATTTAGCTAATAATATGTTGCACACACGAATTGATCCACACATCGTTGATACTCCTCTGACGGATTGCACCTGTGATTTTTCTTTCATTTTATTTCTTATGGGAATATCTTAATATCATCCCATGGTGATATATCAATCGATCGCGATGTTTGTACAACGATCGGGTACCGTACTCGCAATTAAAATTACGAAGCACTTGGCCATATATCATCTGGCCGATGTATCTGTTAGTAATTCATTCGTGTAGTTAAGTTTGTTCGCAATATCTTGCCAGTAAATTACTTTAGCAAAGCTCAAGACAACACATGAGTAACTATTCTCCTGTATAGATTGAACGAAAACTAGCCCAAGCTTAAGCACACCTAGGTAAGGCAAAGGTAATTGAAATAATAATTTTACTTTAACGAAGGGTACTAGCTTAATTAACTTCCCGCAGGATAAGTTATAGAAATCGCAAAAAAATCGAAATTGGAAATTATTATGTATCTTTACGTTTTAGAGGTTTCTGAACATTTTGGCGTAATTTAGAAAAAATGGATGTACATATATGTGTGTGTGTGCGGATACAAATTTTCGTCGACGATTTCGGGAATTTGCATCAACCGATTTGAATAATTTAAAAAACATTCGATTCGTATTGACCAGGAGACGTGCTGATTAGTTTTTGGTAAAGGCAAGTCTAGCCGTTTTAAAGATTTATTTTCAAAGTTTTTCAACAATTTTAATTTTTGGTACGGGAAGTTCCAGAAATTTGCCTTAAGGTACGATACCATTCACCGCTAGTTTTTTCCTAATTTGTATTTAAAATCACTATAAATAAGCTCTATTTAAATATTATTTTCAGTCAATATCAAAGTTATCTCCAGGTCAATTGGTAAAAATGCTTGTTCTTCATTTAATTTTGCTACATTTTTTTTAAAAGCTTGTCAATAATATAATAATATTTAGGAATCATTTTATTTAAAAAATGGTTTTACATTCGCGAATTGCAAAATTAATATGTTTTTTTCTACCGGAGCGGCGGCATCCAAGTGGAAAGAGTTAATAACAATTAAAAAAAAAAACTAATTTCAAATGGCTCAAAATTTTTTTTGCTAAAAACTGTTGAATAATTTCTTATTCACTAAATATCAAATATATTTAAACATATCTCACAATATTTTGGAAGCCCCAATATTTAAATAAAAATCATTTTAAAAACTTATGAGTAGCAATAATTACGCAGACAAAATTCTACAAAACTGAATAACTTTTGTTTTGCATTATTGCATTATTTAGAAAATTTCAAATTAATTGTACGCAATACCATCATATTCTGAAAGAAATCATTTTTTTTTATTAAATATTATAAAGAGAAAGTTGATGGGCAATGAAATTAAATAAATAAAAAGCATATTTGCAAATCAATATATAATAATATTTATAATGCAAATTTAATTCATATAATAATTGAAAGTAATGACTTTTCTCTCAAAGAAATTCTAGAACAAATTGTGAAGAATTTTGTGAAATCAAACACGTATGCAATTATGGCGATTGGATCATTCACAATCTACTGATAATTTTTTAAGTGATTTAAATATACTTAATGTAAACGTTGTTGTATGAATTGATTTAAAATAATAATAATGATGATGGCAAATAACTGATTTATAAAATACATAAACAACAGTAACAAAATCATTTGACTTTGCCATAAATACATTTCCATGTTAGTTATTTTTTTTATAATTCTATTTATTGATTACACTATTGTTCAGAATTTTATATATTTAATCTGCAAGTTGGTGTGACAACATTTTCCGGTCAAGTATGCAACGTAGAGCTTGAATATGTGATAATATTGCCCTATTACTACTATTTATTATAAAGAACATTGCATATTATTCAAACATAATCTTCAACATTATTATTCAAATTTAATTTTAGTATTAATCTACATTGCATTATTATTGAAACCTAACTGACCATAAACAAGAACACGTTTGAAACATTCTTTCTGTCATAGTCGATCAATCTTCAAAATGTCAAACATGACATAGATTAAGATATCAATGTATAAAATAAAAGAAAGATATAAATGAGTCGCTATTGGCTTCTGAACTGATCCAGGGATTAGTGTAACATTTACAAAGCGTTGACATGTTTCAAAATGTTGAATCCTTCGATTCGTTTCATTAGACATGGCTCTTAGGTATATTTTATAAAAAAATCCAGTGATTTTAGACTATCATTGAAATCAGAGTTTGCTATCTAATTTGAGTAAGTATGAAATATATGGGTTAAAAACTATCATGAAATTTCAGATCTTTCAAAAAGATGTGCTGCGCATTATTCGAATTAGGTAAAGTTACTACAGTTACAATTTTTTGTTACCATCTTATGTAATTAACATATAATAATAAAATTCCGACAATAAAAATAGTGTCTCATTTCTTCCTATTTTTTTAAATTTATAAATATTTTTCAGCGTTTATAGAGCCTTATTTAGGACCTAAAACAACCCAAAAAAATTTTTTTTTATTCTATTATACGGTCATACACATTTTATTTATTTTATCATAAGATTTGTTGAAATTCTGTTGTTCAAAGCAAATTCAGTAAAATATCTCCCAGATCTGACACTATGATAATGATGAGATGTCTCAGCATTTGACAATCTCATCCACAAGCTGAATCGAAATGACATATTGCATTATAATTGATATAAATTTGATATCATATCAAAATGACTAATGATGAGAAATTTGTAATAATAAAATCAAGTGATGAGATAAATAGAAATATTGGAACAAGTATTTCTTGAAAAATAAACTGGTAAGAAAAAATAGAAGTACAGACTTCGTCAATAATTGGTAAACTCTATTGTTTTTGGTTCTATATATATATATATATATATATATATATATATACATATTCTATAAGCTGTTGTGATGTAAATCACTAACCTAATGTTGTTATAAGAATGGCCAAACCAGTACTTGACCATAATCTGATGAGATTTTTTTTATTAGATTATTGATTTAATGCTAATGAGGTATATGTTACAGCAATTCCCCCAAAAAGCTGTTATCTTGTGTGATAAAATTTCAGATCCACAATCTTAACAAAAAATAGATATCACTACCGCTTGGTATCGAGCTGACAGAGATTAACTTGCTAGACTTAGATCAAAGAGATCAACCAGATCAAGAAAAAAACTTGTGATTCAAATATAAAGTATGTAAACGTGATTAAAATAAAACTCAAACCTCAAAGTTATTGCTATTACATTTATATTTATTTTAAAATTATTATTATTAACTAGTTTTATAACAAAATTTTTTACAAAATAGTATACATAAATCGATTTAGTTTGATGGATTAAGTGGAGTTGGGATTGAGTGCATATGGTTAGAAAACATTGGATTTGATATTGCTGGAACTTTCCGTATCAAATTGATTTAAATTTTTTTTTAATGTTTCAATTTTTTATACTTAAAAAATAGATTTTGGGGATTTTTGATATTCAAAAAAATAAAAATGACGAAATCCATGGAAATGTGATGGAAAACTGATCATTTTTGTTCACCAAATGGCATTTTTTTTACTTTTTTTATTGGATCTCCGAAACCGCTAGATTTGTCTTCTCAAAAATTCATCAGTTCTTCATTTCGTCAATATAAATAAAATGTTTTTTGAAGCATTGAAATCGGACGCATCGTTCTTTCAAAAAATGAATTACCATTTTTGGCACTTTTTGCCCCGTATCTTCAGAACGGTTGAACCTGCCTTTGCCAAAAACTAATTAGCACGTCTTTTTATCAGTTTTTTTAAATCATTCAATTCGGTTGTTTCATCTTCCGAAAATCCTCGACGAAAATTTGTATCCGAACACACACACACACACATACATTTATTTTTTCTAATGTATGCCAAATTGTTCAGAAACCTTTGAAACGTGAAGATATATAAAAAATTTCATTTCCGATTTTTTTGCGATTACTATGACTTACCCTACGGGAAGTTGAAAATAGTTTCATTATGTCTACACCAAGTAGGAATATTTAATAATTTGCATGTTAACAATTCATCATGCTGAAGACGTGTTTTTTGAAAATGTGTTGCTAAAATAAATATTGTATTGAAAACGCACTGGAAAAATTTCATGTATGATATATTATTTAATAATACTACGTTTGGAATAAAGTTTAATTTTGGTCTATATTGAAAGCATTTTAAATAAAGTATTTTCTAGAGTATCCTTTTGTTCCTTTAGCAGTTAAGGGTAGTTTGCTGAATAACTAATTAAAGTTTAATGTAAAACGAACTTATTCTTGACTTTTTTCATACATGAAGGAATTCGTATGCAATTACCGAGTTGTTATGAATAGGACAGTAAATTCTTCACACACCATCGTCAAGCGAAACAATTTTCAATTTAACAGGTCTCGACTACATAGCCCTGAAGGTATCCAGATCTCATTAAAAACTTAAGAATAAACAGGCGTAAAACGCCAGAAGTAAACAAACATCACCTTACAAGACGGTCAATTAAGAACGAGGAAATCTGAAACGGACCGTTTCTGAATTACATTTTTTGAAAAGGAAACTCTATGAGAAAGTCGGTGTCTTCAACGCCCTTTGTATACTTCGATTCGGTAAGAAATATTTATATTTTTTACAAACGACATAGAATTCTCCTTGAAAAATTAGTCTCAGATACCTTTCCGTAATTTGCTCGGTCCGAAACGAAGGTAAGAAAGAGAAAACCTTCTGAAATGCCGAATTCGCCTTCTCACGGGACGATTTATACTCGACAATATTTTGACGTGTTTCGGTGCAAACATTTCTGAAAGTGCTTTTAACGATGTCCGACAAGGATGACGTCTATACCAAATTCATGAAGTAGGTTATTTATGGATGCCGGGCTGCGGTATCTCATTTTGCGTTCCGTATACCTCGGCTGTCCTGGCGGAGGCACAGACACACCTTCGACCGGTAACATCCATATTCACGTAGGGCACGCACACACAACATTCGATAGACGGTAGACAGAGGGCTCAAGAATCTGTTGTAATATCTTCATATTTGAAAAATAAAAATATAATATTCATTATGTGAATTTTGTTATTTTTTGGACCAAATCCTTTTATTTCATGGTACCGTGCCTTAAGGCAAACTGCTGGAACTTTCCGTACAGGATTTTTTTAAGTTGTAAAATATATTGAAAATTTAAAAAAAAATAGATTTGAGAAAATTGAAACTTTTGAAAAAAATCCTGTATTTAATAAGTTTTTCATTTTCTTAATACAAGTAAAATGATTTTTGAATCATTCAAATCGGACGCTCCGTTCTCTCAAAAATTGAATTACCATTTTTGGCACTTTTTGCCCCGTACCTTCAAAACAGCTGGACCTGCTTTGGTCAAAAACTGATCAGCACTTTTACTTGTCAATAGAAATCCTATGTTTTTTTAATCATTGAAATCGGTTGATCCGTATTTTCGAAATATTCGACGAAAACTGTATCCGCACATACACACACACACATACATATATACATACACACACATACATAATTTTTTTTCTAATGTATGCAAAAATGTTCAGAAGGTTTTAAACGCAAATATATACCAATAAATGTTTTTATTTTCGGATTTTTGAACTTTTACGGGAAGTTAAAAATACATATAGCCCTAAACTTTCACTCTCCTATTGCAATCCCCTAATTCGTAATAGTTAAATTAAATAATGTTAAGTCAAACTTAATATTATTTTTCTTTTTTTTGAGTTTGTGGAAAAGCTTAAATATTATTTCAAAAAACAATGTATTTTTATCAAGGGTTGTCCAACCCTAACGATTTTTTGAGTATTTGTCTAATTGTTTCTATTTTTTTTAATGCGGAATTGAAAAATACATACAACTTTAAATTTGT
The DNA here is from genome assembly GCF_003426905.1 of Ctenocephalides felis. Lineage (NCBI taxonomy): Eukaryota > Metazoa > Arthropoda > Insecta > Siphonaptera > Pulicidae > Ctenocephalides > Ctenocephalides felis. The sequence continues at coordinate 161,548,738 of NW_020538040.1, forward strand.
ACCTTTCTTCCACAAATCCCTATTTCATAATAGTCATTTTAATAGTCAAATCATCTTTCATCGATATAATTGATCGATTATCGTCTTTTGTGAATGTGTTCATTAAATTTAGATCAGAGCTTATTGAAAAGCTTAAATCTATCCGATCTATCCGCTAAAATATTTTCTTAAAAGAAAAAGAGAAAGTTCTTAGATATTGGCGACGAAAAGATTACCATCGATATAATTAGATGCGTCAAATTATCGATCAAATTTTGCATGATCACTGATAAGTAGAATTATCCCATTGCTCAAATGTTTCCCGGTGTGCCCACACAGTACAAAGTTCATGAATGGCTTACAAAAAGAGCAATTTAAGCAAAAACAATTAGCATTTTTTAGCAAATGTGTTATACGTCGTAGTGAGTAAAGTATTCATATACTTTGCGTTAGCTGACCCTATCACTTACATACTATACACTTCCACATTTACAATTAGATATGTTTTATATTTAAACTTTTGTAATTGCTATTTTACTAATTGCAAAATTGGTGTTACAAATATTACAAATAATTCATCCATTTTTTTAAAAAAAATTCACTACTTTTGCCAACTTTGAGCATTTATCACCTAAACCTACTACATTACATTATATTCTATGCAATATCTTTATATTTTAAACAATTTTTCTATATCATTCACTTTACACGTTTATCTAATAACAAAATACGCACATATTTTCATTTTCTCTAAACAACTCTTCATCACTAAAAAAACTGAAAAGATGCTGGCTAAGCGACCTTAAATGAAACACTAGGCTTCACTCATTGGAGTGAACTCTAGATAATTTTTTTTTCTTTTTGTTCTTTTTATTTTATTGTTATTATTATTATTATTTTTCTTTCGATTCTTTTCGTTTGTGTCACAATAGCTTATAAGATTAAATTGTATCTTGATTGCTAATTTTATTTATTTATTTATTAATAAATAAATAAATAAAAAAAAAACAAATTTTACTATGCTTTATTCATCCATTATCCAAAATATTGAAAATATCCTTTCCAGCGACCCGGCTATAAATATACCCTAAGCCATCGCACCCAAAAGCTCGGATGTGGTCGTGATATAATGGTTATATGTTTTGAAAATATGAATTGGTTACGGTTTTGCGTGTGTTTTTACTGGACGAGCGACTGCGTCGGCAATCAAATCGGCCGCGATGAAGCATTTGCTGTTCGGCCGAATGATTTCGTACGCCATTCCGCGAAAACCTCTTCATCATTGATACTTCACTGCGGGGAATGAGTTTATTTCAGATCTCTCGCATATAAATTAGAAATGTCAACAGATCGAGATGATGGACGAGTTACCACATAAGGTCATGTTAGATGAGAAAATTATAAATATTACAATGTAACAAGTCTAAACGTGGATAAAACTAGTCTAGACTTTTTTGGTATTTTTTGAACAAGTGAGAGAGGCTATGTTGAATAACCGCATTTTTGTCATCTTTAACGCTATACATATAGTGTCAAGCGGGGCTTATAGGTTCACTGGTGAAAAGGTCCATCATCGGTATCTCAAAATAAAGTGACGAATATTCTAATAACAATTTTTGGAAGTAGAGAGAAAAAGATGTTTAGGCAGCCATCACTTTGATTTTTACAGCGTCGTTATCGCGGATGATCGAAAATCCATATCAAAGTATTTTCTTTCGTTGTTAGTTTTGTTGACAGTGAGCACTGTTGTTTAGTTTACAAAACCTTAATATATTTTTAAGCATGCATTATTTAATTATATAATTTTTAAGTATATGTTATTTAATTGTTTTATAAGAGGTATTGTTAATTTTAAGACAGATCCAACAGTTTTTTTTTTCATACAACCTTCATAAAAGTTTACACGTGGATGGGGTAAAAAGCACCAACTAAACCTTTACCCTGGCAAAAGTGTGAACAAAAAAATACTATTCTACAATGATTAATTAGCTGGCAGTTTTACTGAACATAGTCAGACAGTTGTTTGTTTGATATGTGTTATTTATTCAAATTGGACCTGTGTCCTCCACCCTACATTACTTCAAAATGCAAAACAATTTTTGTTTCAAACCAGGCCCTAGATTGTCTCTGAAACAACCTAAACTAGTTCATTAATTCCCTGGGAAAATTTTATGTAGACTATTTAAACATAAATTAACTATATTTAACGGAAATCAACTTTAAAATACATACATATATTAATAAATTTAATATATCTAATACAAGTCTATTAACGACGCATATTTCAACTTAATTAATGTTAATAAACATAAATTCATTATAGTTAATTAATATTAATAACTTAAGAAGTTTCATTTCAGTTTTCATTAAATTGTAAAAAAATATATACGTAACGATTTTGTAATTTTGTACACAGTTAATAATTTGTTATATTCAAAAAGTATCTAATTTCACAGATTATGAAACAGCAGGCAACTTTTATATCGAAAAATACATAGTACTATTACGTTTTTAACATATATATTGTAAATTACATACCAAAGATATTTCTAACAGAATGATTTTATTAATGCGTTTCAATAACTAATTTATTACACAAAATAGTTTAATGTAATAGTTTAATGTAATACAGAATTTAGCAATATTGTTTGAAGAGTCCCAATTTGACTCTTCTTCAGTGGCAATAAAACAAAATAAGTAAATATGCACTAAACACTAAACGAAAACGTTATAAATAAAAATGGTTACTTGAAAACATGTTAATGAAAAAATAATAAAAATAAATATGAATTGTATTTATAAAATTATTAAAAAAAAAATAATAAATTTGAACCTCACATCTCAAAGGGCGAACCACATTTGTTATTTTTATCATTATATTATAATTAATATTATATTATTTTTTATTATTATACATTCATACTCCTTTTTGTTAATTTTCGTAATTCTTGTTAATTTTCATAAAATTGAAAATGAAAATTTTGTTTTCAACAACTTTCTCAACAATGATAACGTATTGTTCCATATAAGCATACTAGTTGTACATTACATTTTCAGATATTTGCTTTGTAGTTGTAATTTTAATATCAAGTAAAAGCCAGAATTCAATTTGTACATAAATAAATCTGGAACAAATATTACTTTTAAAAAAACCCAGGACACAAGGTGAAAATCTAGATCTGTTCCGGCCAAACTGGGACCTTACATGCCAAACGTTGGCTTTGCAGTGGAAAAACAAAATAAAATGTATGATGAAATTTTCGAATATATAAAACGATCAGAAATTCTAATACAGTGTTATACTTTTCTTATAAGTTTATTTTTGATAGTTACTCTTTCCAACTTTGATAGTTTGCTCTTTACAATACTATTTGTTTCGCAAAGTCATTTGAAAATTTTTTTAATCATAAAGCCAAAATAATGTCCGACCAAATACACATGTCCTCCTCCTCCTCCGTGTATCATTGGCGTATTTATTGTCGGAAAACAGAAAGCATTACAGATTGGTGTAATCTCGGAGCGTAATATACGACATTAGTGCTCGCATCGTAAACGCAGCTTTAAAATAATAATCGAGAACCATGATCGAGTCGCGCAGAAATGGATGTCTGAAATTTATTGCTTTTATACATATTTATGAAACACAATTACTGCATGCATAGTACCTCTGCCTGGCAGATTTCATATATATTGCACACCTAGGTCAAAACAGAATTAACACTGTGAGAAAACACAATTTTCACGAAATGTCAAAAACGTAGCAACGAAGGCAATAATAATCCTTAACTGGATTTGATTCCTTAGAAAGTAGTGAGAATGTTCTACTGGCAAGAATAATCATTTTAGAACTGAAATTGTATTCAGTTGAATCAATACAACTGTATAATATAGCATAATGCTGAATTATTTTATAACTTCTACAATTATGTAGTACTGTAAAGATCTAAAAAAACTATAAAAATGCTGGTACAATACTATAAAAATTATTACACAAAACATGCCATTCATGAACGACACTTATACACACAACAAAAGCATGCGGATGTCGTCCATGGACGGCATTTGAATCCACAGGTAGTCGAGTAGATGTCGTCTATGGACGACACACATAGCGAAAGGAATAAACTTATAATTTAAATATTCAATGTAACAAATAAAAATTCCGTGTTAAAGTATAAAATATAAATATAAAAATAGACATGCGCATGAATACGCTCCAAAATATGCAAAACAGGATTTAATACAATATTTATTCGTCATTAATAGTGTTAGTCTACATAAAAAAATTTTGTTGACAGAAAAAAAAACTGATGATAGAACGTATCTAGTTCCGAAACGTTGTAATTATACATCTACAAACAACGAATTGTTTTTTATTAATTGGATTTATTGTTCGGAAAAGAAATATATATCAATTTAATGAAAAAATCCAGGAGTTGTCTATTAAATAAATAATAACACACAAATAATTTAATATAAAAATTTATGGATTTAATGTAACCCCGTCTTGAAAAATCATTTCATAAAAAATATCAACAACTTAATCTACACGATTTTGTCCAAAATATTCAAAACAACAGCCTGCGATAACTTAATAATGTATTCAAAATCAATATTAGAATATCAAAGTATTTATTGGCTTATAAGTGTAAAAATATTAGCTAAAAATATTAAATAATAATGCAATTAAAAATACGAATATGGCAATGATTTTACTATAAAAATATACTTTCTATAAATTATTACTAATAACAAAATAATTGAATGTTGAGGAAATGTTACTATCGATTATTATAAAATTGATGAAAAACACGATAGAAATAAAGAATGCATTATTTCATCATTTTGCTGTAAAAATATACTTTCTACAAATTATCACTATTAACAAAATGATTGTATAATGAGTAAATATTACTGTCGATTATTATAAAAATTATTGAAAACACGTTAGTAGTTAGTAAGTAATTAACTATATAATAATTAATTATTTTTTAGCAACAAATGAAATAATTATGTCTCTGACACCATCTGGGCAGAAAGCGTTGAGGTAAATCGAATACGTGATATCAGGCGTAAAAACAAGCCGAAGATGAACATACGAAAGCCGTCGGAAAACAGAACATATAGATTCAAATAATATTTCGTCACCGGCATTTGTGAAAAAAAAATTAAATTTAAATTGCAATAGGCAGATTAATTAAAACAGAATATAAACTAGAATATGTCAACTTTTACAGTATTCACTAGGTGTAGGTTATGTGAAGTTCAAGTTGAGTTTTTAACTGAATTTATTTTTTACCCACGAGGATAATAAAGTAACAAAATGAGACACACTAAATTTCAAAAACTAAACATATGATAATAATAATTTAAACCGTGGTAAAGTCGCTACAAAAGAGCATTACAGAATTTAGTTTTTTTAAAGTATTTATTAGCCTCGCTTACTTGGAGCATTTAGCCACCTACAACGTTTAATTTTTTATATTCTATACTATTTTTTAAATTCAACTTTTTAATTATCTTTTCATGCAATTTCAAATTCCCAATGCAAATTCCAATTAATTTTAACTCAACATTTAAAATTCTGTGTTATTAACTTTTTTTTAATTTTAGTAATTCTTCCTTCTGAATCCATCATTTTTTTTCTTCTACAAATACTATTATGCCTTCTTCTAATTCTGTCGAAATTTTTGCTTGATACCTTTTCAAGATTTTACAAATTTTATAGACTAATGTATTCAATTACAGTTTTAATATCATATACAAATTCGTTACTATAATTCATTTTTTTAGAATCAAACCAACGATCACCGCCACCAGAATTTAGTTACAATTTATAAAAAAAAAAATCAACTCGGCCAATTTTGCACAGTTTTATTACACACAAGTTCTCAACTGATATCTTTTTATATTAAAAATCTTAAGCTATATGTTTAAAAACTTCAAAAACTAGGCTTTATCTAATAATTTAGTATCTAAAATTGTGTGACTTTTTCAGAATGTAAATTCAAACAAACAGCTTGGTTAAATTTTATAGAATTTTCTTAACAAAAAGAGACAATTTTTTAATTGCAAAATAAGGGGAAACAGCTCAGCTCATATAAAAAACTAGGATTTGCCATAATTTTGGAATATCTAAAACTGTGAGACCTTTTTAAATAGAAATACAAACTAATATACAAATTATTAAAAATATTTTTTTCAGCAAAAGGAGACTATTTTAATACTAATAGTTGATTATGACGCGCAAAGCCACTGTACAATATGTGTAAGATAAAGTGTATAATTTTTTAATTTTTTATTTTTATTATTTTTAAATTTTTAAATTATTAACAGCAATCAGACTTTAGGAGTCATGTAACATTGTTGTGATGACTTCTTAATAATGTGCTGACTTCTTAATAATAAGGTTAGCATAAATCTTTTTCATAAATTTCTTATCTGAATACTAATTGTATTACTTTATTCCTGATGGCATTTTATTGAACGCAGCAACACCAGGTAAATACTATTTTCAACTGGAAACATATTGCTATCTGTATTTTTAAGTAAAAACTTATGTAACTACTACTTGACAATGACATCATGCTGTCAAAGGCGGGAATCGAGCCTGGAACTTCTGATTGAAAGCTCACAGCTCTAACCACTTCAAAGAGAAGCATATTTAATTTTGTAGACCAAGTTCTCTAACTTGAAGTATGAAAAAGTACATGTAACATATATACATTTATGCATGTAGAACAAACGATATTTTGGTATGGAGATAATAACTATTGTTTCGGACCGGTCGTAATGACAAAATCTCAATTGCTCATCATTATTTTGCATTGGCTGCGCATTTAGATGATAACATCATAAACCGCTTAATACTTATCATATATTCTGTACCGGCCATTACCTGGTTGCCTACGCACACCTATTAATCTGAGGTACAATTTAGAATCGCTCAAAGGCGTGTAATGCATGATATCTTTAGCTGAGAACACAATGTTGTTAAAGGCTTGAAGAGAAAATTTCAGAGTAATTTGAACGTACTGCGATCTTAATATTAGTTATTAACAAAATCGCTATTTTAATACTATATCTAGTACTGCACTTTTAAGTTCTAATTTTCAACTTTAATAGTACACGTGAGGTCCCATTTTGCACACGGTAATAAAACAAATTTTAATTTAATTTTAATTTTAAAGTTTTTGAAATTGATTAAAATTTCCATGTAAAGGGATAATTTAAGAACAAACAACTCATGTTATGAACAAAAATGGCATTTGAATCCAATACCCAATAGAACTTATAACTAACTTATAACTTAAGTTGGAAAACGTAGCGTAAATATTTTTTTTTTACTTTTTTTTAAATTTGCACGGATTGTTATAGACCATGGTTATTGCAGATATAGAAATGAATGGGGTTACATAAAATATTACATAGGGGAGATCATATTTTTTCTAAATATTGGAGAAAACTAATTAAATATATTTAAATGATTTTTTGAATCTATCAAATATTTAATCATCATATTAATACCGATATTTATCAAGTTTGCACCTACTAACATCTGCTATTTTTGCCAAATCTTAATAATCATTTAGAGGGTATCACTACTTTGATATAAGTTTGTTTTTCAACAAACACAAATTTTCTCCAACACACTGAAAATATTCATTCTCTATATACATCTGTGAGTTTACAGCACAAGATTAATAATCTCCGTATTGGATCAAAGTAGCAGATAATCGCTAAAGGCGGCTCGAAAATTGCGTTTGACTTGCACAAAAGTCAAAGTAATCCGGTGGAGCAACAAACCTACATATAATCTATTTTGTATCAGTATATATTGTGTTTCATAGATCGACTTACGCGAAAGGTAGGAATTACGAGCATGTATGTCAACTGAGAGACAGAGAGCTGAGTTACTATATTTTTCAATTTGAAGGCATATAATTTTCGAAATCAGATATAAAAATATACGAAGAAATCTTGAATTAGAGCACTTTCTTGATTAAAAATGTAATTGAAATCATTTTTATTTTATATCTAACAATACCGTAGTACTATCAATTTGGAACTCCAATGGCTTAAATGCGAGCTCTTGAATATAAATATCTTGCGTTAAAAGATTTTAAAATAAAATAAATTTGGTAATTAGACGATGCTGATAAAATCCTCCATTTGATGTCATAAAAGTATAAGTGGTATTGTACCCTGCATTTTATCCCATATGTACCTACTACCTACTAATATACCGTATTCCAACTCTCTTACTGTACGTAACCAGTTACAAATTGAAAATGAAATAAATCACGATCAGAAGTGAAAAAAGCACCAGCATTGTTTTGTTATCTGGTGGAATCGCGATTGACCACACAAAGCCTCCACTCAAACGATCCGTTCATGCGTTCGATGCGGAATTTATTGAAACGTCCCGCATTTTCCCTCAAATCAGTGGTTCCCAACTGATTTTTTATTACTTACAATTAGTCCTCTTTAAAATAGACAACAACTTCTAGTCAATAGATTCTCTGCTAGAATAAATCTATAGCTGTCTGTAATCACAATTGTAGGTCCTTCGGCAATTTTTTATTATTCGGTCCATTTTGTTGATAATTTGCATTTATGCGTTCAAATGTTCGTCGATTTTATTGTGATGAGAACAACTCCGGGTCTGTATCATTTTTACTATTTTAATTCCTAGATTTCTGAGAATGATCTCATTAGTTACATACCACATACCAAGACGCAACTACCACCACTCTTAAACTTTGTTCTAGGTATGCTGTATAATTTTTATGTTTGATGTACTTGCACATCTCCATAATTCTATTCGGTGGCACCATATTGGTACTAGTACCGTTTCGTATATTTTGTTTGAGTATGATATTTTTGTTTTTCTACCAAAAAGCCAGTGCAAAGCTGATATGGTAACTCCACGTGAGCCTACGGTCTAGATACAATCCTAAATAATTGATGCTGGTACTTGAGGAAATTTTGATGTCACTGCTTACAATTTAATGCGCCATACTTGGACAACTGCCCCGAACGTAAGTGATAGTTTGATAAAAGTTATTAAACGTTTTTTTCTTAATCTTAATGCTCGGGGTTGTGTCAAAGATTGCAACCAGCATATGCGGCTTTATCCTAACGACTTAGTATTTTCATTATTGCACTACCTTCGTCCGTTATCTAACTTCTGTTGAACTTGAAATATTTCCAGAAAGTTAAAAATTAAAAAATGAATACGAATTAAAATTATTGAGGTTCTAATAAAAATAACACTAAATCAATTGAGAACGCACAATCTGAGTGTCCTCCTGAAGTCCGTTGCAATTTCTTACTTGGACATCACAGATCTCAACGATCCTAAACATTTCATTTTTTTCGAAACTTTATTTATTTTCACAAACTTTATAAAATTCACAATTTATAATACACCTATCTTCCAATGTTTGTGTGAAGACGCCGCCACTAGGACAAAGTGACAAAGCACCCCGGGCGGTACCTGTTGAAGCCCAAAGTCAGGGACAAACGGTTTACCGCAACATCGTACGTGAGCAATTCAGCGCGCACTTGTTCACTTGCGCATCCACACAATAAAAAAAATCAATATTGCTCGTATTGTCAATTCGCGACTGGATACCGCCGGAAAAGAAGATTTTGAAGACACTTTGTCACAACTCAACTTTTACAATAAATATACAGTTTGGACAAATTATAAAGCTCAGGGTACAGTCAGAATTTGAGAAAAAGTAGTGAATGATTGAAAGTTTGCTTGATAACACAAGTCGACAATGGGTTAACCAAATAATAAAATATTCCAAGTATCCACCCAAAATATAACGTTGCGGTTGTCGGAATGAAATTAGCCTGTCAAATGTCATTTAATATAAAGTGGTAAATTAAACGCTCTCCTCCACATCTCCGACAAGCATCTCTTACAGATTATTACATAGATTTCTAAACAAGATCCGTGTCCAGAGGATCATCATCAAAATCAAATTTAACTTTTTTGAATCCTTTACTCTCATTCGACGTGCCCGTGTTTATGACGTGCCGGAGATGACATAATGGATGTCCTGTTTTATAAAAAAAACTGGGAAAATCAAAAGCAAACTGTGAATCGAGAATAACGAGTTGAATTTTTGACGTGAGATAGAGTATCTGTGATGATCTTCACTAGCCCGGTGGTCCGTGCCCCATGCCGAACTGGGGTCGCTTTGAGACCGCGTCCGAAGCCGGCACCCCCGTCAGAGGTCAAACGTGTGACAAAAACGAAGAAGACGAAAAAAATAGGAAAATAATGACGCACCGGCTCATGATCATCGAGAATTTGTGCAGGTTTTCTCTGAAAAGGTGCCGCATTTTTGTGAAACACCTTACACGGGGACATCTCGGAGACGGGAGAATACATTTGGATGAGTTGGAAACATTTTATAAAATTTTGAATTTTGCCAAAATTTAATATAATTATATTTGTCTACATGTTATGTAAAAATTTAAAATAGGCTCATCAATTAGTCATAAAATCGTATGTAATATGTGGTATTCAGTTTTAGACAAATAATTTTTGAGAAACGAAACACCTTACACGAGGACATTTCGAAGATAACTTTAACAAATTTTGCCAAAATCCATATAATTATTTTTATCTACATTTTAAATAAAAAATAGTCATAAAATTTTATGTAATATGTGGTATTCAGTTTAATTAAAATTTAAGTTCAAACTGTCAACTGATTTTTGTGAAACACTTCACACTTCTCGGAGACGATGTAATGCATTTAGATGAGTTTGAATCATTATATAAATTTACGATTTTAAAATATAAAGTTATGGTCAATATATGCCTATATTATATAGTTAGTTATAAAAAAAATCTTTCGAAAAATCTCAATTGAGTTATTATCAACTTACTGGAAATTAGACAGAACTAGTACAATATGATCAAAGAAAAAGTCGGTAAGTAGTATGAATGAAACGCTGAACATTTATCGTCGGTAGTATTTCGTCGTGAAATAATTCATTAAATAATTTTAATTGTCGATTAAGTTTTTCTGTTAGTTTGCAAGCCCTGATTAAATAAGTCAACTTTTGCAAAGCAGTACAATGCATTGAAGGAACATAAACCAGTCACCACGGGAGCGTGGGAGTTTATCCAAACTGTTGCGCAATCTCTTGTAAGAAGATCCGCAGCTTCCCTTGGCGTTCATATTCTGAACATTGAAAAATTTAGACATTTCAAGAAATATTAGATTCAAAATTTTGAAGTGATAAAATCCAGACGTGTTTGGTTGTCAAAACTTAATTGATTCGAACAAATTGAAGTACAGGCTTCAAAAATTTGAAGAAGCTCATAATGGAGACTGAATCATGTTCCATACCACACTTATATAATGCAAACATAGTACTATCAAGGTTTTTTTGTATTTGTATTTTGCTCTTACTTAAAAAAAATGAAAATTTAATTTAATTTAATTATAAAATTTTAGTATACTGTAACCATAAAAATATTAATACATATATAAAAATGAGAAAATGATAAATATAAAGGTATAGATGTAAAGTAATGTATGTGTGATATATACATACATTACTTTACATCTATGTCTTTACATTTATTTAAACTTTTTATTACTTCTTTATTTCTATATTATTGAAGTTATCGTCTGTAATAGCATATTAAAAAAATTAAAAGATTATAACATATGTGAGAAAAACACAGTTTATAGGGAATAATATAATAGTAGAGAAAATAAATTCAGAACTATTAGCAATCAACATGGGTATACCGGTAATAATATATTTTATGAGCTTTCGCACTTGTAAAAAATTTAGTCTCTTTTTTATATAAAGAATCATATTATTATCTAATCATTCTAGTGATAGTTTAAAACTATGCCCATAAAATTTGAAATTATTCTCAAGTCACTGTTCTAAAACTTTCGTGAATCCTTATATCATGTTTCTTAGTAACAATCCAAAATGATTTTTAATCCTAACAAGTGCAAATCAAAGATTTTATATATTTAGATACTTAAATGAATAGGTTAAAAATGACTCAGATTATTTGTATTGTGAACGCGGAATTTCAGAAACCATATTTGATCAGAAATCCATTGCAGATCATTATAGAAATTTGAAAACAATGTTTATATATTAGTATCTAGATTGTTGACATCAAAATCAAACCTGTTTTTTTTTAATAATTTATAACAAATTCGGTTGATTACTATAAATGTTTGTTGTTGTTGCTGCAGTAGAAATTTTACCATCTCTATATAAAACAAAATCAACTGAAATAAAGCAATATAAATCCTGACGCACAAACACAATTTTCATTGCTAATGATTATATTCATATCGATACATAAAAACTTCGCATAAAAATAAATTGGTAAAATAATGATATAACTTTCGTTCATAAAATAATAATTTTCATATATAAGTTTATTACTTTCGTTCCTCTGAATTAGTTTTTAACGAGGGAATACATCAAGATTCTTATATCTATTATAAAGAACATCAAATTATATTATGTGCCGCAAAACAGTATTCAAACCATATTATTATCATGTTATTATCGCTGCAGCAATATAATTCATAATGTAAATTCAAATATTATGAACAAAATGCATAGATTTATAATATACAAATACTAGCTACTTCAAATTATCTAATTATGAAAAAATTATAATAAATTCTCATGTATTTTTTTTTTAAATTGAATTTGATGGTTATGCTAATAGTATGCATTTTAGTATATAACCCCTATGAATAACATTTTTGCAATAACGTTCAAATTTTTATTCTATTTATATTTAAAATGAATAAAATATGAAGATTTAAATCGTAAAAATTAATCAATCAATAGAATTTGAATGTTTTTGAATCATTCAAATCGGTTGATACGTGCTCTCGAAATCCTGGAGAAAAATTGTATCAGCACATAAATACACACACACGCACACCCACATGCATACATTAATTTATTCTAAGGTATGCCAAAATGTTCAGAACCGTAAAGATACATAAAAAATTTCATTTTCGATTTTTTGCGATTACTATAACTTACAGGAAGTTAAAAAGTTTATCAAAAATCATTAAAAAAAATATGCTTCCATGGAGTAAAATCATATAATCGAGATTTAACAAATGCGATAGAAAAACTGGCATTGAAAAATTTAATTTAAAATTTTTAAATGCAAACAAATAAAAATTAGGTAAATTGATACATCAGAACGTCATTTTAATAAAACAATATTGATATACATCAGGCAAACATTTTTAAAAACAAGACAAACACGTCAATAACAAACACAACCGATATTTATCGTGTTCATCCAACAGAACAAATAAAACTATTCCAAAAAAATTATACGTTATTTATTAAGAAATTAATGACGACCGCTATTGTGAATAGAGACAATTTTAGGCTCACGGAACAAACTAAATGGTTTCTGAGAACTGAACAATTATTGAAACGTAACATATTTATTACATGACGAGGACAATTATGAAATACAAATATTTTTCATAAAATATGTACTGTAAAAAGTGAAACGCAAAAGTAGCCTGGTGCACAATTTAATTATGGTGGATACTTTTTCATTTAGTCTCGCCGAAACTCAATTCAATTCCATAACAGACTTTCGTGAACTTTAATCGTTCAATTTGAATTTAAATTACTTAAAAACAAACACTTTATTAAAGTGTTTACGTGACATGAATAATATCAAAAACCCAGGTGAAATATTATCCCAACAATTCTTTTTAAATGGCTCCTCGTTAACGAATTTATTTTCTAATGATGTATTACATCCAGAACGGCGAAGTTAAGTGCAGGTCACACGCGATTCTTGTTATTATTCGCGTTTTGCATGTAATCGAAAAATTGCAACCATTATGATCTTATTATAAAATGTCGCCTTAGATTAAAAAAATGTGAAAAAAATAAACCCTACTTTTGTGGAGCAGTGAGCACTACGCCGAGTAGTCCAGTAAAGTGAAGATCCTGAAAAGAAAAAAAATATTTAGATTAACTGCTGGTATATAGTAAAGTAATTTTTAACGACTTCATATAAATATTCATGTATACTTAATTGCTGATAATGATTAGAATTGTAACCTACCGTAGGGTAATCAAAAATTGAAAATGTTTGCATATCCCACAAATCGAAATTGAAAATGTTTGCATATCTTCACGTTTCAAAGTCTTTCTAAGCACTTTGGCGTACCCCAAAAAATGGATGTGGATGTATGTATGTATGTGTGGATACATTTTTTTGCATTTAAGATATAATGTCATGCACCACTATTTTCTACTTTATTTCCCAGACCATATGTGCAATTTACAATACGCCACTAAATATTTAAGTAACAGCTAGATACAATAACTGTTTAATGATTCTCATTTGTATGGTCGTATATTGACAGAGTCTAAAAAACGGACATAACATCAATAAAAAACATGAATTTCTTTTAAAAATTATTATATAATCAAAATCCATACGTTTCGGCTATAGTCCTAGCCTTCATTAAGTGAACCTACAAAAAAATTCTGAGGTCTGAAATTAAGAATTTACCTTCTGTTTCTTGCTTAATGTTATGCCTTTTAAGGTTTTATTTATATAAAAAGAAAAAAGAAAAATTAATTAAATAATTAAAATCATTTTTTTCGATGTGTTTATTTGTAAGTATTGTTTACTTGGTAAGCTTATAAATATTTAAACAGAAACGCAACAGCAGTACCCACTTTTTGTAAGTCTTTACAAAAATTTACACTATAAATATTTTTTCTATTGTTTATGAAAATGTATTTATAACAATTTCTCATAAAAAGAAAAACGCCAAAGAATTATGAAAATTTAACTTAAAAGTAATTCTTCATTTCTGCAATGTTTCAAACAACAATCATTATTTTTTAAAATGTCCTTTATAATTATTTTGGGTGAATAAAACTGCAAAACCTACTCAGATTACTGTAAATAAAAATAAAATTTTACATCAGTTTTTTGCTGAAGAGAAGGTATTATTCTTATACTCACTTTACTCCCGGAACAAGTGATGAAAATTATATAAAAATCAACATTTCTAGAATCGCTTATAATCCGACAAAAAGAAGTGCCTATTTCCGATTATCATTTCTAACTACCAAATGGTCATCTTTTTGGCACTTTCTTCCGCATATTTAAAATCGCTAGACATGCCTATTTCAAAAACTAATCAACTTTTCACACCGTCTTCACACGGTTTGACATAAACAGAGATATACAAAAAATCGTTTCTTATAGTTTTAATAACCTACCCCACAACAAACAAAAACCTTGACCAATATTCGATGATTATTTTTAACCACTAAATGGTCATCTTTTTTGGCACTTTCTTCCGGATCTCTTAAATTGGTGCACATGTCTTTCTCGAAAACTTTTTCCATCGACATTTCACACCCTACTAATCACTAGATTAGCATTCGATTTAGATATTCTAGGTACTACCAAAAATTTACTGATATGGAATAGATGCAGATAATAAAAAAAAACTTTTCACACCGTCAGTGCAAATCGAATATTTTTTTATATAGAAACGTGGGCAACATATACAGATAAATATAAGAATATATTTGTATTTTTGATAACTTACCTCATGCCAAATAAAAAGATACCTTATTACCATGTTTTCTACTGGCTATTGGTAGAAACAAAAATTGATTAGGCATCAAATTTTCGAAATATGTTTTATGAATATGTTAGAAATATTGCAGAAATTAGTATTCTTTTACAAATTTAATTTTCCTAATTTATACAAACAGGACAAATCTCATTTATTTTTCGGTGGTAACATACGCCCCTTCTGGTTTTTATTCTTATCAGGACAGACACGCCATTAGCTCATGTGCACTTAATATGCCTTGTGCATGCATTGTATAAAACGGCGATTATTGTCGGAACATGAACGACAAACATTATTATTTAATTATCACATTGTTATATTTAATTTATTATTAATTATTCATTATTCATTGATGAATGAGAAACAATGTGTTTTCGCTTAACTGACAACGCCGTTATTATGAAAACAATTTTTTGTCCAAAATGTTTTCTGTTAGCCCATATTAGTATACTGCCCCTATTCTGAGAAAATATTATAGATATTAAGCACATTCTTTAACAAAAAATTGTGATCTAAACATTTATTATTTTGAAAACAATAAGCTGAGTGAGGTTTGCAGATTTCTTTACTTATTAACTTACGTAGAATAAGTTATAGTAATCGCAAAAAATCCAAAGTAAAATTTCTATATAGATTTCTGAGCCTTTTGGCATACCTTAAAAAAATAAGTATGTGTGTGTGTGAGAGAGAGAGTGAGTGAGTGTGTGACAGTTCATAAGGAGACGCGCTGATTAATTGTTGGCTAAGACAGGTCCAGCCGTTTCGAAGATACGGGGCAAAAAGTGAAATAAATGTTAATTCAGTTTTTGAGATAACGGAGCGATCGATTTAAATAATTAAAAAAACATTTCATTTGTATTGATAAAATTAAGAACTGCTAATATTTTTGGAAATGCAGATCTAGGGGTGTCGCAGATCCAATAAAAAAAAATAAAAAAATGCCATTTGGAGGTCAAAAATGATTATTAATCATGCACATCCAATTAAAGGATACTTTATAGAGATATTAATAATAAGTACAAATTTTGTTTATATTCTATGGGTTCTATACCATTTTTCACTCGTCAAAGTTTGTCAGTTTTCAAAATATGTCAGAGCTTTTTTAAAAAATTAAAATTTTTGGTATTGAAAGTTGCAGCAATTAGATAAGGCATCAAATTTTAAACCACAATACCATACACCACTAGTATAAATTTGACATTGGATCTTTTTTTAGGCTTATTCCATTATGGAAACATCAGCAAATTTTTGGTAGTACTTAGAATGTCTAAATTGAATGCCAATCCAGTGATTGGACGTCCGGATATGAATTAGAGCACAAATTTCTCCAGAATTCTTCTTCCAAAAATAAATATTCTCGGATCAATACGAAACGCACAAAAAGATTTTATTTTTTCGCCATATAAACATTAATGAGACATTAACCTAAATGCATATTGTTCCCTTCGTTTTATTGTGCACATAATTCCATAACAATATGAAAGTAATTAAACATTACTAGAACAAAGTGTTTATTATTAACTAACCTTATCATTAATTGCAAATAGATTAATAGTTATCGCATAATCAAATTCGCTCTACTTCGCACACGACAAAAGATCGTTTAAAAGCAGAAATGCGTCATGCACATATTCACAGGAGCATTAGTTGATAAAATTACTACTAATCTTAATACTAATTTAATTATTATTATAATAGGTTATAAAAATGTAATTATATTTCAAGAACAAGATATGAAATAAACTCGGCTAAAATAATCTAAAAGTCATACCGTCATAGTGAATGTGATTCTAGGAAAGGAACTTCCAAAAAAATATGTATTTGCTGTGCGATCAGGCTTTTTACACATAAAATCTAGCCTATAAAATGCACAAATGTCAATAAAACAAATTTATTATAAGTGCTGTTATAACCCAAATAGTTCATAAAGGAATTAAAGAAAAAGCACGTGATTCACCAAGGAGGCGTCCATTAATGACATGAGCCATTTTTAAGGATTTTTGGGTCTCTCCCTCCTTCTTGGTGTTATATAGTGATATTCAAAACTATTTGATAGATGTATAGAAAAATTTATATTTTAGCAATTTCTGATATTTTTTATCATACTAAGTATATAATATCATTAAACCTATTTAATGTAACAATACATGACTAGCGAAAACAGCAATCTTCTTTTCAAGAGTGTTTTCTCCAATTTGCTTCCTAAATCTATGTCCAATCCAATGATTATTTATCCGATGGCTGGGTGTCCGTAACTGATTATCTTATAATGGATTTTACGACTAAGCCTACTTTAAGTACAAGGCAATTATGAAATAACTGTATTCTAAACTCAATTGTTCCAGCACGTCTAGCCAATTTTAAATCTGCATCAAATTATACATACATCGCGACCTATGAATACTGAAAAGCCAGGCCTCATTATAATAGTCTGGTGAATTTCTTGACACAAATAAAGGTTGGACTTACTATGGTAGTACATTTAATATAGGGCTGATACGTAAGTACTGATACCCAATATGATAGTAAAATAGTGACAATTATCACTTACCAAAAATTTAGTATATTTACAAATAAAAAACTAGAACAAATGAATATCAAAATTTTACCACAATGAAAAATTGACCCATTCTCATTTTTTATATAAAAAATTTTCTACTTCTACCAAAAATATATCAATAAAACAAACAATTGTTTTTTTTATTATGTTCCTACAATAGAACAAATTAAACTCTATTCACATAAAAATTACATGTTATTTGTTAAAAAATTAATAGCGACCACTATTGTGAACAGGAACAATTTTATGCTCACGGAACAATTTAAATGGTTTCTGAGAACTGAACAATTACTGAAACGTAACATATTTATTACATGACAGGGACAATTATAAAAAACAAATATTGTTTTTGTATAACATATGCATTAGAGGGAAGCAAATATATATATATATATATATATATATATATATAATTATTTGATTATTATTATTAAACAGCCAATGCATCGAAATAAAAATAAAATTTAAAATTAAACAACAAAACAAAATCTGTTAAAAAAATTATTCAACTATTTTGCCAAATATTATGAAAAGAGTGCAGATATTATAAAAAAATATTGTAAATATACAGGCCAAAGAAAAATACTACATAATTAAATTTAAAAAAACATTTCAATACAACTTCCAATTAAAACATACAAAGCTAATTTGAATAAGTAGAAAAAAAATACAGAAAAATGTAGGTAAAATTCATTGCATATGAAGGATTAAGCAAAATGTGTTCTACTTTGTTTTTTTTTTTATTTTCATCACTGCCAGCAATCAGAACTTGATATCTCTATAAACTTATTGTGATGACTTCCTAATAACGTAGCTTTGTAGAAGAAAACCCAACGATTGTCCTCACTGTATTAATTGAATTTATTATTTGAAAGTTTATTACTAAAGATTTTTTATTGAATGCAGCAATGCCCCGAAAGGCAATTTTCACTTGAAAAAAAATGTTATCTATATTTTCAAGTAAAAAATCGATGGCACTGCTGCTTGATATTATCGAACCTGAAACGTCTGCCCATAGCTCTAATCACTACTACTGAGCCACGGTAAATCCCCATAGTTTTAATTATTTGTTGTTATAATAAATATATTTAAGAATAACATACTTAAATTGCAGCTTGTTTGAACTAACACAAATATTTTTTAAAAAAATCTAAAACTTTAATCCTTCATCGTATAACATCAAGCTATGTCCTAATACTTCTCTCATAAACCTGTAAATATTTTCAAAATTTTCAAGAGAAGTCATCAATTTTAGTATCCGTTATTATAAGAGATATATTGAAATATAACATACTTAAATTACAGCATTCTAGAACAAACAAAAATATTTAAAAAAAATCTTAAACTTTACTATACCATTATATAACATCAAACTGTGATCTAGTACTTTTCTCATAAAACTGTAAGCATTTTCAAAATTTTGAAAAAAAGTCATAATTTTTAGTATTTGATTATATAAGAAAAGATATATTAATGTTTAAGTTACAGTATTCTGCAATAAATAAGAGAAAATGTTTATAAAAATATATAAAAATTATTGTCATAACATCAATGAATAAGGTTTGGAAGATGAAAGAAAAAGCTAGAAATTTTATACACCTTACAGTTACCATTCATGCACGACCGATATTATTTGGAATACAATTATTATAAAATAAACACAACTATTAGTTAAATTAGGTAAAATTGATTATCAATTACCTAGCTAAGAATGACCCTTGAATTAGACATTTTGACCGCAACATAGGGTTGAAAACACGAGTCCGTCGGCACCGAACAACGACTCCCGACCACAAAGGTGCGTTTTGTGTTTCGTCCGAACACGCAATCCATTGTCGCGAATGGTCAATTTATTTGTTTTCTACACTTAACTACATTATCCGCAATGCCTGCTGGTTAGAAGACATTGGGTGCGATTATACTGCTATTAACATAACCAGCCTCCTTGTTATGTGCTAAAGGCACAGTAGTATTTACACCTAACTCTTTTTTACACTATTTTTCATTTTTAATTGCCTTCTGATCTATAGCATGAAAAAAATATTATTTTTTAAATATTTTAATAAATCAAAATTAGAAAATCACCTTAATTCACTCATGATTCACTCGTTTCTCCGATGCTCTAAACAAAACAATTGAAAAGACTAAAAAAAATATGGCCAAATAATTTAATCTAATAAAACTGCATTAAATAGTACATACCCACTGGGGTAACTACTATATACAATTATGTTTTATTAATATCAACCAAATAGCTCATAGAATGTAACTAATGTTATGCTTGTTATTAAAATTATATTATATTGTCTATCTGAAAAAGTAATTTAGAGTTTTGAACAGAGTGAAGGTCAAGTCAAATCAAGAAAACTTATTGTAAAAAAAAAATTAAAATAGTTTTGAACTATAGATTTAAAACTGTTGTGTCGTGGAGTCCTTGCAATGTTTTTCGCTTTAAGACAGACCCCCTTAGTTTTTGTAAATTAGAAACTATACTGAAAATTAGCATTAAACATTAAAGTAAAAATGCATAGAAATTTTAACTCCGATAAAAAACGCTGAAAAAATCGACTTTGTTCTAATTATTATATTTTGCAAGAAAATCTGTTAATTAGACAATATCTATTTTTCATTCACAATGAGTTGTCTTCTAACCCTTTTGCTACTAGCGTCGTCTATAGACGACATCCGCATGTCGACCTAATTGTAAGAGCACTAGTGTCGCCTATTGACGTTGACCCTTGATTCAAAATTTATCTCTCCGAGTTGCATTATTGAGAATTGTAATTTATTATTGTAACTTTTATTTCTTTAAACTTGTCATTTTCAATTTTCAAATACATTTAAGATGATAATAATTAGAAATTCTTAAATTATAATGCTGTGACTGGATTGTTTAGTAGTGCTACTGGGCGGCACGTTGTCCCGTACAGCAGAGTCTCTGCTACGAACGAAAAGATTAAAATTTAAAATTTAGTATCTAAAAATTCTATAATAGTCTTAAGGAGCTTAAGGTTTTCATAATTTCAAACATGTTGTGACCACAAGGACCTACAACCTGCAATTTTTTAATAATATGTAATACTTTTTACACTTTTGTCCTGTTATATAATCTATAATATAAAATCATATTTAATATTTATAATGTTAAGTAAATAGATATTAACACGGTGCATTGTGATTCACTATCATGGACCCCCATTTTCAGTTCGAAGACATTGCATTTTTGACCCCTTTGAGTTATCGTAAATTTTAAAGAATTTATAAACAATTGAACTTGATAAATTAAAAATATTTTTAATTTAACTTTGCTCACTATGTGCAGGTAATTTTATCACATCCATTAATTGTGCAAATTTCCTGGCCTCTTACATGCAGATTTTTTACTAATTTATCTCATAAAGTTTATGCTATCAATATAAATAATTAAATTTAATCTCTTGGGTTCTTAAATTATTTGATGTTATTCATTTATATTTTGCATTTATTATAACCATGATATTGCAAAGTAACTACATTCTGAAGCTTGTCCCAAAGTTTAAGTGTTTTATAATTTATATCCCGAGTTCGATAATACTGCGTTATTCTGCAATTATGCATTCCAACTTGGTCGGATAAGTATACAATGTTGCCATTTTGTTATGTTTACAACAAATTTAAAATTTAATTCAACTGATTTAATTTTATTACACCATTTCTAATTATCTCTACAAAGACTTTAAGAAGACATAAAACCGCTTTCCAATATGGTCAATAATATTCTTGTGTGCAAAACTGCTTATGAGAAATCTTCACCACACATTTCGCCTGATGGCGATTCGAGTTTAAATTGCTGAACTAGATTTTCTTTGAGATCTATTTCAAAAGTCAGCCAATAAATATTTCTCGGTCGTAAATTTTTGCGTAGCTATAAATATAGCGAGAGGATTAATGCAGTATCTTGCAAAATCATAACTTGAACCCTCACGGAGAGTGATATAACAACGTACTTTTAATTTGGTCGAAGGAAATGATCTTGAATATAAAATGCAATATTAATAAAAAATGCAATATAATTTAACGTTAAAAAATCGCAATTTCTTTTTTAAATATATATGTTCAACAGCAATCAGAACTTAATGATGATTTATAAATGGGAAGTTAAACGGTTATCCTATCTTTATAATATAGATAGATACTGATAGATGCAGAAACGCCGAGTAAAGGCTATTTTTTGATAGCGAAACATATTGCCATGTATATTTTTAAGTAAAAACCTGTCACTACGGATATTACACCTGAAACCTTCGTTTCCATGTTCATAGCTCTAACCACGCGAAGCCCCAAAATTTTTATTATACTCGGGTCAAACTCTAGCAATTTATATTAATTCTACCATAATCAAATATTGCTTACTGAATTAAACAGAAACAAGTACCTTTCTGATAGTTTATCGAAATATTTTATACATCTTTCAAAATTGCCTTTTTAGAATTTATAATTTCTTGGGCCTGATAATTTCAAAATTTTAAGTGCAACTGGTGCTAGCATACAAAACCATTTTAGTACAGCACAATTAGATATCTTTTTACTTCGGTGATTTGAATTTGGTCATAAAGCAAGATGGCTCCTACATTTAGTTTGCTACCATTGATCTCATTAGTGGTACTTATTTAAATCTTTAAATCTGGAAAGAAGAACAATTTGATATACAAACTACTACAGATGCACAAGCCAGATAAGGTACGAAAAGAACAAGAAATGGAGCACAAATTTATGATCACTGATTTGTGATTGTGTGACAAGTAAGAATACTCGATTTCCGTTCTCGAGAAGTTACTTCTTCGCGTTTTCAAGATTTTAGATATAGTAGAAGAAACAGTGCACGGTCGGCAGCTGCTCGGGCCAAGGGATCTGCAATTAATTACCCAGTTTCAACTGTTGAATAATAACAGGAGAATATATGTAAAAAAATTAAAAACGGCTAGCGTAAATTCAATAACAAAAAATAAATCAGACATTGGTAGTAAAGTAAAAAGAAAATACACCGTTCGTACAGAGAATCGAACACGAGAACAGAAGTAATTACGCATCCGAACAATGCATATATTAAATAATGCTATCAAGCTATAACTATATTAATAAATGCTATCGAGATGCTATTAATTTTTTTGCTACAGTGATGTCATTTCTGGAAAAACACGACCGTGTTTTCCGCAGAAGTGACACTGCTGTACGAAACAGCTGGCCGCGCAGTAGCGCAATTGAACGGACCAAGTACAACATATTTTACCAATCAAAATTTATTTACAGAACAAAAGTTACACTTCTGAAGAACTATATATTACGTTAACAAATGATCAGTCTGATCAATTTAATTCAGAGTGATAAACTTTGAAGTTTAGACTTGAATCAGAGGTCCCGCGTTCGATCCAGTTGGAGCAACCTGTTGTCAAGCAGTAGTGACAACGGTGTTTACTTGGAAATATAGATAGCAATATGTTTCCAAGTGAAAATAGCCTTTATCCGGCATTGCTGCATCAATAAATATTCGAGCTTTTACAGAAATTGTAATACTAATTCATCACACAGAGATAAGGCAAATGTTGAACTTTTGGACTAGTATTAGGTCAACTTAGCACTATAGCTTATAGGACTTATAGTTCTGATTGCTGCTCAAAAAATTTAAAAAAAAAATTAGAAATGTATTTTTAAATAAATTAGTACAGGTTTTTCAGAACAATGCAACTTTTCCGTCGTGAAACAATCTCACAATTGCTTCCCTTTTAATTATAATGTTAATATTTTTTCTTTTAACACCAAAATAAAAACCATAGAAAACTTTATATACGGAGAAAAATTATATACCAAAGTAGAAGGCATTCATAAAATATGTCCTCGAAAATCAACCACACAAATAAAAAATATAAAATCATAATAGATACATTTTGGCATTTCCAGCGATCCTTCTCCTTGATCAAATTATTATCGATAAAATAAAGAAAAAACAACCATGATATGTTGATACAGGTATAAAGGTAAGGTTCTGACATAATGTAATCGCGCGCGGTCTTTAATTTAGTTACGATTCGAAAATTGGGACCCCACACGTCGTTTGGAGGGCGCGGTCCGAATTATGGGTCCCGAGTAACAAAATGGTGGGAATAATATCTTAACTAGATACGCCATGTTCCTTTTGTGGCGCCGCCGTTGTTCAATTGTAGTCGGTGAATCGTTTCATCTGCCACGAAAGAGATGCAGAGCCAAAACCATCATTGATTGCAAGCAGGGCCGCGATGGAAATAATAAATAAATAAAAATACACCAGCTTAAATTCTCAATTCGCAAGATATAAAAATAATTTTACATTGTTTTTAACTACCGTAAGGCATTTGGATAGACTTCCAACACGTTATTGCACAACTATACGAAATTTGGTACATTATCAGTAATATTTTATCAGAAGATTGCTTTAATACGAATGATGTAAAAAAAACTGCTATATAGATGTTCTCACTTTTTTATATAACTTATTCCATAATATTATACCTATGCTTTTGCGCATTTAAAAATACTTCTTAATCACTAATACGGTCCCTTAATTGGGTGTATCAACTAATTTCAAATCAATATTATATTCTTCATGTATATTGTCAGCAGTCTCAGCTCATTGTGTTTTTGTATAAACAGGTTGCAGTAAAAAGTTAAAAAAAAAATAAAAATATTGTTTTATCAATTACTTTTAACATAATTATTTTATAAAGTTTATGATTATCCTTATATATCCTTAGCTTTCGTATCAAAATTCTAAATATTCCATAGGCCAGAAATATGAGAAAAACTAAAATCATCATCAGCTAAAAATATTTTATTAAATCTATTTTTAAAAAAAATGCAAGAAGAGTGTATATTTCATTTTAATTATTTGTAAAAATTTGGGAAAAACTGATAGAAGACTAATTGTGACAAATAAATATTTTTTATATTATTTCTTTTTTTTAATTTGTGAGAAAACTTAATCCTTCCTAAGGATCTGAAAAAAAAAATTCTACGCGGCTTCGCCAACATCCTATAAAAGAAGTTAAATTTTAAATTTTGTACTCATTTGTAATTTACGTTAAAAACTATACTGTTTATAATATTTTATTTTTAATTATCAACAATTGCTGAACACTTGCACTTTTTAAGAATAAATACAAAAACTTTTAACATAATGCTACAATATTTTTAGTCACCTTTTATTTATATTCAACAATTTTGCTACTGTAGTGTATATTTAAAATTTATTATGAAATTTTAAAAATTTACATTATTACCATATGACTTATTTATAGCTTTAACATATATTCGCATATAATTTTTTTATTGTTTTTTTTTTGTTTTTGAACAGCAATCAGGACTTATGAGTCATATGAGCTATTAGGCTAATTTAATTTAATACTAAGTCGGTTTTACACATAGCATCCCAAACAATTATCTCATCTCTGTGTGATTAATTTTATTATTACAAGATCTGTAATAAGTCGAGTATTTCTATTTATGCAGCAATTTTTACTTGGAAACATATTGTTATAGATACTTCCAAGCCACAATGTCACTCGAAGCGGGATCGAACGCAGGACCTCTGATTCAGGTCCAGTCGCTCTAGCAGCTTACCCACGAGTGAGCTCTATATAAAATTAATATCACATTCGCACAATTCACAAAATCTTTCCGCCGATTCCAAACAATATCACTCAAGTTATGTCAACAACTAATTCGCAACAAATAACCAATCAAATAAACAAATATAAATTAATATTTTAGCATTTCATTCACATTTTGGATCCGATAACTTGTAAATTACTTCATTTCTACTATGAATGTGTATACGTATTTTAACACAGTGCAAACTGCAAACTATCTAAATGGTATTTTGGAAACACCTGCTGTTTTATCCAGACGATCTGGTATTATATTGATGCTTAGCTGATAAACATATAACAAATAATTTATAGCCAATAAAACTTTGTAATTAATATCTACCATTAAAATTCCAATAAATTATCATACCAAAATCTACATTAAAATGCATATGAAATTTTTATTTAATCTTTTTTGGACCAGATGAATATTGAACAGACTAGATGCAGACGGTCATTGTGGAAGTATTAGTGATGTTATGAATTTACTCCTAGCACCGTATGAGATTCCTGCACGAAAGCGGACAACAATTGATGTGTACACGTGCGCCATATAAATAATTGTTTGGCTGCAGTACAAGCGCAACAACAAACTCCGGCCGTTTTATTTGCTTTCATAAACAAACCGTTCTGAAATTGGATATTAGTATTACGAATTACTCCTACCAGTGGCCAATACACGACTGTTATTTATCGATGACTTAAGATTCTCATCCTAAGAAGATGGTCGAAAGAAATGAAATCTTCACTTGATGCCCCTGGCAGAAAGAGATGAGGAATGCATATTAGGATGATGCCATACTACAAATTAAAAAAAAAGACCAAAGGCAGCTGCCAGATACATGAAGAAATTTGTAATAGAAATATTATAGTTGTATACTTTCCCAAATGAGAGCTTGCTCGTAGGTAAGAGACTGAAACTTGAATCAGAGGTCCCAAGTAAAACCCGGTTTGATCAGCCTGATTGTCGAGCAAATGTGAATCAGTTTTTACTTGAACATATAAATAGCAATATGTTTATAAGAAAAATAGCTCTTACTCAGCGTTGTAAATAAAGTCAACACTATTACTAAGATAACCATTTTTTTCAGGTTACTTTTAGTATTAATTACTAAGTACTAATCCGAGACCGGGAGGGGAGGTGTTCTTTGTGCTAAATAACTCAATATACAATTTTATTATCAAGTAATTGTAAAGATTCAATTTGAACCTATACTTCTCGAAAATTCGGGACAATCCGGGACAAAAGTTCTAAATTTGGAAAATTTATTGCTTTTAGAAAAGTCCAGGATACTAGATTGATTTCTAGGATTGTCCCGGCCAAACCAGGACGTATTGTCACCTTACTGCTACAGATACTGTAATAATAAAATTGATTACTAAGAGATGCGGCAACTGTTTGGGGTGCCATCTATAAAAAATAAATACATAGTTATTAAGTATTAATAGTTAGTAAATAGTGATTACAACAGAACTCTCTGGCAAAAAAAACTTTCCAAATAAGAATCATCAAAAATTATTTGAAGAAAATCTGCGCGTGCCTAATTAAAATATTAGTATAACAGGTGTACTAAAAGTCTTTGAATACAGTACCCTCATTGAACAAATTGAACTCGGTTGGTATTGACGAGGAGATGTACTGGTTAGTTTTTGCTAAAGGTAGGTTTAAACGATTCAGAGATACGGAGCAAATCGTGGATTTAATAACAATTTTAGCGAGAATGGATTATCCGATTAAAATGATTCAAAAAACATCTTGCTTGTGTTTTTGGAAAATGCAAGTATAGCTCTTCTTTTATATTTATTTTTTTAATATCAAAAATGATATGATTTTTAATATTCAAAAATATGCAAAGTTTTAAATTTCGAAAATACTAAAGCTCACTCATATTGCATTTTTATCTTCCTCCATTATCCTTCGGTACGATAACGTCCTTACTTGTCCCCGTTCGGGCCTTCGACTTTGTATTTCGAGACATTTTGATTGGGTTCTTGATTGTGTTCGAATCAAAGAAAAAAACTCGGGATCTAAAGACTTTTCGAAACAAAAGCGATCCGTTTTATTGGATACTTCTGGCTCATAAATATGAGCGGCTACCGCTGCGTCCACCCCGCGCTCTTGTGCCCAGGAATCTTATTCCGACCGTCGATAAAAAACAAATGTTGATCGAAAACGAAAAAAAAATCATCCATCTTTGATTCGCAAGAAAAGCAGGTTGAGTTCGCTCGCGACGGACAGGTGCACGAAAATTACGACCTTAACTTTGCGAAACCATTTTTTAAATTGGCCTGTCTCAATGTTTATTTTTACGCGAAACCCTAACAAATCGCGTACATAGCATAGTCGCAAAAAGTCATCGCCTTTTAATAGAAGCTCCGTAATGTATTCTTTAGTACAAAGGCAATGTTTCCTCTTAATTAAGCATGAATTCTGTCGAAGAGGACAATGTTTGCAAACAGAATATCGTCTGTGTCGAATCAGGTATGACAGTGGACAATTCGGTCTATTTTAACGATTCGAAGTGAACGAGCGGTTCGGAGTTGCAATTATTCCTTATTCCTTTCACAATTGATATGTCTTCGGTTCTGCCGTTGGGAATAGTCTGTGCCCGATCGCACGGTGTCTGTGACCAATTACGGTATTCTTGTCGATCGTCGTACCTGGCAAGCAGCTCGCTGCGTAAATAACCAATGCCTCTTTTTCAATTTTATTCAAATGATTATTGACGGTTCATCGAAATCCTATAACGTATATTATATATTCAAAATTCTTAATTGATTTATTTCACATGAAGGAATAGTTTGTGTTGAATCCAATAGTACAACAACCATTAATTATCTCGGAGGTATTTTTATGTTTCATTCGAATTGATGAAGCTCTCTGACATGGGTACGACTCCATAACATATACTACTAAATTATACAAATTAATATATATATATATATATATATATATAATATATATATATAATATATAATATAATATAATAATATATATATATATATATATATATATATATATATAATATTATAATTAACAATATTCCGTGTGATTTCTAAAATTAAAACTTATTTCAATAAATTAAAATGTTAAGACAAATGTTGGCAGATACTACGACCATCGTCGATTACAATCTTGATTTCATATTTATTATAAAAATAATAATTAAAAACTAGTGGTGCATGTGCCTTAGGAAAAATTGCTGGAACTTCCCGTACCGTAATTAAGCATTCGGAACATAACTAATCAATAGTTTCAAATATTATAGATCATTATAAATACTGTAACTTTCATTATTCGCATTTTATAGACAACAAGATTTAAGAGCTTATAAATTAGACGACTACAAATAAACAAGAAAAGTAAATAAACAAAATTTAATCAAGCCGTGTTAGAATGGAGGATCTTATATACCATTATGCATTAGAGGACCTTATCTCATATTTACAATAATTATATAAACTGAATTTATATATATTTATTCATATGTTTAGCTGGAACTATTAATTTCAAGTATATATGTAAGCTTTAGAATTTTTGAAATTAAAAACTTTGTATTCTTGATAGCGCCAATACATGTAAAATACTTTTGAATCATTCTAATCGGAAGCACCGTTTTCTCAAGAGTTGCTATTATTTTTCCGTATCTCCGAAACAGCTGAACCTGCCTATGCCAAAAACTATCCAGCACGTCTACTAGTCAAACAAATCGATTTTTTTGAATCTATTAATGCTCTGTTCTCTCAAAAAGTGCTATTATTTTCACTATTAGCTCCGTATCTCCGTAACGGCTGGACCTGCCTTTGCCAAAAAATAACCAGCACGTCTCCTCGTCAAACAAATAGAATGTTTTTTAAATTACCCTAATCGGATGCTCCGTTTACTCAAAAACTGCTATTATTTTCACTATTTGCTCCATATCTCCGAAACGACTGGTCAAAAACTAACCAGCATGTCTCCTCGTCAATACAAATCGAATAATTTTTTAATCATTTTAATCGGAGGCTCCGTTCTCTTTAAAACGGATATTATTTTTACTATTTGCTCTATATTTTCAAAACGACTGATTCTGCCTTTGCCAAAAACTAATCAGCACGTCTCTTTGTCTATACAGTATTTTATATATAATCGAATGTTTCTTGAATCATTCAAATCGATTGATACGTGCTCTGGAAATCGTGGACAAAAATGTATCCAAAAATACACGCATACATATTACATACACTCATACACACATACACACACATATATCCACCTTTTAAGGTATGACAAAATGTTCAAAATCATTTGAAACGTGAAGATATGCAAAAATTATCTTTATTACTATTACTTACTCTATGAGTTTAAGTTAATCGCTATTTATTGATTTTCGAAAGCGATGCACCTGCAATTAAGTAGCTTATATTATTCATGTGAGTAAAATTCACGTGAGCATAAAGATTAAAGTATGTATATAATAAATTGTAAATTATATGACGTTATTGTGTAAAATATAATATATAACTACATCGAACATTCGATATAGACCGTGTATTTTTTTTCAAATTTTATGTTCGTTAATTAACATCCTAACGAACCATGCTCGGTCGGTATCAAAGATGGCGTATAATGAAGTGTAGAATGAAGCAATGAATAAAGCTTTTTTATTCCTGCACTACGTCTAATCAAAATTCAATCTCAATTATGGACCACGACAATAGCGCTAGGTCAGACAAAATTACTTTTCAATCTCGACAAGAATGTTCTAGCGCTGGGAAAATTATATACGGAAACGAATAGTGCACTAATACGAAATAAAACTCCTGAATTAAAATGGAATAAAAGTTTTACTCAATTTTAATAAATCTTTTTAGGGCACCTCCCCTTACTGTATAACTTCCAAAATAAGACAAATATTAATTGGTAACATTTTGGAAAATATGTGAAGCACAATGTTATAAATAGCTTAGTTTGGGATGGCCCATTTGTCATATAAAAAGTTTTGTAAAAGAGGGGATGTTTACGGCCATATTTTAGTATGAGATATTTCATTAGAACGGCTTGTTTTATTATATAATTATGAAAGACATTTTAAATACAACATGGGGTGAAGAATGCATTCGGATTTAATTTATTGTAGTGTTTTTTTAATAGACTTAAATTTTATATACATTATATATTTATATATCTATGTAATGGATGTGAGTGTGTGTATGTGAATCTATATATATAAACAAAATTTTGAAGAGCATCAAAAATAGAAAGAAAAGATTTTAATACATTTTCATTTTTTCAGACAATTTAACATACTATTGTCATTGTCATGTCATGATCAGTGATATCATTATATTTTATATTTGTTTTTGTTTGCAAAAAAATTATATCTACTGATAATGATATATATACAAGATGATCCAGAACTCAACGTCAAGTCGAAAGAAGATGATAGTATTATTCTGAAAAAAAAATGCAAGTTATTTGGAAATTAGGAGCTTTCAAATGATTCCTAGAGCTTTGATAAAATTGTAACAATTTTTTAGTTGTTGTGGTTAATTTTTATTATTTTTGTTTATTTCAACTTTGAAACCATAAGCGTGAATAACATTTCAAGGAAATGATGACTCACAAATGTAAGTTTGTTAAGTTTGCTAGAATTTATATTTCATTGTTGAACTATGAATGCTAAAATATTTAACATCGGTCGACTTTGAGAAACTTTTCTTAAAAAAAAAGTATAAATGTATGTTGACAAGTTTCATCAAAAGCGATCAGGATTGTAAAAGAGCAAAATCAGAGGTAAAATACTTAATAATTTTATGATAAGAAAAACTAATAAACGGTTTCAAAGTTTAAATCAACAAAAAGTATAAAAATTAACCACAGTAACCAGCAAATGGTCACAATTTTACCAAAGCTCTAGGTTGAATTTCCAAACAACGCGGAATAATTTTTTTAATAGTCAATACCCTGTATAACCCTGTATAATGCATTAATTAAATAATTACATCATTAAAATGACATGAATTTACCTCTAAAGGTGCGGTGAAATAGAAATTAAGAAAAAAACCTCGTATTTTTACTTTATGTATGACCTTTGAAACCGTAGTTCATCTCTTTCGTTACCAAACAAAATCCATTAACGAAGACAAATAATTTTTAATCACGCAAAACCCGAACACTTTAATAATTATCAATTCTTGCGTTCACCTACAATGTGCAAATCGAAATCATTAACTGAAGGATTTTATTTACAATCAACTGTCGCTCATGGAAACAACTTTTTCAATAAAACAAAATACAAAAATGATCTCCATTATCACTCGGTCGTCCCGCCGCCATGGGTAAACCTTCGACAACAGAGCGATGAATACAAAACGGGCATTTTTTCTTAATTATATATGCACGCGTATACGCTAATATAAATACCAGTTTATTTAATCAGTCTGCTTAACTACATAGACGGCGTGCAAAAAGACTGGTGTAGGCAAAATATATTTCGTCTGACTGATCATAATCACCAAGATGTAGAAATTACTCCTGTGGAAATCTATGATATATAAAATTTGGTGCGCGTTTTATGTTTAGTAATGCTATTTTTTTGTAGTTCTTATACATATTTCAAACTCTGTACTGACGCCGACATGACTACTGACGCTTGGCGCATTTTTTTCAATTTTAATTAATTTTTATAATTAAATCACTTCTCATAGGCCTGTAATATTTTATGGGGTTAAGTTTGACAATCAACTCCATGCAAAATTTTATCAAAATCCGAGAAAAGTAAACCAAAGGTTCTCTTTGTGAGTAAATAATATTTATTTCATGTATTTAAAACTTGAAAGTCCCATAAGTTGTTGTGATGATTTGACTTAACTAACTACGTCGGTTTTATAGATAGCAAGCCAAACAGTTATTCTATCTCTATGTGATGAATTTTATCATTAAAATTTCTATATTAGCGAGCTGAAATGCAATGTTTTTTGTCAATACAGCAATGGCGGGTAAGGGCTATTTTCGCTTGCAAACAAATTGCTATCTATGGTTCCTCGTGAAACCGATGTCACTACTGCTTTACATCAGGCTGTCCGAGGCGGATATCGAACCTGGTACTTCTGATTGAAATTCTATACCTCTGGTACCAATTCATGAAGAAGCTCAAATTTGCTTATAACGCCTAGTTTTCTTATATTTTTTTGCGCTTCTTTGTAAGAACCCAAACTCTTCTAAATATAAACTTGAATCACCTTTTAAATTTCTCGTACTAATATTTCTGAATAATGAAATCAAAATGTAGAAAATCCGAAATAAGTTTCATCATTCATTTTCACACAAACACAGTTATTTCGTATATATTTAATAAAACATAATGAAATTCTTTCTATATTCTCATTTTCACAATGAGGCATATTATGGAGCACATTGATAGCGTATGTTCTGAAATGAATCATTTTCTTTGTTCCCAAATATTCTTTCATAACCTAAATAAAGTTTTTTGGAAATTTATTCATATATTTTGTACAAACTAAAAAACTTAAATTGTTATTTATAAAAACCATAAAATATTTTAATATCTCCTGAAAAATGTCCCAAATATGAAAAATGCCTTCCAAAAAATGTCTCAGTAATGTTGTGGAAAAAAATGTCTGTGTCTGTGTCAAACAAGTTTGACATTTTTGAAGTTTCTAAATGAGCACCTTTGTAATTATCCGTCAGTTAAATCTCAGGTGTAATAACAGCTAAAGCTGCTGTGTTATTACTTTACTCAGCGCTGCTTTCAATTGCAACCGTTCAATTGCACTTAAACATATAGAATCGCAATGATTGTTGATGATTATGTACTTAAATATAAAATATCCACAAGCACAAACGTATATGTACATATATTTAAAGTAAGTAATAGGCATTTGTAGAGACATATATTTATTTATTTTATATTTCATGCATATTTATGTGATAAGTACTGGGAAACTTTCGAAGTAGCTACAAACCGATGAATATTATTCATTTTAAAATAAATTATTTTTACTTTAATTCTTGTTAATTCTATCTTACGAATAATATTATTTAGAAACTCGAAAGTTAGTTTCTTAAATAACACTAGTTTAAAATTTTAATTCAATTTGATATTTTACAACAACATCAATTAAAAACATGCATTTTTGCAATGAGACTCATAGTTTAGCCTCCAGTTCGCATACATATTTTTTTGTAAAAAATTATGTATAAATGAATTTATATATGAATAAAACAGTTTTAATGTTCTTATTACGTAGTGTAGTATTACCTTGAATTATTTCAAACTCTATTTTTAATATTAGGATGAGCATATTATCACTGAATGAAGTCTACTAGGGCTATAGCTTAAACTTATGGATTTTATAATGAATTTTAGAAAACATATATGTATGTTTTTATTGATTTTACGTCCGATTATTAAATTTGGTTGATATAAATATATTTACTTGCCTTAATTAGAAAATTGAACCCACGGGAGTGATTTTTATACATTTTTTGTAAATAAGATTATAATATGTCATTTTTGTCATGATTCATGATTGCTTATAAAATTATATTATTCTGATTGCTATATACAATTTCAATAAAAAATCTGTATAAAACGTCATTTTTTAAAAATTTATCTTATCATTATATTTAAAATGCTTGCTCATTAGCTAACAACATATTGCGCATCAATACGTTTTTAGATTAGATTAACTTAAAAATAATTTTAACATCAGACTAAAAAGTTTCGGTATATTTTTAAAATTATTAATATTTGAAACTTCTTACCATTTGCCATATTTTAATAAAAAGTTTAATTTATTTAGTTTGATTTGTATAGCATTAATCTAAATTTATAATTTAAGAAAATAGATTAATAAAGATTTTCAAATTGAATCTGATTTATCAAAAAAAAAAATAAATTAAAAGTTCTCAAACAAAAGTTTTTGCTTTGTTCAGTTACTATAATACTTTGACTTTTTCAAGAAAAAAAGTGGTTACACTTGAAAATTGTACGTGCTTTTTGATAATTGATGATAAAGAAGGAATGTTATCGCTACACGTGCATTATATGACCAAGAATAATGTTTGTTTTTATAAGAATTTTATAAGTTTTGATTTTGATAAGATTCTATAAATTTAAAACATGAATATTTATATATATTTGTAGATAAAGATACAATTATTTAAACTATAACCCTTGTTTTTATAAGATTTTTATAAGTTTTGATTTTGATAAGATTCTATAAATTTAAAACATGAATATTTATATTTATTTGTAGAAAAGGAATAATTATTTAAACTATAATAAATTAACATAACTATTACTTTAAATCTATATAATATTATTTATGTGGCAAAAATATCACAAAAACCACAAACAATATATGTAAGGACAATACAACATTAACAAAAACATAAATGTGGTGGAAAATTTTGATAAACTGAAATAGAAATTTTACTAGTATTATGCACTAAAAATGCCAACGATGGTCAACGATTATTATGAGTATGTAGCCATTACCGACGGATGCTTCTTTACAATGTCGAGTGTCCGGCGGAATGCTGCACCTCTCGGTTAGTTCGTTCTGGCCACGGGCAATCGCGATTCAGCTCGGCGCGGTCGAACTTGCGCGTTCGCCGAGAAATACTATGTCATTATCTTAATTTTTATCATTTACATACAATCGTTTGCGATAACTTGATATAAGCGAAACGCCGCGTTCGTTCTATTACCGACGCATATCTACATCTCACAGGCACGCAATATTTGAACAAAAGCACACGACGAATTTAAATAAATTAATTCAGTATCTATATAAAACTGATAATTTCATTAGAAAAGAGCAAACATTTGCATGATTTGATCAATATCTATTAATGTTGTTCACTAATGTACTTATACTCAGTTATAGCATTCAAATTTATTTAAAATCAACCCTTTACTATGAGCGTCGACTATAGGCGACATCCGCTTTAAGAACTGTGTGTACGAGTGTCGCCTATGGACGACATCCAATGCATCAATTTTGTTTCAAAATATGTAACTTTGACTAGAAGAACCTCAGGCTAACTTTTCTGGAATTTTGATTAAAATTTGCATGCTGATAGAGTTGATAGTCAAACCGAACTTTACGCATAGATTTGTTTCAAATATATCAAATCTTGTTTGCAAAATATATGCAATGTGTTAATAATTATAAATAATATTGCAATATTTAACTATCAAAATATAAAAATAAATTAAAAAATATAAAAAATGAGTTATACGCTAACAAGATTTGAACCCGAATTGAAACTCTCCGATCTATGAATCTGAGTGCAAAAAGTGGGTGCAAAATGTTTCATCAAAATCCTAGACGGGTAAAACTTGAGATTTTCCTTGTGGGTGAAATTATTGAGAATTCTAATTTTTTAATGTGGTTTTCAATTATTTCGAAGTGTAATTCATAATTTTAAAATACATTTTAATTGGTAATTTTGAAAAATCTTTTGTGGAACACTTTTGAGCGGCTTGCTGGCTTGTACAGCAGTGTCACTTCTGTCAAAATAACACCGCCGTTGTGAAAGACTGATGTGATTTGTGCAATTTTGACAAAATTGTTCAAATTAAAACAAACTATTTTTCAGTGATTTCCACTTATGCATAAAAATCTATTAATATTAATATTTTTTAATATTTCTGTATTTTATCTATTTTTCCACAAAAATAGATTTTGTTGTTTCACTTATGTATATAGCATTTTATTGAATCAATTTATGCATCTATGAAAAATGTTATGTATGGTTTATAACAAATTATCTTATATTGAGAAAATATTCAAATCTAAGATTTTATAATAATAATATAAATGATTAGTGTGATGCATTTTAATTTATCATCTGTATTAAATGGCTTCTTCGGATCAATTTATCGATTGTTTCTCCTGTATAAGAATTTTGTTAGAATCATTTAATACATCACAATACTTAATTTCGCTAGTTTTACTGCGAGTGTCTTGTCTTCTTTGAACAACAAGTGAAACTGTAGGGAAAAAATGACTTTATATTGACCATTGATATAAAACCATAAACCAATTGTCAAATGCCAACGAATTTCTGATCCTCCTGCATTAGATAAATTAAATCTTAGAAATTGAATTTTTGTTGATTAAGAAACGCGGCTTAGAAATTATTTGTAATTTGTAACTTGTATTCCAATTGATCTCTGCGAATTACATGCTATCATATGACATATAATATAGTATAAATGCGTTTTCTGTTGTAATTTTACAGCTTGCCTTTCATGCATTTTTGAAATTATATTCTAATTTACGCTTTAAAGTTAATTATCATAAATATCTGCTATTGATGTCAAATTTATTTTAAACTTGTTAACTTCCCGTAGGGCAAGTTATAGTAATCGCAAAAAAATCGAAAATGAAAATATTCATCTAAATTTACGTTTCAAAGGTTTCTGAACATTTCGATATACCTTAGAAAAAATGGATGTATGTGTGCGTGTGTGTATGTAAGTGTTTGTGTGTGTGTGCGTGTGTGTGTGCGGATACAATTTTTTTTCATACAAGAAAATAGAAGTACCTAACTATCTAATGCTGTTCCTAGTGTATGTAAGTGTATGTGTGTGTGCGTGTGTGTGTGCGGATACAATTTTTTTTCATACATGAAAATAGAAGTACCTAACTATCTGATGCTGTTCCTAGTTGGTATTCGAAATTCCTCGAGACTTGAAGTACAATAATTACTTTGTAATACACCTTAAAACAACGTCTAAAATATTCCTTATTCTGCTTCTTTTATTTTATTTTCCACCTGTTCTCATAAATCACACGATCGATTCGGGCCTGTGTATACCGCCGAAGCTATTATCTGGTACGATTGTAAACATATAAGGGAGAACGGACAATTGCATATTTTATATTTCTTTATTAGTGCTTAGTCGAATAAATGGCTTCGTGTGCTCGAACAATTCAGCGATAATATGCGCTCAGTATCGCCATACGTGATACGGTGGTGTAATAAGACATTGTATGCGATGCCGCAGAAGCGATCACGTTAAACAATAACATATGGTGGCGAGGGCGGGGTAAACTGGATCTGTACGCTATGATGTACTCATTTTTAAAATAATTATTTATACATATTTTATTTAAATTATATGTACATTCTGGTCTACCGAGCGTCTCTCTAAAAGAGTAGTTCTATAATGTACTGGGACCATAGACCTTATGCTACATGGACTGCTAGTCGAGCGAACGTAAGAGGGCGTCCATGAATCACGTGAGCGAGTTTTTAAGGATTTTTGTACCCCCCCCCTCCTCCTTGGTGATACATGGTGATATTCAAAATTACCCCCCCTCCCCCACCAAACATCACGTGTATTTTTAGTTATGTGAAAAAACTGAAAATTTTTTGAATAAAGTAATTTTTTTTTCTAAATATTTGAATTAAAAAAAACAGTTAAAAAATAAATACACGTGATATCGTACTATACCCCTCCCTCTCCCACGTAATATTACGTGATTTTTTGTCAAAACCCCCCTCCCCCCCAAAAACTTCACGTAATTAATGAACGCCCTCTAAGTTCATAAAAATACAAAGCGGCTGTGACGTCACTTGCTGAACGACCGTTGCCGACATTCGCGGACTCTTCCGATTCATTAAATGTCATATGTCATGTGTTTTATTTTAATAATATAATGGCAATTATGAGGACTGATAATTTTTAAAACAATGATATTAATAATATTTATCATAATAGTCGATGTAATTCAAATATTATTTGTGATCGTTTTATTTCATAAATATAATGCCAATTTTTACTATCATTTCATACAAAATTATCAGTCCATACAATTGCCATTATATTATTGGGAGAGTTAAAAATGATTGAGTTGAAATCTCGCATGAGCTTTCAATTTATTTTTCACTTTATTAAATTTAATTTTATTTTTAACTCATTTCATATATATTGCAAACAAACATTGATAAATTTAAAATCTATAAGTGCATATATTATGCATAAATATGCATATACTTATATTATATATAAGATAATTCTCCAAATTATCCAAATTATTATTGTTTCATATAATTTGCGGGATAAAATTAATAAAATAATTGCAAATTACAATATAAGGATAAATTTATAGAAAAACGCCTTTTATTAATTAACTACAGTATTTGATTAAAAAACATAACTTTTGTGTTTGGATGTCACGACTTATATCAAATAGTAGTTACATCCATTTTTACTTGAAAATATATATCTAAAAAATATTTCAAAGTGCAAGTAGCATTTTCGAGCATTTCTGTAAAAAGTTAAAATATCATAACAATTAGAAAGGCAACCATTAGGATATCTTCTAATAGTTTTAATAGTGATAATAATTATCACAATAGCTTACAGAATACCAAAATTCTAATTGCTCAAAAACAAACAAAAAATATATTTAAGTAAAACAAAAAATTATTTGAAAACTTCATTTTAATTTTTATAATACCAATGTATTTAGGGGGTAGTCTGGTCTTGAGGCAAGAATTTTATGCAATTTTTGAAAGACTGTAAAAAACAAACAATTTTTACTTCATTTTTTTTACAAGTTATTAATATTTTGATAATTTAGAAAAAACAAATAAAAAATAGTCAAAATTTTATTTTAAAATGTGATGAAGTGAGGCTTCTTACAAGATATGTGCCACACCTATGTTTTCAGCCCTTCAAATAATCTGTAGAAAAATATAGGTATGTATATATCATTAATCTGAAATAATGTCACAAAAACGACAGAAATATATTTGTTTACAACTTTTTTTGATTTTCCCAATTTTTTCAAAATAGGGATTTGAGGATGAATTCATACTGAAGAAAAGCATGTAAATGAGTTTATTGTAAAAATTTTAAGTAAATCGGTCCAGTAAAAGTTAAGAAATCGTGGGTATCGTATCGATAAAAACAGTTTCGAGAAAAAGGAGTTTAAAGTTTTGCAGAGCAAAGTAACGAAAGAAGATTGTCGTTCGTGGTCAAACAGATATATCTCCAAAAATAATTTAAATTAAAAAAAATTGTACATATTGTTGAATGCTAATCTTTGAATATATCAAAAAAAAGAAAAACAAAATCGATTTTTTTAAAATTGTAGATCAAAAATTTAATCTACAAGTAATATAGCCAGACAACAAATGAGAACATTGTAGTAACCCCGAATTAAACTATTTAGCCGCAATTGATATTTCTAACTTATCCAGAATTTATTCCTCCTTCTCAGAAACCATATTTCGCATGGCGAATCAATCAATTAATATGAAACATTAACTATTGCCATTAATAAATTATGACATCGTGCGTTTTTTGCTGCGCGTTCGAAACGAATTGAAATATTAAATCTAATAAAACGATTACGAAGTTCGCGTCGAACCGATAATAACGTATCTGAACTTTAAAACACATTGGCCTCCAGGTGCAACCAGTAATAGATGTATAATTGAATGTTCCTTGGAATGGGTAGAGTTTGTAAGTTAAAACTATAACGTTTTTATTAAATGCAAGAAGTACGCTAACGAGATTGGTAATTTCATAGATGTTTTATTTTAATATTATGCAGCCGCGTGTTGCATTAACTTTGCGCATTTAAATAACATATTGATAGTATAATCGGTTTTGGTTTTTAGTACACGTCTACAGACATTCACACATACTTTCTGGATTTAAACGCGTTAACATGTGGTTAGAAGTTTCAGGTTGTTTGTGTTAGAATTCAATTGCATATTATTATCAAGTTGTTTTTATAGAAGTCGAGTTCTATCATCAACTTCTAGAACTAATATTTAATGGAAAATGAGCAAGTAATTAAGATAGCTCTTCGCAATAAACACCACAGGTGGTTATAATAAAAGTTGCTCAATTTAAACTATTAATAATTAATTATAGATAATATATTAATCCTATCTCACACATTAAACTAAAATCAAGTACATAAAATTAAAGTCACTAGTGGTGCATGGCATTTCGCCTTAAGGCAAATTGCTGGAACTTTCCGTATAGTAATTAAAGATTCGAGAAATAAAAATAATAACCTATGAAAAATTATTAATAAATAATAAGAAATAATAATAGTTAATAGCAATTGTTTAAAATGTTTTCAAATAGGTTATCCTAAATACTGCAACATTTATTATTCATATTTTATAGACAAAATATAAGAGCTTACAAATTAATCATTCTAATTGCTCTAATTCTAATTCTCCGTTCTCTCAAAAATTGATAATTTTTGCTTCTTATCTCCGAAACGGCTGGACCTGCCTTTACCGAAAACTAATCAGCACATCACCTCATTAATACCAAACGAATATGTTTTGAATCAATTCTAATCAGATGCTCTGTTCTCTCAAAAACTGCTAATTTTGCACTTTTTGCTCCGTACCTCTAAAACGGCTGACCCTTCCTTTGCCAAAAACTTATCAGCACGTCTCCCCATCAATAAAAATCGAATGTTTTTTTAATTATTGAATCGGTTGACACAAAAATTGTATCCAAATATACATACACATACATCAATATTTTCTAAGGTATGCCAACATGTTCAGAAAATTTTGAAATGTAAAGGGGGTATGTATCCATTTCTGAGACTTAAAAGAGGAGAGGGGTCTGACCAAAAAGATATCATGTATATTTAATTTTTACCTAAAATTTTAAAACACTCCGAAATTTTTCAAAAATGTTTAAAAAATTTACGATTTTTTAGAAATATATGTTTGATGGGGGAGGGAGTTATTTTGAATATCTCCAAGTATTACGAAGAAGAAGGCAAGGGTCCAATGCTCCTTAAAATCGATCACGTAATTAATGGACGCCCCAAAGATATGAAAAACTTGTCATTTTCGACTTTTTGCGAGTACTATAACTTATCCTAGAAAAAATAAAAAAACAATATTTATCATTTATTCGGAGCAAAATCGATTTGTTTATCAAGCTAGTGACCGGTGATCAATTCTTTCTATTGCATATTCTGCGGATTATAATTCTTACTGCGTGGGTGTCAAGTCAACAATGGCAAATGAACAAGAAATCTCTGGCGGCGATCTTAAGTCGCAGTCGATGAAAGCAATACGAGCTTCGAGATGCCGTCCGTTAAAGTAAAAGAAAATTTATCTTTGACGCAAAACAGGGGTAAACAACTTAAAAACAATTGCAAAACTATGAATTAAAATGTTCAATAAAATTAAATCATGTGACGTAAGCAACTAAAAAACAATTGTAACCTATGAATTAAAATATTCAAAAACTGAATGTGAAAAGTTTAGTAAAATTAATTCACGTCTGCAATTATCTGACGTGACCATTCGTCAGTTACTTCAATGGTCACAAAAGTCAAAAAGACGTTGACGATAAAGTGCTTTCGGCACACCAAACATTAAGCGCCAGTTTCTAACAAGTAATAGTGACCAGTATTCTTTAATCACAAAAAATACCACATATCAAACGAACTATCTGACTATGTTCAGAAAAACTTCCAGCTAATTCATCGTGGTAGAAATGTGCT
Source organism: Ctenocephalides felis (assembly GCF_003426905.1). Classification (NCBI taxonomy): domain Eukaryota; kingdom Metazoa; phylum Arthropoda; class Insecta; order Siphonaptera; family Pulicidae; genus Ctenocephalides; species Ctenocephalides felis. The sequence continues at coordinate 161,591,124 of NW_020538040.1, forward strand.
TTTTATACCGTTTTTCAGAAGTTTGTGACCTGGTACTTTTTATCCCATAGGTGGGGTAAATTGAGACGGCCATGAGAAAAACAGGTCCAAGGTTTTATTTCAATTTTAAAGGAATGTTACAAAATAATTGCTGCATTATTTGAACAATGCAAAATATAAATTTCATAGGTGCATTTTTTACATAAATAACTTTATAAATAACCTTGATCTGGTATTTTGTCGAAGTATCTCTTGTAAAATTGCTATTTTTAACTCAATTTTATTTTTTATCTGCTAATTTTCAATTTTCACACCTAGAGCGGAGGTTGGTCCCACTAACCCCACCCAGAATTAAAATTAAAGTTTGTTGTTTACTCGCGGACCTTTAAGCCTGTACGTAACTTCATATATGTAATCATTTTTTCATATGATGATAAATATGAATTTGATTTTGATTTGATTTGATTTGATATGAAGTTGATTGAATAAAATACTTCCTAAACAGACATTAATTCGGATAATAAAAATAGAAAGAAAACTAAAATATGTCTCTTAAAATGATTTTAATAGATCCATACGTTTCGAGTCCTTATTTGACTCTTCCTCAGTGGACAAAATGCAAATTATTAGGACATAAGCACAAAGAAAAATATAATCAATTAAAATAATAATAGTAAAAAGAATAAATAATATGTAATTCAAAATAATTATTTTCATTTAGTTTTTTCGATCATCATGCTTCGAAAATTTTACAAATATCTACCAGAATGTTGAGAAATTCAAGTAACATATTTTTACAAATTTTTACGAAAATCAATTGCTTTCATTTATAATTTTAAGATCCTAATCGACCAACCTGTTTTAATTTAATCATTATTCAATATTACACTTCATTCTCTCGTATAATGAATTCACATATCACTAGCAAGCGAAAATATTCTAAAATGTTAACTACAATCTCTCTGCAAATTTATGCAAAGCCAATAAAATTATTTATATCATTTAAAAATATATGATAAAATTTTACCACACTTTGATGTAGTGTTTTTGATAATATGGATTGACCTGACCATGGAATAATATTCCTTTATGGTGTTTTTGTGCATTCAAAGTTGATTTTAGTTCTGAAGTTATAAAAGCTTTAACGTGCGTGTTGAGAGCAATCGCAAAACCATCTTTAACAAGCATCAGGAAAAGAATGATTTTTCTTAACGCGGCCTGCAGAAATTGCTCCAGGACTAACAGACGTGTTTATCATCAACACAAAAAAGTGCTAAAAGATGTACGTAATATCTCTACGTGAACGTACTGATAATAAAATAAACACGATAGTTACTACACACGTATAATGAGATTTTGTAGAGCTATATGTGTGATTAACATAGCTATTAACTTCCCTTAGGGTAAGTTATTGTAATCGTCCAAAAATCGAAATTGAAAATTTTTGTATATATTCACGTTTAGAAGGTTTTCAAACATGTTAGCATATCTTAGAAAAAATAGATGTATGTATGTATGGATACAATTTTTCGTCCACGTTTTCAGGAACACGGATCAACCGATTTGATTTATTCAAAAAGCATTTGATTCTTACTGATGGGGAAACGTGATTAGTTTTTGGCAAATACAGGTTCAACGCTTTTTAAGATACGGAGTAAACAGTGCAAAAAATAGAAATCGAGTTTTTGAGAGAACGGAGTATACGATTTGAATGATTCAAAATACATTTATTTTATAATGATCGGGAAAAGTGGTAATTAGTTTTTGGTAGAAGCAGGTCCAGCAGAGAACGAAGCTTCCGATTTGAATGTGTTTTTTTTTGTATTAGATTTTACTGGATGTCAAATCCGGCTCGAAGGACCTACGTTTTTTCAATGATGTTTGATTGAATTTTGAAGGACCAATTTGTATGAAAATACTTTAATTATAACTGTATATATTTATTTTATATTAATTACAATTTATAATTGTATTTACATTAATTTCAATGTTTTTGAATATTGTAATGATTGACTTTTTTATGATGAATTTGGATTGATTGCTTTTTTGTTTGTTTTTGGGTAATTTTTTTTGACTTACAAAAAATAATTTTTTGAGTATTGAAAATAATGCGAATTATAATAATAATTCTAGCTAAGATTCTAAAACTCATTTATAAACTTTAAATTAATAATTTTAACTTGAAAATTCAGTTCATATATTGTCAAATATCTCCCTTCCGCTTTTTTGCTCTTGGTTTATAATACAAAAAGGCGGAAGGGAGATATTTGACAACCTTTGAATTAGAATTTGAAACAACAATTAGAATTGTTCAAAATTTTAATCAGATAAGATCCTTCACTCTAACTTCGCTTTATTAAGTTTTGTTTATCGTCGTCGTCCAATTAACAAATTTATAAAAATATAAAATAATGAAAGTTGCAGTATTTGTAATGATATATTTGAAAACATTTAATATTATTCGAATGTTTTATGAAGATACGGGAAGTTCCAGCAATTTACCTTGCGGCACGATGCCACATACTACTAGTTTTCAATTTATTTTATTTGGCTGTATCTGTTAAAAATATTTGGTATATGTACTGGGTACAACCAAAGATATTGTTCCTGCTTATAAATTTGTACCCTGCAGCGACAAAACCGAAAAAGATTACTCGCTGTGAATTTATGACTTAAAACAAGTCATATTATTCGTGCATGAAAAGGGCCAGCAGTAATTGTCACATCAGCATGCGGCAATCGAACAAAACAAATAAAAGTTAAAATGCCGACGCCGAGCATCGGATTTGGTCTGATGTTGCGCGACGCGGTGGAGAGCTCAAAACGAAAGCAGATCGCCGTGATAAATAATTGAGTTGGGATGCTGAAAAGAGAAATAAACATAATGCTTTTAAAGGAACAACAGAGATGAGAAGAGGGTTAAGTCAAACAGAATAACAAAAAATATACAACACAATGGATAAATCGAAAAGAAGGGGATAGATCCAATAGGGACCGCGCGCTATCTGCAAGAAACGAGGCTCTGAAGCAACATTACTGCCAGCGATGCCCGACAGCGTAATATTGTGTCGTACAAATCGTTTCTTCCTTTAGCAATTTTACACGGTATATTACACAAATAAAAACTATTTAAATCGTCTACGAAGCAATCACTCTAATGTTCAATCAAAATTGTTATGTTCTGTTGAGTTTTTTCTTGAAAGATGAGGTGGAAAACGTTATTGCAATGAATTTACCTCTTGCCACATGGGGTTTTTACATTATAATCAATTGTAATGTGACTAATGCAAAACATATATACAATTATTGGACAAATAAATAATTTACTAAGTTTGATAATTTGCAATAAATTAAGAATTAACTAGTTTTTAACCTTAAGGCAAGCTGTTGAAACTTTCCGTACCTACCGTAATTTTAACTCTTTGAAAATTTTAGAAAAATCCATTTTTTTTATAATTTTGTTTTTTTTTTTCAAACCGATCGCGCTGCTAAATGTTTTAGAGACAAAATATCGAAGGGCTTAATCGCCGGTTAAACATTACATTGCAGTCTATCGGTTAAACATAAATTTTTTGGAACCAATAGAAATGTAACCAAAACAAAAAAATGTAAACAAAATTTGAACTCATTACTATAATCCTTATACTAGTGGTGTATGGTATCGTGCCTTAAGGCAAATTGCTGGAACTTCCCGTACAGGAATGAAATATTCGAGGAATAGTAAATATTTTCAAATAGATTATTATAAATATTGCAACTTATATGTGTTTACAGAAAAGTAAATAAACAGAACTTAATCAATCTGATTTGAAATGAAGGATATTGTCTGATATTTATAAAAAATATATAACTGAATTGCAAAGTTAAAATTATGTATTTGAAGTATATAAGTGAGCTTTAGAACTTTAGCTAGAATTAAAATTAAAATCCTAATTATTTTTGATATTTCAAAAAAATATTTCTTGTAACATAAAAAAAAATAAAAACATTTTTTTTCCCTAAAGCAATTGTTTCGTGAACATAAAAAGAAAGTGTTTCGAATCATTCAAATCGGATACTCAGTTCTCTCAAAAACTGCCATTTTTCGCACATTTAGCTCTGTATTTCCAAAACGGCCAGACTTGCCTTTGCCAAAAACTAATCAGCACATCTCCCTATCAATAGAAATCGAGTGCTTTTTGAATCATTCAAATCGGTTGATCCGTGCGCCCGAAAACTTGATTGTATCTAAAAAAATGTCCAGAAACCTTCAAAACGCGAAGAAATGCAAAAAATTTCAATTTCGATTTTTGGTCGATTACAATAACTTGCCTTACAGGAAGCTAAAAATATCAGATAATTTGATGTGCATATGTCTAATGATTATTTTTGACCGCCGAATGTTTGTTTTAAGAATTTTTATTGGATTTCCGAAACCACTGGCTCTGCCTTCTCAAACCCTTCAATTCAATTCTTCATTCCATCAATACAAGTAAAATGTTTTTGAATCATTCGTATCGAAAGCTCTGTTTTCTCAAAAACTAAATTGCCATTTTTTGCACTTTTTGTCCAGAAACAGCTAGACCTGCTATTGCCAAAAACTAATCAGCACATCTTGGACAATAAATTCTATCCATTCATTATACATTTTCTAAGGTAGATATGCAAAATGTTCATTTTTGATTTTTTTACGATTACTATAACTGGAAAGATCAATTATACCGATTATCGATTAACCAATATCATTCACTTCTGCTAGTCAAAGTCACCTTCCATTCAATAGTGATTATTTACATTTCGATCGACCTCATACCTTTGAATTGAGAAACGAGACCACAAAATTAAAATGTCAGAATTGATTTGAAATGATGTATAAAAATTAAGTTGTATAGATTTTTTTGTTGCATTCGCCCGTCCGCGTGACTTCGTGAGTTCTCAGTGACAATGAATTAATGCGCAGACTGACGGCGAGTCTATTACTCGCATCCATCACACAACAGATGATCAGCGATTACTTGAGACTTGAGACATAATATTATAATAGAGAATATAATAACTCGTTAAGAAAAATGCAAGATATTTTAATAATAGAGATCACAAAAAACAAACTAACCGAAAACGCCATTCATTGGTAGTGGACATACAACTATTTTGGTCAGTATTAGAGAAATATTCTAGAGTGTCATTTTTTTAAATTATTATATTTGAACTGTGATCAAAACTTTTGATGGTTTGACTGAACTAACTACATCGATTTATATAAATGGCTAACAGTTGTCCGATCTCAATGTAATAAATTTTATTATAGCAATTTATGTAACACTGATGAGCTTTTTGTTGATGTAGCAACTCGGGGTAAGGGCTATTATTACTGAGAAAATAATATTTTTATTTTAAAGTGAAAACCGATATCACTACTGCTTGACATCAAGCTGTCCAAAGCAGGTATCGAACCTGGTACCCTCTGATTGAAATCACATAGTTCGAACCACTAATTCAAGTAGTAAAAGCTTTGATATAATAGTACTTTCCGTGCCGGACTTTCAAGGAGGCTTTATCCACTTATCTTTTACTATATTTTTATTTTGAAGTAAAAACCGATATCACTATTGACATCAGGCTGTCCGAAGCAGGTATCGAACCTGGGGACTTCTGATTAAAATCGCACAACTCCAACTACCAATTCAAGTTGTAAAAGTTATATTATTATTATATTAGTATTTTTGCGGTTACTATATTGTTATGTTGGCTATGAAGACAGCGATCTTTATGGCATTGAGCTTTTGTACCGGAAAGTTGTTACCCCGGAGAGGGGGTACAAAGCACAAAGTTGTATAGGAATTACTTGATACTTCCATAATAAAAGTCCGCGTGGTAACATAATTAATAAGTAATAATTATATACCATCGTCGATCAAGTAATACTTAGTGACAAATCAGTAATGGTAATAAGGACTTGCAACAAATACATAAATTATACCAACAAATCAGTGTTTTATACAGTTTTCAGTTACAAAGAGTAAATTATAAAGAGAGATTTTTACACATGTTTACAAGCACAATAATGTTAAATAGAATATATAGAAATATTTTGCCTCATTTTCACAAATATTTTTATAGAGATTTTACCAATTCTTATTTTTTAGCATCAATTATCATCTCAATTATAAGGTATGGCAGCTATTATAGAAAGGTATGGCAAACTTGTACGAGTCAAATTTTATTCATTTGCGATTACCTTGAAATTTCGGACTCAAGGCTTGAATTCTACACCCTATTACAAAGACAAAACTGGTCTTATTCTTATATAAAGTTATGTATCAAACGAGGACGATGAAAAATCTAGTGTTGTATGGCATCGTGCCTAAAGCAAATTGCCGAACTTCTCAAAACGTATTTTTAAAATCCTTGAAAAATCAGATTTTTGAGAATTTTGAAATTTTTCAAATCGGACACTCCGTTATCTCAAAAAATTAATTTTCATTTTTGGCATTTCTTACTCCATATCATCAAAACTGCTGAATATGATTTTGTCAAAAACTTATTAGCTCATCTCCCCATCAATACAAATCGAATGTTTTTTGAATTATTAAAATCGTAGACGAAAATTTGTATCTGCATATACATAGGTAGACCAAAATGGTCAGAAAACTTTGAAACGTAAAATTATATAAAAAAATATTTTCGATTTTTTTGCGGTTAATATAACTTACCTAACGGGAAGTTAATAATTAGTCTGAGCAAGTGAGATAAAAAGCACGACTTGGACTACTGTGCCGGTAGCTAAAATATCTTTATATTAAATAAATCTATTTCTAAATTAACAAAACAAAATAGAACCCTTTGTTTTTAAATTTTGGCGTTCGAGAACATCTCAATCCTTCGTCCTTCAAAATACAAGTGCAATAGTGCTGTTTAATTTACATTGTGTGTTGGTGCTTCATGCTTACTTAGCCACACTAATGCGCATACTGTACGCAAATAAACTCACACAATTAGGTTCGCTACAATTAGCGACCTTAGGAACGTTTTAATGGTCGCAGCCGAGACTCGGCCCCGAATACCTTCCTCGCAATTCTGCGAAGATGCGCGCTTGGGTTGCTCTATTTGCACATATAAAGCGATCAAAAAGATAAATTATAGTATTATAATTATGGAAATTACTTTTTAATGCACTGCGATAGCTAAAGCGAAGAAATTAGCATTCCTACATTAAAATGAATAATCGTTTGATAAAATAGTAACGACGCGTTACACGCTGATGATTAAAATGATTTTCATTTTGCGACAAATGATTATGTAGAAATTATATATGTGTGTGTGTCTACATATATAATTACATATATAAGTGTATATATAGATGTTTAAGAACATAATAACGTGAAGCCGAAACGGGGCGATAGTATTAACCTCAACCGCCCTGAAAATTTTTGAAAATAAAATGATCTCACATTTTGGAAATTATGAGCGTTTAAATGCAATATTGAGTTTTGGTGAAATTGAGATCATATTTTGGTTATTGTGGTTACATTTTATTAATTTTGTTCATTTGCAGTAACATTTCTGGTACCACAGTAAAAAATAATAACACAATTACCGCAAGTTTTCAAGAACTAAGACTTTATGTTGAACTATGAATTTAAATTTTTTTAAATCGGTTAAAATACTTAAAAATATTATTATCAAAAAATTTTGAGTGAAAAAGTAAAACCCCAAAAATGACATGATTTCAGCTTTTTTTACTTACTATTAGTTCAAGTGTGCAACTTTCAACGTTGTAACGAGAAATATTTGAACTAATTGTGACTAATTACAATGTCCTAGCGAATATCATGTCTTTTTTAGATTTTTATTTTTTTACTCGATTTTTTTATTATAAAATTTTCAAGTATTTTACTTTACCATTTTGCAATCCTGATTAAATACGCCAACTTTTGATGAAACTAGCCAAGACACTTTAGTAAAATTTTTTTTGCAGAAAGGCCTCTCAAAGTCGACCAATTTTGGAAACTTTGAATTCATGGTTTAACAAAAAGTCTTAATTCTTGAAAACATGGAATAATTGTGTCAATATTTTTGACTGTGGTTCTAGAAATCTTATTCACCACTATAGTTCCAAAGTTCAAATAAACACAATTAGTAAAAATCAACAAGAATAACCAAAAATTGGTCATAATTTCATTAAAGGTTGGACTTAAAAGGTTTAGGTTTCATTTAGGTTGCACTTAAAATCTCATAATTTCTAAACAACGTGAGAATTTTTTTTTAATTCTTTCAGGACAGTTAAAGTCAATACTATCATCCCGTTTCCGCTTGATGCCAAGGTCTGGGACACCCTGTATATATATATATATATATATATATATATATATAGATGTAAATATAGGGTGTCTCAAAACTTAACATCAAGTCAAAATGGGGCGATAGTATTGCCCCTATCCTGAAAAAAAAATTAGAAAAAAATCTCACATTTAGGAAATTATGAGCTTTTAATTGCATCCTAGAGCTTTGGTAAAATCGTGACAATTTTTCGTTTATTACGTATTATGTAGTAGAGCAATTATGAAATTCGCACTTGATTGCCTTTTTATAAGTACAATAAACACATAATACATTTTCGGAATTTGTTGCTTTTTCCATACTACATGGACGCAAAATCTCTACAGCCCCATCTGTGCGTGCGCTGAAAATTATCGCAAAATGTACTAATATTTTTAGCTAGTTCTACAAATCTTTGTTCCTTGTACAAAGTAAGTACAAATCGTTATCGTAATTACTACAGCAACATAGATCGATAAGCGCCGCACTAGAACCGCCGTTTGGAATAGGTTGCTCGCAATGGGTTCGAATAGATTGCAAGTCGAGAACCGGGCTGACTATTCAAACAAACAAGTAGCTAACAACAATCGACGCCGTTTGTTCGTCCGGTAGCCACGTAGTTCGAGAGATTGAACCTACGTGCAATGGTGCAATGTGAGCGGCAACGCCACCGCAGGAACAACGAAGCAAAAACAAATTTCAATCGTATAAAGCTCATTTATTGCTGCCGAAATGGAAACGTTTCTTTTTATAAAAATGTTGATTTTTTTTCAAAAGTTTTGAATAACAAATTGTGGTCTTAATTCCATATTCCCTTTCTACTCGCGAATTGCGAGATTTATATGAAATTTGCCACCGGAGCGGTGGCATCCGAGTGAAAAGGGTTAAAAATAAATCAACTAAATAAATCATATTGCTAAATAACTACAAATATAAAAAAGCAGAAATAAAAAACTACAAAGAGTATTTATTATTATGTTATTACATATTTTCTTTGTAGAAAATAGTTTTCTGTTAATTATTATGCAAAGCGCTTGCTTGCAATTTTTAGTGTTTATTATGCTCATAGTGCTTCTTGCCGATAAATTCCACTGTTTCAAATTACTCCATATTTATTTGCGTTGTATTTATAACGAGAATTTATTTTTGGTCAAATTTCATCGATTAACGTTGGCTTCAACTTGTTTTCAAACTAGTGGTGTATGGCATCGTGCCTTAAGGCAAATTGCTGGAACTTCCCATACAGTAACGAAATGTGCGAGGAATATTAAATATTTTCAAATAGATTATTATAAATATTGTAACATTGTCTAATATTTATAAGAATTATATAACCTGAATTGCAAAGTTGAAATTATTTGTTGAAAGTATGTTAGAACTTTAGTCAGAATTAAAATTTAAATCTGAATTATTTTCAATATACAAAAAAAAATTCAAAAAAAAAATTGAAACACAATTTTTTTTTATTGCAATTCTTTTGTTGAAACGAGCAGATAGTTCTTTAAATCACAAAAATAGGACGCTTAGTTCTCTCAAAAACTGCCATTTTTTGCACATTTAGCTCTGTATCTTTAAAATGGCTGGACCTGCCTCTGCCAAAAACTAATCACTTCTCCCAATCATTACAAATTGAATGTTTTTTAGATCATTCAAATCGGATACTCCGTTCTCTCAAAAAGTCTATTTGTATTTTCTGCACTCTTTGCTCCGTATCTCCGTAACGGCAAGACCTGCCTTTGCCAAAAACTAATCAGCACATATCCCTATCAATAGAAATCGAATGTTTTTTAAGCCAGTTAAATCGGTTGATCCGTGCGCCCGAAAACGTGGACGAAAAAATGCGGACATACAAAACACACACATATACACATTCATTTTTTCTGAGGTATGCCAAAACGTTAAGAAACCTTCAAAACGTCGAGAAATGCAAACATTTTTATTTTCGATTTTTGGTCCATTACTATAACTACCCTACGGGAAGTTAATAAATATCATTGTATCAAACAAATGCTCCATTTTATATCTTGTATCATCATATCCTCATCAAACATCTAATTGTAAATACATGTTCCTATTCGAAAATTTCTCTTCCTATGCGTATTACACGTTGGGAGTCATTATTATTTTCAATTATTATAAAGTCGTTTTCACAAGCTAGCGCTATACAAAAACAACATGATAATTACGATGAAAAATGAGCGTCTGGAATGCACGGCGACGTGCAAAAACTTATAACACGAAGATGAAAAGAAATATAAGTTAGTTGCAAAGAGGAAAATATAGACTGAGAGTCAACGTTGTATTTGATATTTGTTAGATATGAAAAAAATATATACAAGTACTATTTCAAATTGAAATAGTACTTGTATATATTTTTTTCATATCTGAAATTTTCAATGAAGTATTAATACTAGTTATAACATATATAAAGTGGTAGAAAAAAATCAATAAGATTTGATTTTTTTAATGAAGAAGCTAATGAACTTTGAATATAACAAATTATAAACATTTATGTATTCATATGATATGTAATTATTAAAGTAATTAATATCACTTAATGATTTGAAATATAATCTACTCCAGGCGTTTTACTCAATTGATATTTTTTAATACGATTTATATATATAGTTGTAAGTTTTAGGTTCAGTAATTCTGGATTTTTCATTTACATTTGAGAGTAAATAACTTTTGATAGCACAGAACTTGATTATGACAATATAAGTTTCTTTACAATGTTATTTCTTTTATATCTAAAACTTAATTCAATTATTTTACAATGAAGTAGTAATGCTGTTCAGTGAAGGTTCGTTCTCTCAGAGAAACTTAATTTACAAATTTTCACGCAGATTTCAATTTTTATACCTGAGAGTTTTTATCAACATTTATGTTGATTGAAAATATTCTCTAGATAAATTAGAAGGGCAGGTATTTTATTTTATGAAAGTTTAGAGTTTTTACTAGTGTATGTATATATATATACAAACATAACAAATCTGGCCGAACAAAGCAATAGCCAATACAATTAGATTTTGTTATTGATACTTACATCTTCAAGTACATTTTTATACGTAGCTTGTTGAATTGGAAATGCAAATTTTTGCATATCTTTACGTTTGAGAGATTTCTAAACATTTTGGCAAACCTGAGAAAAATTGATGCATGTACGTGTGTGAAAAAATGCCAATTCAGTTTTTGAAAGAACAACGCCTCCGATTTGAATGATTCAAAAAACATTTTACTTGTATTGACATAATGAAGAAGTGATTAAATTTTTGTTAAGGCAAATCAAGCAGTTTCAGAGATCTGAGAAATAATTATTTAAAATTTAATTATTTTTTTAAAAAAATGCCATTTGGCGGTCAAAAGTGATTGTTAGATAGATGCACATCAAATTTTTAGATATTTTATAGAGATGTTAATAATAAGTACAAAGGTTTACTGGGATGCGGTGCTTACGCGCTTCGATATTTAGTTTCTACGCAGCTAAAACAGCGCGATTGCTTTGAAAAAAATTTAAAATTTCCAAAATATTTCAAAATATTATAAAAAATCAAATTTTGAATCTTTTTTAAAAATTATAAATTTAGGTACGGGAAGTTCGAGCAATTCGTCTTAGCACGATGCCATATACCACTAATTTAAATATTCTAATGTAAAGATTCAGCGTCCGACGGGTATGTAAATACAGATGAGCTTATTTTGAAATAAAAGCATTGTGACAATCAGTTTTAAATTTAACTCGTGGGCTTAACACACATCTCATGTAGACTCTATAGTTTTCCCATCGATCATCACCCGAAAAGCTCGTAATAGACCACAAATATCATTAAGTTATTGAACGAGATACAAAAATTACAAACTTATCATGCACGTATCGAAGAAAAAACATACAAATCGTTACGTGAAAACCATATAAGTTAGCTCGGGCATAAGTTTTATGCAAATTCACTTCTGTCTGAACAAATATTGAAATCACAGGCCGCTGACTTTACCGCGTGCGCACATCGATACTGCGGGCCCGTTCACCGTTACTGCGTCAGCGGCCAGTTTAAACCGACTGCAAATTAACTTTGATGCGTTTCGTGTACGTATCATTATTTTTGTGGAAATGAAATGATCGCATAAAACATTTTGCAGCACGTGCATCGAGTAATATTAAACTCCTCGCTGACGCTGCCTTTACTTATGTTAATTGCCTTTGGATACGTCAATGATATCGTTATACACGATCGTCTTCATCGCGGCTAAATGATGTCTCGCCACACGGAGAGCTATCCAGTTACGATTGAGGATCATGTGAAATTGTTGGATTTTACAAAACAAAATAATTAACACAAATTGCATAATACACATAATATACTAATTAACTTGGTAATAACAACGTAATTTTACTAAATGGAAGAATATTTAGCGCATACATAAAATATTTTTTTAGAACATTTGTACTTAACAACATTAAACAGTTTTTTTTAAACCGAATATAGAAACTTATCATATACTTTTTAATGTACAAGCTACAATGTACAAATAATGCTCAAAAACATATGATTGATGAATAATTAAAATAAAATGTTAATTTTTTCTAATAAATTATACCAAATTTTTATAATAAGGTAATGATGATTATAATCGTTTAACTCATAGGTTTCCAAACTATATGTGTCGTGGCCCTCTTGCTTTACTATAGAACCCCTAAATTTCATATTGTAATTAACACTGTACTTACTATTTAACATTTAAATTAAAAATACATGTAAAAATAAGTTTATACATTTATTACTTGATTTCGAAAACAGTACTAAAAGTGAAAAATAGTAATAAAAAAATGTTTTTAATTATCGACATTTGGCATAAATTTTGTAAAGTTTACCCTTACAACTTCTGGCAATTAACGTCCAGCCTATCTTTTTTCTTGTAAACAGATCTGTAATTCTGCAATTTAAACATTTGTACTAGATTGTACACCTATACCCCCGTTTAACATGGTATTCGTTTTCGACGTTTTTGATCTTACACGATTTTTGAATTTTTTGTAACGAAATTTATTAATTTTGCATTTACACGAAATTATATACTCTAAACTATGATTTGCTTATATTTCCAAAAACATTTCATAATTTTACTGTCAAAATACAGCACTATAAAATGCATGTTACAGTTACGAATTTTTAGTAATCTATGATGGAAAGATTTAGATAAGATGGAAACTCCCCGTTTTATGATCAAAACTAGATTATATGTGTGTATAAACTAGTATGTTTTTACTAATTTATAAATATTGTATATGACTTTTTTATTTTAGATAGTCTCATATAATTATCTAGTACTATCGTAAACCCCTAATTTTCATTACGTGGACTCAACAACTTTTTTTTTGCTGCCGTGGACCTTTTAATACTTGTCATGGACCCCCGGCGATCTAAATGGGCCACTTTGAGAATCGTTGATTTAATTGTTTACATACAACACTTATATATAACACGTATAGTGTGATGTATATAGTATAATATATATGTACGTCACTCGCTGTTGAGTGATACCTATATCAAAATAGTGCAACGCATAATTTGTGATCTGATTGAGCGGAATAAAGTGGTCAAAGCGTTCGCAAGCAGCCATTTCAAATAAGGCATCATCATTGATGTGTTCGGGATCGTCATTGTGCCCTATAATATGAAGGTATAAAGAGGTACACAGGTGATCACATATTGAGTGATCGACGGTGCCTCGGCCGGACCGCGAGCGAGAATACGTTTGGAGTAGGGCTTCCAATACCATACTAAAATCTGTATTCGATATTTAAAATTTGTAATACCGGGATACCGGTATTAATACCTGCATTGCCAATAAAAAAATTGTTATATTTTTTTTTATTTATCGCAGTTGTTATATTGGAAGAATAATATATGAAATGCTATAAATATTGTCCTGTAATGAGTACAAATTATTTATTTTATTAGCGAATGGGAGTAGATAGATACAAAAAACTGTTTTAGTACAGGTCTAGCCGTTTCAATGATACGGGGCAAAAAGTGCCCAAAATGGTAATTCAGTTTTTAAGAGAACGAAACGTGCCCGATTTAAATAATTCAGAGACATTTTATTTGTATTGACAAAATGAAAAAATGATCAAATAGTGAAAAAAGTAAAAAACAAAACACCATTTGGCTGTCAAAATTGATCATTAGACATATGCACATCAAATTATCTGATATTTCATAGGGATTTTAATAAGTATAAAATTTGTTTATACATTTCTATGAGTTCCCTACCAATGTTTATCCCATAGACTGCGACGCGGCGCTTACGCGCTTTGATATTTCTTCTAAAACGCCATGCAGCACAATTGAGTTCAAGCAATTTGCCTTAAGGCACGATTAGTCGATGTTGTCATTGTCATACTCGTGTCGTTATGCAGAAAACATATTGCGCAAGTTTAATAATATTTGGTAATACCAAAATACCGGTATTTGTATTTGAATACCGGTATTGAATACCGGACAAAAATCGTCCGGAATCCCGGTATTGTAAGCCCTAGTTCGGAGCCGAGAGCAATCACCGCGAATAAAACAAATAGTCTTACAACTCAATTGACTGATCCGTCGTACCGCGGTCGGGGCGATCGTTAGAGCAGCTCCGCCTATCGCTACTCTCCATTGGCTCGTCTCCATAGCCGGCGTACCGTACTCCCTTTCGCCGTCTCTGTCGGCCGTTGACGAGCGGAGTGCGACAGAGCGGGACGCACTGAGCCGCGTGCTACCACCGCGCGCTCCGCGTTGCGTGAGAACGCTTGTTTTTTACCTGCTGGGAACGAAGAGAGCCGAATGCTGCGCGACCGCGCACGATCAGCGGCTCTGTTTGTTTTGTGGAAGAGACCCAACAGGCGTGGCCAAGTCGAACCTAGACGACTCGAAGACTAATAAAGATCACAACAGTCAGTCAGTGCACGTCACTCTTCCGCAGTTGACACTTTCAGTGCCAATACACATACTAACAAGAGAACAGCGAGTTACGCGCGTGTTTTAAATTATATATAATATCATTATAACAGTTTGGGGATTAAGACATTTTTACATTAGCATTTTACACGTGTAGTGCTTTGTACGTGCATATTAAATAATTAGTGCACTAAATGATAGTTAGTTAAATTATAATTATGGCTCCAGAAGATTCAGCACCGGCATCATCCCTGTCTTATTCTATTCGAAATATATTGAGTCCGGACTTTGGTTTGAGAGCGTTGCAGCATGCTAGGAGATCATCCTGCAGTAGTAATAGAATCTCAACACCAGCATCAACGCTTTTGTATAGGCCGTATGCTTCGACTGTAACATCATCGCCACCTCAAAGTCCAACCAGCCCGTCTATCAGTTCTACCATCAGTCCGCCGACCAGCCCTGATAATAATAGTGTTGCATCCACACCTAACAAGACACCCGAACTTTGGCCTGCATGGGTATACTGCACGAGATACAGTGATCGACCCAGTTCAGGTTAGTCACAATAAAAGACATATTTTAGGTAGTTGCTATTTAAAAACAAATGACAAAGAAGTAATTTGCTTATGATTATTGACATTGTAATGTGCAGAAAATAAAATATGTTAACTTGAAGTTACACTGATTTCAACGATTTATTTAATATAAGAGTTGGTTTAATGCTTTTCACAACTGACATGTCGATGAACATGCATTAAGAATTACACCTTTGTCATTTTTTTAATGTTTATATATTTTTATATTAGTGTTTTCTTTGCAATTGATGTGTAATTTTTTATCATTTTTCATTTCTGAACACCGCACATACACCCATATCAGAGATTTTAATTGCGTTTACCATTACCACAAACCTACTACTTGTTCATGTTTTATGAGACAATTAGATATTTATGCAAATCGCGCGTTTGGCATGCAAAAGCATGCAGTTTGAGTTATCGAACCTGAGTAGAACAAAAGAAATGACTGCTTGGCTGAACCCGGCATATTGTTTGAGTTATAACTTTTTTAGACACGTTCTATGCTAATTATTTTAAATGAATTCATTGAATGTTTTTGTGTTTTTTTTATTTTTATGCGAGTATTTGTTGTAAGCAAGACTGAGGCCATAATTTGCATTATACTAACAATAAGAACATTGTTTTATATATAATGTTTACTTGTACAAATACAACAAAACTGTATATGTTCTAATTATCATTAATATATTTATAACAACGCAAAGAATAATTTTGAATATTGGCATGATATTGTGATGAAAAAAAATAAAGTCTTATATAAAAATTTGTTTCTGAAAGAATATAGTCATTTTTAGGTTTTTATTTTTTTACTGGATTTTTTTTTATTATGAAACTTTGAAATCCTGATTAAATGCGCCAACACACTATAGTACATTTTTTCTCAAGTAGGGTTTCTCAAAGTCGATCGATTTTCAAAATTGAAAGTTCAACGGATCCAAAACTGAATGAACAAATTTAATAAAAAATATCCTGAAAAATGATCACATTTATACCAAAGCTCTGAGTTGCACTTAAAAGCTTATAATTTTCAAACTACATGAAACAATTTTTTTCTAATTGTTTTCATGACAGTGATCAATACTATCACCCCGTTTCTGCTTGACATCGTAAGGTGATGGAAAATGAAGAATATGTCGGTTGTCATTTATCGGTATGCTTGCAATCTAAAATCTCCATGAATATAAATTAAGTCTAAACATCGTGAATAATTATTAGATTCATACCACTATATGTTACCAATTTGTCGTTATGTCAACTTCACTTTATCACATTAAATTAATTATGAATGCGAAATCCCGCTCAGGCTCTCGGCGTCTTTGGAGCCGTGCTAAGCTCTCGACTGGTTTGCTTCGGCTCGGTGACATTCATTTGTAAAATGAATCCAGCCGAAAAGAATAATAAGAAATAAATTAACAAAAGTAATTATTTATTTGTCCCATGGAAGTTGAAAGGCTATAAACTAGGTACGATTACTTAGTATCTTGTAGAGAACTATAAAAAAAATACTATAAAGATTTATCTTGTTCCTTTTCTTGACCGTTGCGCTCAACTTAATTTTCTATGGGCCAAATTATTGTTTTACATAAAAAATAGAGGAACGAAAAATCAGTATTTATAAGTCTATATATGCAAAGGAAAAACGAAAAAATTTAGTTCAAACTTTTTTTTGTATCACTGGCTGTTCGATTTTACTGTCTATGAACCATGTGGCAAATTTTTGAAAAAACAGCAGAAAAACACATTCCTACAATGATAAACTAGATGTGAGGGTTACTGAACATAGTCAAATAGTTGTTTGATATGTCTTATTTGTTGTGATACAATTGGTTTGGTTTCCACAACATAATTGCTCAAAGTCAAATTGGACCTTTGTGCCCCGTCTTACCCTAATACATTATCTACTGATATATTTTTCGATGTTCCTGTATATCGCTTAGCTATCTTATAGCCCAGGTCGTTTACCGTTGTTACAACTAGAGTTTATTGTAGTACTCTAGCAACACGGCGGATTAAAATCGATTGTTGCGCATTGCCAGACAGAGTATATGGGTACAACTTTCTAGATCGAGCTAATAAATTAGTAAATAAACAACACAACAATAATTTCGATAGCGGTTTGATAGAGCTGTATTGTGGGTTACGCAAGGATGCAGATAAAATTCATATGAATGACGGGGATAGATGAGACAAGGACGAGAAAGGATTCATGGTTATTGAAATTTAGGTTGAATCGGTTGAAAAACGAATTTAAAAGAATAAATACTACTTAATTTTAATTTTTTGATGAATGAAATGTTTAATCACTTGTACACTTCATTTGAAAAAAAAATCCAATGAGATTTCAATATAATATAGAAGGAATGAAAATTTAACAAAATTGGAAGAAATATTCTTGATCTGTTTTTTTTATTTGCCAATGATTTAACAAAATTAATTAAATTATATATTAATGATTGCTGGGTACTAAATAGCATGCTGAGCTTTATTTTACCTTAAAAAGTATATATTATAAAAACATAAAACTTTAACGTACGGATACTTACGAATTTTCATTATGGATTATTTATATATTTGGACTTTATATGGGTCGAACTTTTTTTGCGCAAAAAATAGGGGGAAAAATCAGTTATTATGAGCCAATACATGTAAATGAAAAACAATATAATCTGTTTAAACCAATTTTCTGGTATCAATGAATTATGTGACATTCAAATCATAGCGACCTATAATGTTAGTTAATGTTAACACTTTGTATGAAAATGTTATTTTAGATTGAAAACTCTAGCAAAGGTCATAAATATTGATATTGGTGGTCTTGACAACGTTATTGAATTAGGCTTTGTGTCATCTAACGAAATAAACATGATTATTTATTTGGTAAAATATCTAAAATTTGAAACAATTAAACAATATCTATTATAGCATAAAATGTATAGATAGAGCTATTCGTGTCAGGAAACGTGATACTTCTAGAGCACGGTGCATAATCCTATCTTGCCAATTACAGATATGAATAATATGTACTTTATGATGATATTAATCAAACAACTTACAAGAACCGCAAGACGAATAGAGCTCTTCGATAGAGATATTTGTCTTCCGCCGACGAAGTATTATTGTCTGATACAAAATGTTTATTTTGCGAAATTCGCGATCGCTCACCCGATGAGGAAGGAGCGCAAGCCGACAGTTCGCAGTCGGTTGAACATCGGAACGAAGTCCCTACGGAAAACACGATATAAACGATATAAACTTTACACGAAGTACATAAAGAAATATTAACGTATATAAATAAAACTGTAATAAATCTGATGTCTGTTGCTAAGGTATAACCTATACAGAGAGTAAGAAATGCAGGTTTATGAAATTTATTTATGCTTTTGTGAGAGTTAGTTCTTCGCCGTCGTCTATGCGAACCCCATTATGATGTTCGGAAAAGCCATTGGAACGTAAAATCATACAAGTACAATGCACGTACTCTGGCCAATCCGTCCACAATTATAAATAAACGTCGCATGGACATGTAAATAAATAAACAAATACACATAGGGCACACACACATGTATGTATATCCTAGTATGAATAAATTGCAAGCCTAACATACAGGTATTGATGCATCGTGTTAGTGATGAAAACTTTCTTCAGAAATTCTCAAAGTTAAATCATTGTTAATCCTTTTGCTACGGGAATGCCTTCCGCAGGTGTGTCGCTGCTGTACGGAACAGCGTGCCGCTCAATTGCACTATTAAAAAAATTACGCTTTTAATAAACTTGAAATTGCAGTAAGACTATAATTCTCAATACTTAAACTATTAGTGATAAATCTTGAAGCAAAGGCACACACAACATCCTGATACAGTACGTTATGTGGATGTCGTCCATGGACCATCATATCCGTAGCGAAAGGGTTAAATGCTAGTGAATCGTGTGTGCTGAAAAAGTAGCAAACACAAAATGATAAAAATATTTGCAAAATAGCATAGTAATTTATTATTGAGCAATTATAACCCTTTTCTAATAGTATTATCAAAGTGTATAATTTAAATTGTAATTAAATGTTATTGTTCCCCATAATATAAATCATATTATATATATATATATATATATATATATATATATATATATATATATAAATCGTCTATAACACTACGGTTTCTTGGTCGAATTAGCATATCGTGTAAATGCGAATTCGTCATGACATGGAAATGCTAGGCTCAGTTACTGTACGTCTGTGATATAATTATAGAAAATTATTGTTAGGGAAATTTTCTAATGTGGAATGCGCAAAAAGTATTTTCTGCTTCAGTAAATTAGAAAATAGAACCGTCATTCTATATCATTTGCCGAATATGAGCAACCGACAAAAAGCAGTTATCTAATTGGAAAATATGTAAAATTTGCATATTAGTTGATAAATACAATTTAACACATTAATCGCCATGTCAGTCACATGTGTATGACGCTAAAAAGTTTTACATGAGTCATGACAAACATACTCAAAGCGCTATGTCAGTCACATTTGTGTGACATAAAAATTGTGTTATTCCAGGAATTTTAGCAAAAAAAATTCTTTGATACATTAAGTTTCCTTGTTATATGTTCACCTAAAATATCTGATAAAGTTACCGTGACCCATGAATTTTTTTCTGATATCATGGCGATTAACGTGTTAAATGATATGAATTAGGAATATTCGCAATTTTTATAGTAATAATTCCCAAGGATTGTATTTTGCCAAGGATCATCAGTTTGCGGTAGGTAAGCGCGTAATCCGCAACTAATACCTCGTCCGTACAGGACGTTTCACTAAACAAGACAATTACGTCAATTGTTATTCATCTTAAACATGACTTGAATCTCATTAATAATTTAATCCTGTGATCTGTTCGACCGTAACAGCATCATCGTTTCTGATAATTAATATCCTCAACGGTGACGGAGAGAAAATATAATACAAGAGAATTATTTTGTAAGGAGATCCTGGACTATTCGACCGTAAAGTATAAACATATTAACCATACTTAAGCATTTGTTTGGATCTTTTTCGGTCGAGTCTCTACAAAATATTTTGACATATCTGTCGGAGAGCGTAAAGAATTAACTTTTCTCCAATTATACACGCTTTAGAAGGAACTCGCTGGTACGTTCTCAGTTGTTAGACCAAGGGTTCTCAATATTGGCTTGGTGAAAAAATCAGACAAATAAAAAAATTGTAAAACTCACTCTGTTACAAATAACATGTAAACAAATATAAAATATTACTTTAAAGCTGCCCTTGTATTACATGTATATAAGCACATTTATATGTCATTTCTAAAAAAGCAATATTTTCATCTCAAGTTGTTTCTGCTCTACATCTTTTAATATCTTTTTATTTGTATAATGATTATATTTCTTTTAATTCAAAATCATGAATACCAATATTTTACCGGAATAAGATATGTTGAAATATTTAGGAATACTGTTGCAAACTTCACAAGCACAGTCAAATACAGAAAAGTTAGTGTAATCATAAGAAAATCGATTTATCGATCGATTCAGGTTTCAGATTTTGTCGGCAGCACATTTCACCAAGTCACATTTTTATTTTTATTTTTTACTCATTTTTTTTTAAATTTTTATTTAATCTGTGTTCATGAATTTTATTTTATTTAGTTGTCCACTTAGCAATTTTGTATTATAACGCTTCATAAGAATTGATTAACAAATTAATAAGTGAAAAAAAAAATTGCCAGAATTTGTTCTTGAAAGTAACTAGGAAGAATGTTATTACTATTTAATATAAAAATAAAATCTTTGAATCTAGCATTATGTCTGCAAGAATTAAATCAGAATTTGAGTATAATGTGAAATAGACAGTCAAAATCATTTTTTGCTGTATGAGGGTTAACCTTATAGGCCCGCGTTACTTTCAGGTCACATTCCATATTTTTCGATATTTTACAAAATTATTATAACTTTTTTGTGAGGTGACTCATAAATTCTAATTAATTAACGTTGACAAGACAGATAAAGTCAATATTTATACCTTCACTAAAATTTTCAACCTAAAATAACATTTTGAAGTGCGAACATTTCATTGATACAAAAAAAGTTTAACATTATTTGTTTGTTTTTTTTTTGGCTCAGAGTTGATTCAGTTTTGAAAACATAACAGATGCTCATATTTGTAGGGTATATAACTTATAAAATAATTTATTATCAAAAATTGTAAAATAAGATGGTGTATCTTATCACTAGAAATTTATTAAGTATCACAAGCCCATAAAATTTTTAAGAAAATATTTTGAAAAAGTTCGATTTTCCTATGGACCACACTATTCATAGCGATGCGGTACATTAATGCCGAGACCGGATACGCAGAGGGTAAGCCGTGACCAATTCCTTTGACAGGTTAAGGGGCTAACAACCCAGCCAGCTAGGTACATTTGTGTTTATTACATTTCATGTGCGACAAATCTTATCAGGAGTTAAATGGACAGGTACGACAACAAACTCTTCTTGGTTAATTTAGAAACTTTGCGTTTCTAATAGCTTTGGCAAGGTCGATTTTATGGAATTCTTACAAAAATGTACAGGATTAAAAAAAATTATGTCAGGAGTTTTGGGAAGCAATTTTTATCATTGGGCCAATAATTTATCAGACTTTCTATAACAAATCACCTAAAACTATACTTGAATCAAGTACAGTATGATACTACATGTATGTACGAGAAGCATGGCTAATCTAAAACCAACGAGCTGTTTGATTGTATCTTCTCGTAATTTGATCATTTTCGATCGATCCTTCTTGTTGTACTTTGAATGTACGCATTCTATGTTTGATCATATATTTGATTGTAGCAAATTGTTTTACTGTGCTTAAAATGAATAATATAGCAGTCAACTGAACCAAAATTATATCAAACAATTTTACTTTTTTACACTATGTTATCTGATGTTGCCTATTTGCTGTATGTTTATATTGGTACAATTTTCTTTCAAAGCTAGATGAACTTCTATCTTTTTATCCAAAACGTTATATAACCGATCTAAAAAAAAATTACTAGCCTGCAAGATATTGCAAGAGCAACGGATATTGCCTCGTTTTAATAACTAACATCATAAACACTTAATTAACCAACTTGTTCTGATAAATTCCAGTAGCTGATGAAAATAATTGCAACACATAGATCCATAGAGAATTTGCATGGACTTTTCACTTTTTGTTTGCTTGGAACTAAAATTAGTATTTGAGAGAAATCTATTTTATCTAGAATAGAAAAGAATCTAAGCTAATTAATTTTAATTAGCTTTAATTAATTAATTAAAGCTAATTAAAATAAGCAATTGAATTTGTATGTGACATAACTTATTTATCCCACCTATTTTAATTGTTAACATTTTTATTATTATCAAACTTTAAAATTCTTAAAATTGCGCCTGCTTCAATACCATGCAATCAACGGTTCTCACAAATGACCTGGTTTTTTACTCGCAAAAGTTTACATTAAAAACCAGAATTTTCACGGCGTAAGGGTTAAGCGCGTTGCCATGTCTGGACAGGGTCGTGAGTTCGAACCTAGCTCTGGATAACCTGATATCATGCAGTAGTGTTAAAATTTTTTACCTAAAAATATGTTTTTAAATGAAAATATCCCAGGTCAGAGCACTACGATGGCAATGGGAAATCTCCCACACTATTCTTAGAGTTGAACTCTGCCCATTATTATCATATGTAAGCCCTTTATAAAAAATTATTCCCTCGAACATATTTGTCAAACGCAAATAATTCATCAACAACTACTCTATATATTCAAAGTGAACGAAGTAATTTGATTGACGACAGTTTAATGCAAGTAAAGAACGGGATTTGATGGCGCCTATATACGGAAGCAAATGATCTACTCTGAAATTAATAGTGTTTTTATTATCTTTTATATTCTGATGAAAGGAACATTTGTTGACTTTATCGTTTTTAAAACAATAGGAATATAAATTGAGGGAACTCGTTTTTTGTTTCCTTGACTAGGAGAGTGAAGACAATAGCTTGAAAGAATCTGATAACAATTCAGGACATTGATGTCTGTTAGAATTTCGAATTGGAAATGATTTAGAGATAATTAATTCTCTACCAATGTGGATAAAATTAGATTACTTAGTTAATGGAATGCTTCAATTATTTACAGTGTTTGCTATGAGTTGTGTTTTATGGGCACAACTTTTGGTCATAATTTTGCTCTTTGATAATTTTCCATTATATATATATATATATATATATATAATATTCCTGATATTTTTATGTGTCCACAAGCAGTCGTTGTCGCCTTTTGTCATTAGTGTCTGATTAATATCCGTCAAAATAACAATAAAATCGTTCCCTGCCGATGGTCCGACCAGATAAAGGACGGTGTTAACGGGCAACACGATGGCATAAATCAAATTGTATCCGATGGACTTTTCCACATTGAAAATGATTGCCGAAGATCACGTCACTCGTCGAGCATGTGTCGCAGCTCTTAGCTTTCGGAACATACGCCATCTAATTTGACGACCCTATCCTTCTCACAAATTATAGAAGATAATATCTGAAAATGGTTTGATGAGTTACGATGTGCATCGCCGATATCAATTTTGAGAATGGTTTGTCGAAAGCTAATATTTCGTGCCTCAGATCAATATTAAAATTATTCTCCTGCTAATGTCCTTACCTAACAAATTGCAGTACTCTTATTGGAAAAGGCAATTGAACAAAAAGTTTATAGCAAAAAATAAAAATAAATAAAATCAGAAACAGCCGACGTATTTTTTTCATTAACACACAAAATATTTTCAATGCGAAATATATATGTATTTAATTAATTTTGTAAACGCTGATCCAATTCTTAAATTGCTCCACAAACAGTTTTCACAATGTTGTTAAAAACATTTTTTTCAAAAATAAAAAAAAACATAAAATATTCCGATACTGCAAAAATATCTTGTCAAGTCATTTAAATTTCATTTATAACAGATTTTTTTATTAACATTTTCTACTCTCAATTATTTTCGACTGATTGAAATAGACCATTACTCGGGTTTCAGCTTTCACATTTCCAAGTTTGTTTCAGTTTTATTAATACGAAAGTTAATGTATATATACACAAAGTTTTTAATCGTAAAACACATGTGTAACTAAACTATAGGTTTCGTATAATTTAAAGTTGCTAATAAAAAATCTTAAATTCACACGTGCGGAAAGAGCGGTAGTCGTTTCGTAGTCAGCTCGCTCATATTAACCGCAATTCTGAAATTAAGTGTTATTTAACTAGAAAGCATTTAGTTTTGAGACCATATGTTTAAATGGAAATTGAAAATAAAATCATGAAAGGGGAAAAATTAGCAAACAATAATTTGAAATATACACATTACAGAAGAAAAGAAAATCGTGCAATTGATTGAATTTACAACTAATTTCTTTCTTCTTTATCTCATCTTTTTCTCTTCTAAATCTGATTTCTAATTCTAATCTTGCTTTTTTTCTTACTTTTATTTTTATTCAAATTCAACTCAACAATTCATATTTTATTTAATTTCAAATTAACTATTTTTAAATTACATTTCTATGCAATTTCACATCATCGAATCAAATACCATTCAATTTTAACCCAAAATTTCAAATTCCACGTCATTTCCAAGGATCGATCTGAGGATCGCTGGCGCATGAGTTGGTCACGCTACTGACTGAGCTATTCTTTCCGCTACACTGAACATTTTATAAATTTACTAGTATATATTTTGATACCGTGCAATAATATATCAAACTTTGATCAATATTAGAAATACAATCAGCGTAAGATTTTTGCTTGAACATTTGAAAGCTTTCGTTGGTTTATCCAAAGTAGTAGATACCTACTACACAGTCCTATAAGAATAGTCTTTTCATTAGACTGGACACATTAGAATCCGACTAGATTCACCAACGTCCAATCTTTCAATATTCAGTCATTTTTCTACAAAGATTTCTGAAGCTATTTAAAATTAAACTCCGAATCAAAGACCATTACCATTGCAATCCCAGAATAGTTATCCCATTAAAAAGGAAGACTTTACATTTCGATTTGAAATTATTTACAATTTCAACAAGACGTGTACATCATCGGCCATTACTTATTTCATGTGGATTGACATGCACGATAACTGGGCTCAATCGTCGAGATGAGCAGAAGAGGCACTATGTATATTTCAATCAGTACACGCATTATGATACGCTCGAAGAATAAACTAGTTCTGGTATTTCAACATAACAAGATGAAATTGACAAATTGAAATATGCCATCGTTTGTAGATTGAAAATGAGCAGTATCAAAATGAATATCCTCTTGGAAATTTTGTGTCCAGGACACAGAAATTGGTAAAATTCTATGGATTTTGACAATAAACTTAATTAAATTACTTTAAACGCGTTTACACACTTTTACTATTGTCCCATTTAACGCTTTTGCTGCGGTGGCATCTTCCACAGGAGTGACACTGCTGTACGAGCCAGCATGCCACTCAAGTGTTTGTTATACACAGTATTTTGATTTTTTTCGCATAAGAATTCTAAATAATTCAACTCAGAGTGATTTTGAAGCAAAAGTCGACTCACTGGAAGTCGTCTAAAAACGACTCCCATACTTATAAGTCGTCTAATATAGTTCTATAGTTTGTGTCAAATGTAGAGTGCAATAATTTTTCGATACGATTTATATAATAGGATATTATAATAATATTTTTCTCATCCATTATAATCGTAATTTATAAACGCTTCCTCGAACTGTATGACCGCAATGATAACATCGATTGCAAACCATTGCAAAAAATAACATAACATATAACTAACAATCACATCACAATGATGATAATTGAATATGAGTGAAATGTGGTCACATCCGAAGTAACAGATGTATAATACAAAATAATATTCGTCTGCTCGAACATGCTGGGTAATTGCTAAATGACGAGCAAATGCAGAAACGCATTAGCTGTATGGTCAATTGTTTCTTAAGAATTCTCATAGAATGGCTGATCGGATCTCGCAAAATCGCCAAATTTAATGATAGTCCACGCGATGATAACAATGGCCAAAATTTTTTAAAGGCAGTCACGAAAGCCAAGTAGTATTGCTAGGATACGTTCTTCGGTAGGAACCGATGGAAATAAACGACTTCCTGTGCGTTTACTAATCATTCTTCATCTACAATACATAATTCGTGGCACTGCAATCATGCATCGGTTGTATTTACGACCAAATGGGAGGATCATACTTTTAAAAAAATGTAGCAAAGCACGGATAATATTAAATAAATTTCCGTTGCATTATTACTCATTGCATAACTTTCGTTGAGAAATAATCCGGAATCCATTTACAAGAGCTTTGATAGTTGATCAATCGCTTCGTATCATTTAATGCGGAAGACTCTTTTTGATATTAATGTTTCGATCAAATCACATGGCGTTGGTCCTTTGTTTTCAAACTGATAGCATATAACCTTTCATTTAGTAAAGTTCATTTGTATTAACGGCATGGCAAATCATGGCTGTTCCATCGTAGATACAATGCTATCAATTATCATGTTTAGATCGATAATAGTATCTCGTATCAAAACGTTATTGATACGCGTGAACGATCGGTTAAGAGTCGTTAGCTAACGCAATGTCCTAATGAACACTCATTTAGAACCTCGTGTGAAATTGATACAGATTAGAGATATAATATAAACAGACTTGACATGGAAAACAATTCTCGAAAACAATCTTGATGAGCGGAAATATTTCGTCATTTTTCAAAATATCACACCCGGACGTCCAATCACTGGGTCGACGTTCGAATTAGACATTCTAAGTACCACCAAAAATTAGCTGATGTTCTAAATGAAGTAGATACAGATATTAAAAAAAAAATCAAAATATAAAACTATGTCTGGGAAGTTATATATTTTCTTACTTTATTTTTATTACAGATTTTCATTATTTTCTAAAAAAAATCTGCATTGTGTATATACCATGCAAGTTGACAAAGAACAATGTGCCTGTAATAATGATCGATTTTGTTGACAACTATGTCTGATCATTCAGTCGAAAAAACTCTTTTTACATTTAATTTTTCTAAGTTTTCGTTCATCATAATTGATTGTCAATATTTGTCGACACGTGTTTTGTGGATACATTATCGAAAATAATTAACGCGACCTATATGAGCGGATGAGGTCCCATGTTCGGATTGAGCAAATGATGCAATTTACCGAAAGTGATTATGTGGACATTGTCGGCAATTAGCACTTATTTTGTGTGACGCAAATAAACTTGAGAAAAATATAATTTAATAATGGTATACCTGTTTTGAATGTTTAAAGCTACGTTTTAATAATTATTTTTCTAGACAAACATTTCATAATATTTGATAAGTATATAATATTTTCCAAATAAGGATGTATTTTTTCATTCCATAACGTAGAAAAATAACGTAGATATTATGCATTATTAGTGCTACGTAGCGCTGTCGTAGCATGCGATTCTTAAGCAGCGTAGCCACGGCATGCACGCCGCCCATTATTCAATGCATTCATGCTTTTATTGTTAATATGTAATCAGTATTTTACTGAAGAACGAATGAATACGATCGATAATGTGAAAAACATTCGCTTCTCAAAGAAAATAGGTTTCTAAGTTGATTTGATAAAAAAGGATTTGAAACAGTTCGATTTAATCTTCTGCTATCCCAACCATTTAACTAGTCAAATGTAATCGGAAGACCTGTCCACCATACCAATTTTTGCAACAATACCAATGATTTAATAATATACTCTGATCAAATAATTGCTTTCAAGATTACTACTTTATGTAAATTTTAAATAATTCAATAACCTACGGATTAATATCTATTCAAGCATGTCCACGCAAAAATCTCGATGCGTCTGGTAATGAAAATTCATTTCATTGATATAAAATAAATATACGAATAATTATGGAAGCTATGCCGAGGAGTATATGTGTGGTTTTCTGATACGAAGTACTTTATCCATAAATAATGCAAACGCGTTGCGTTCCAATTAACAGTTAATTATATGCGTTAGCAATAGATTTACCGCAATGCCGTGAATTTGCCACACGATCAATAAAATAAATTATATATTGTAATTTTAACCAGCATGAACTGATAGTTTTCATTCTTATTAATGTATATTTTTCCTTCTATTACAGGACCTCGATCGAGGCGTCAGAAAAAATCTCAATCCAGTTCCTCAGGCAATACAAGCTCGGATGAGAAAAGGCCCCGAACGGCATTTAGTGGTACCCAATTGGCAAGGCTCAAACACGAATTTGCTGAAAATCGGTATCTGACAGAAAGGAGAAGACAGCAGTTAAGTGCCGAACTTGGTTTGAATGAAGCACAGATTAAAATCTGGTTCCAAAACAAAAGAGCAAAAATCAAAAAAGCATCTGGCCAAAAGAACCCACTAGCCCTCCAATTGATGGCCCAGGGTCTGTATAACCATTCCACGGTCGCATGTGATGAAGATGAAATGTGTGCGAATTAAAAAAAAAATTGATGGCATAGATGCAACAACCAAAGTCTAAAATTACCCAGAAAGACATTGAGGTGTTACTTTATTTGAGTTTAGTGATGTGGAGGTTAACTTGACTGAATTAGTTCTGTATATTTTGAGATATTAATAATATTTCATTATCAATAGAAAACATATACCTCTTTTGAGTATATTATATTAAAGACTGATATTGTGTTCTATTATAAACTACGCAGAATTACTCAAAACTAGTAGTTCCAAATAGTATTTCGTTAGAAAATGTAAATAGTAGTCTTAACATATATGAAATTTATGCTAAATAGATATATGAGGTTAATGTATTTAAATCGTCTTAGATTAAAATCGACTATAGCTTATAGTGAAAGGGCTTACAGTGCAATTACATGAAATATATTTTCACATATCGGAAAAATATCCTTATTAGATAGTTAAAGACGTTCGAAGAGTGAAAACGATTAAAATTACGCACTTCTAAAATTTAGGGAATTAATTTGTAAAAACTTGATACATACTCCAAATAATTATAATCATATTTATGAAGTAACCGTACCACAAAGATTCAAAAAAATCTGATGTTTTAAGAATGTTTTATTGCATAATTGAATATTGTTTGTTTTGCAGCCAAAATTCTTGAAAATTTTAATATTTTCAACAAAAAAGAATTTTTTTTGTCAATTTCTTGAAACATAAAATAATTAAAAAATAAAATTGTGCGTAAAAAACAAAACATCTTTCAGACATATAATTAAGAAGTTATTTCTGCTCAGAAATCGTATAATAATTTTACTATGATAAGTAAAACTGTTACATATTTTTAAAATTCTTAGTCATAAGTGTTAAAATGTATATATTTAATAATGTAAGACAAAATCTTTAAATTTCAACAAAATCTTAAATTAATATTTGTACAAAAAATAAGATAATCTTGTAAATTCGAATGAGAAATTGCGAAACCTCTTGATTGATGAGATTATTTTATGACACGAAATAAGGAGACGAACTATTAATAAGCATGGGCGTTGGTGGAAAATTTCGGAAATACAGAGCAGGACTGAAGTAAAGGATCTATACTTAGCCAATGTCAATGCAGAATATAATATAAACCACTTCAATTAGCATCAGCACTTACTTGACGAGCACCAGTAAATCATTTCAAATTTATAATCTGGTCACTCGTTTTTCTAAATTTTCTACCAGCGCTCGTGGTAATAGATTTGCAGTGGAAGTTAAATTAATAAAATTAAATGGGCTCTATCCACGCCACAGGAAATGAAATTCTGATTGCAGATGGTATTTCCAATTAATATCTATAAATACGCCAACTGATATATAGGTACCGTAAATGCAAATAGATTTCCCCGTGCTCAAGACGGAGGTTAATTCGTGTCTAAAGTATTTATTGACCTATTCCGTAGAAAAACTTCAACTGGCGAATTTTATAATTGAAAACTTTTGCCATTTGAAATATTGTATAGAGAACATATATTGTTAATAAAACTGTACATATTTTAAATATTATTATATTTTCGTTATAAATGTTCTATGTTATGTGTAATTTTTATGCGAGAATAAAAAGCTTATTGTGATATTATTGAAAAAACTGTTTACTTCATCAATCTCAGAATTTTCGGATATTTTTTCAGGATAATGCATGTTTTTATTTTGGTAACACGTCAACGTAGAAAAGTATGCATACTTATGATCTTGGAAAATCTATCAATTTAATACCAGTTCCAAAATCCAAATTCGCACTAATGATTTATTATTATTCACTTGTATATGCAATATGTGCAAATAAAATATATTTGTATGGATTTTGTTAATGGTAAAATAAAATTTATTACTTTGATAATATTTACATAACAGTATTCTATTTATACAATAATACAAGGTATATTATTCCTTTGGGCAGGCAGTCGAAATAGAATGATTTTGTTGAAACTTCTTTCTTTTATACCATGATGGAGATACCCCCTCTTTCACTCCTAGATAGATATCCTCATCAGGTCCGCATTCTATATATAATTTTGTATTCTAACACCTCCCCTCAAAATTATATTTATTATACTATTTGCAGTCCATCCATTCCAATTCTCCTCAGACACTCTTCGTGTTTATTTCTAGTCAAACCTTTAGTAAGCATATCTGCTGGCATCTGTTCGCTGCATAGAAATTGAATATTAATTTTCTTATTAATATATTCATCACGTACCTTGTGATATTTTAATCCGATATGCTTCGTTCGTGGATGGAACCTATTGTTTTTTACAAGTTGTATAGCACTCTGGCTGTCATTATATATTGTAACCGTTTCACTTCCTATATCTAGAGTCTTCAATAATTCGTTCAAATATATAGCTTCCCTTGTTGCCTCACTCAAAGCTATATATTCAGCTTCCGTTGTTGATTGAGCTACTATTTTCTGTTTTCGCGCTTCCCAACTGATAGGCGCACCTGCAAATATGAAGCAAAATCCCGAATATGATTTATAGTCAACTATGTTACCTCCCCAATCTGCGTCTGCAACTCCAAATAAATTTTGATTTGTTTTCTTATATTTCAACCCATAATTCAATGTACCTTTCAGGTACCGTAATACTCTCTTTGCTGCGTTCCAATGTGTTGTATCGTAATTCGTATTAAATTGACTTAAATAATTTACTGCATAGGCAATATCTGGTCTTGTAGTTACTGCCAAATACATTAATGCCCCTATTAAAGATTGATAAGGATACTTTTGCATGATATATTCATTGGGTTCCTTAGGTTTAATCAGTTGGAGTCTAACCTCGCATGGTGTTGATACTATTTTACAATTTTCCATATTGAAACGATTTAGTATATTTTCTGCATAAGAACGTTGTTTTAAATATACAAATCCATTTTCCTGTTTGAATTCAATTCCAAGACATCTATCTACTTTGCCTAAGTCTCTCATCTCAAAACATTCAGATAAAGATAGTTTAATTTCATTTAACCAATCTTTATCATTTGATGCAATTAATAAATCATCAACATAAATAACTATCAATGTATGTTTTCCTGATTTATTGCACATAAACAAACATGGGTCTTGCGACATTGCTTTGAATCCCATTGTCTGCAATTTTGTTACAAATTTTTTGTGCCATTGAATACCTGATTGACGTAATCCATATAGTGCTTTCTTCAATAAACATACGGGATCTGGGCTTTTCTCAATATTTTTCAGCCAGGTCTTCGCTGTATCTCTAATTTTCTCAGTAGCCGGTTTTTGAATAGTACCCAATGGTTTCTTATTCACAATTTTATATAATACTTCATGTAATTGTTCTGGCAGATTCATGTAGACTTTTTCTTCAAGTTCTCCATTTAAATATGCAGTTACGACATCCATTTGATGAATTTCTAAACCCATTTCCGCAGATAATGCTGCCAATAGTCTAATAGAAGTTGATCGTGCCACCGGAGAATATGTCTCACAAAAATCTTCACCATATTTTTGTGAACATCCTTTTGCAACTAACCGCACCTTTTTTCTATTAGGTTCTCCATCTAATTTTGTTGTAAAAACAAATCTGTTTCCAATAACTTTCTTTTGTGTGGGTCGCTCAACTATATCCCATGACATATTTTTGATTTGCGCAAGGTACTCGTCTTCTAACGCTTTCCTCCATTCGTCAGCATCACCTAGCTGACTAGCTTGTTCCCAAGTCGTAATATTAATTTTGGATATATTAAAAGCATTTTCAAATATTTCACATTTTTCACTAATCACATTGTTTTCGTTTGAAATCTCTTTATCAACCTCCCCTTCTCCAGAGGATTCTTCGATCATCTCTTTATTTATTTGATATTCTTTTCGCGGCCTTCCCGCATGACCTGTCCGAATAATCCTAGGACGCCCTTTTCCACGTTTTGATTGCTGCTGTGTTGGTCTTTCATGGTTTGTATTTTGCTCGACATTTCCTAATTTTAAATATACATCATAACCATTTTCACTATATATCTCACTATATTCATTATTAAATCCAGAATAGTTCAAGAATCTAACGTCTCTGCTCTCAATTATCTTATTGCTTCCCGGTATATATATTCGATAAGCCTTAGCATTATTCGAATAACCAACAAAGATTCCAGGTTTAGATCTCGAATCAAATTTTCCTTTGATATTACCATTTTTAATCAAAACATATGCTTTTGATCCAAATATTTGTAAATAACCTAAATTTGGAATTTTTCCAGTCCATACCGTATATGGTATACATCCATCTAGTGCACTTGTTGGACATCTGTTTCTAGTGTAATTGGCATTGCAAACAGCCTCAGCCCAAAACCGTTGTGGTGCCCCCGCTTGCTTTAACATGCAACGTGCCATTTCTATCAATGTCCGGTTCTTCCTTTCGGCTACACCATTTTGTTGAGGCGTATACGGTGAAGTAAGCCGTCTTTTGATACCATTATTATTTAAAAAATTATTGAATTCATTATTACAATATTCTCTGCCATTATCTGTCTGCAAAGCTTTAATCTTGTGTCCAGTTTTGTTTTCTACATACATTTTATATTGTTTAAATGCACTCAGTACTTCGGATTTACACTTTATGAAATATACTTCACACCAACGCGATGCATCATCAATAAACGTTACAAAATATTTCATACCTGAGAATGAAGGAGCTCTCATTGGCCCACATACATCACTGTGTATAATTTCTAATAAATTCTTCGTACGAATCTCCTTCGATTTTGGAAAGGGTAGTCTCGTTTGTTTTTCACTAACACAGATTTCACAATTTGTTAACCTTTTATTAATATTTACATTTAAACCGTGCACTCTTTTATTTTTAATCATTGCTTTAATGTCATATTCATTCAAGTGCCCTAACTTTTTGTGCCACACATCAATACTCTTTGTATTTTCACTCACACTTTTCGCTGCATTCACTTTTTCATTAATATAATATAAATCACCTCGACGACGTGCTTTCAATTCAACCTTGCCTTCTTTAGTTAGAAATGCACTCTTTCGGGTAAAAATCACTTTATATTCATTATCAGTGGCTTTAGATACTGATAATAAATTAATTCGTAAGTCCGGAACATATAACACATTTTCTAATCTCACGTGTTTATCTTTATTTTGTTCAAACGTGGTCTGAATATCTCCAATTCCTTTAATAACAGTACAGTCGTTATTAGCCAGTTTCAATTCCGCATTTGATCGATTAAGGTTTTCAAAATTATTCTTTTGATGACACATATGGCTTGTACACCCGCTATCTAAGCACCAAATATTGTCTGGTAATGATGATTGTTCATTAAAGCCAAACAACACGCTTTGTTCACTACTATATGTTGTTGACTGCTTACCGGCTGGATACCTCGATCGGCAGTCTCGAGCAAAATGTCCTCCTTTTTCGCATCTATGACACTTTATTTGCCGACGTGATTCAAATTTGGTTACGCAATCACGTGCAAAATGTCCGACTTTTTTGCATTTATGGCATATACTTCTTCGATAGGCAGCATTCGATTTATGATCTGATGGCTCCTTATTTATTCTTTCCGAATAAAGTATCCCTTGTGAATGTTTATTTTCCTCATCTAGTTTGTTGCCTTGGATTCTGTCAAACAATCTAACCTTTAAAACTTCCAGTGTTGGCAACTTCTCCTGTGCTTCTATGGATTCTTTAAACATTGCGAATGATTCAGGGAGACTGTGCATTAGTAACGTTACCAGCATTTCGTCTGGGACTACAATGCCGATATCGTTGAGTTTCGCAGCAGTTTCACAAAAATCTGTCACATGTTTTGCCAAATCATCGCCTTCATGCATCTTTAATGTTACGCATTTTTTCATGAGAGTTGTTCGCCTCGTTGCACCCCGACTTTCGAATAGTTCCTGCAATTTGTCCCATATCGCTTTCGCGGAACCGAGACGCGCGCACATTTTTAATTCTTTTCCTCTCACGTGTAGTACCAAATCAGATTGCGCTTTTCCGTCATTTATAACCCATTCCGCATATTTTTCGGCGGTCAATGGTTTCGCTATTTCGCCGCTTACATATCCCCATAAGTCATTCTTCTTCAGAATGGCTGTTAAATGAATTTTCCATTCATCATAGTTCTCCTCGCACAATGGTTCGATTTTGATTGAAGACGTCATCTTTTTGTAAATAACACTACACTTTAAAATCTATACTTCGAAAACACTCACTGTTTACGACAGGATCCCGTTACTCGTTATCAGTCGATGGATTCTCGAACTCGCTCAGTACGCTGGGCTTCTACCTGGACTTGTACCTGGGATTCTACCTGGGATTTCACCTGGGATTTCACCTGGGCCCATAACCAATGTTAATGGTAAAATAAAATTTATTACTTTGATAATATTTACATAACAGTATTCTATTTATACAATAATACAAGGTATATTATTCCTTTGGGCAGGCAGTCGAAATAGAATGATTTTGTTGAAACTTCTTTCTTTTATACCATGATGGAGATACCCCCTCTTTCACTCCTAGATAGATATCCTCATCAGGTCCGCATTCTATATATAATTTTGTATTCTAACAGATTTAATATCATTCGCTTGTATGTAATAGGCATATACATAAGGTTGGCAAAGTATATGCGGTTTTCAGCTAGATGGTTTCAATTAATTTTTTAAGTTTGCTGGCGTAGTCCAATGTAAATTGTTTTTTTTTATTGGATAGTAGGCAATTTAGATGTCCATCAGTAAAACAATTCTAATCAATTGCTTAGTTTTCGTTTGGCGTTCTTTGAAAGTTGAAAAAACAAATAAATTTTTTTTGTCAAATTTTGCTTTTTTATATCTCTGTTTATAGTGACAAAGCCTTAAAAACGGCAGTGTCAAAACAGCTTTACCAAGTTTCGTTTTGGTGATTTTTCACTGAAACAAGAAAAACGCTGTTGTCCAGTTGAATTCGATTACAACGGAATAATTGTCTACATTTACTATTACCAACCGAACGATCAATTCTGATGTCTACATTGACCAGCTAATAAAATAAAACAACGCAGCCCAAGAAAAACTGCCTAAATCAACAAATCGCAACTGTGATTTATCCGATTATTGATATCACATATATTAGACCATTTGGCAAAAATAAGGGTGCTTGGCTTGGCTGGGATGTTTAGCCATATCCATCATACAGCCCTGACCTTGCACTTTTTTGTATCGATATCTACAAAACTCATTAAATTGCAAACAATTCAATGATTATGATGGTGCCAAATTGTACCTGATTCAGTTTTTTACTAATTAAAACCAGAAGTTTTATGAAAGTGGAATAATGATGATGCTCAAAAGATGACAAAAAGCTTACAGACAATAGATTACAGAATAAAGTTATGTAGTTCCATGAAAAAAAATCTTCCATTTTATAACTAAAAACCGCATTCACTTAGTTGCCAACTTGATTTTTTAATATTTTTCTTTTTTATACAAAGTAACAAATAGCTCTTGTTACTGTGTTTATCATAATATATTGATTGCTTGAATAATTATATAATTATATGAATAAATAATTATCACGTTCTGAAAATAAATTAGTAGACGCATCTAATTATGCATGCGCATCGTTACTGTACGAAAGATGTACGTTTTCTCTTATCGACGGAAATCTTCGAATAGCTTGAATGCAATAAATTAATCAACGTAATTCCACTACGAATCACAGATTGAATTTGCCTCGATTGCTTTTTATAACTCATCGGCCAATTAACTAAATGTGTTTAATTGCCGCCTTTCTTAGCGGCCGTTGCGCTCCTAAGAAGCGCATTCATCTTCGGCTAGATCCAGGCCAGCGGCGTATTGTACGGCCAATACTAGCCTTCCGACCTCTCTTAAGCTAGCAAGACCAAATTAGCAAAATCGATCCGGACCTGTTGTATTAATTAGTACTTATTTTTTACTAATTTGTACCACAAAAAAATTTGTACTACGTGCCGTTTAAAAAAACACGTGGCGCTGCTAGCTTTAATATTAAGCTAGCAAGACTACTTTTTGTTTTCGAAGAAAATAAATAAAATTAAACGGAAATTGATTAATTCGAATTTGTACTAATTTGTACCACCAAAATTAAACCAAAAAAATCAAAACTAACTACTAAAATCAGTACCCGGCCGAAGCGCCCTAATATAAGATGTTTCGTGAAGATAGGTATATAGTGCAAAAAAGCCTGTATTGAAGTTAAAAGAAAATAATAATAATTTTGATAATAATATCATAAAATCACTGATTTTTATAAAAATTGCTACCACCGTTTTGTCACAAATCATCCCTAAAATAATGTTAAGGCATTTAGTACGGAAAAAATTAAATTGAACCACTATTATCAAATTATATCAAGGCATTAATAAGCAATATAATATTTAGTTTTAAATTACTTAGTTTCAGGTTTTGTACCTTTGCCCTTACGTCTCCAATCATCCCCATATTGTACTTACGTCTATGCTGAATCATTTGCAACGTACAAGTTCCAAGTATAGAAAAAAATTGAACGAGCAGAATCAAATGAAAATAATACAATAAAAACATTATAATAACAATGCCACGGGCCCCCGACCTAAGGGGGCCCCGGCCCAAGAAACCGCGGACTCAGAAATACATTTTTACATAAATTTACTTGAAACTTATATTTTATATTTTTTAAGTTCAAAGTCGGAGTTAATTATTCAGCCAGGCTTGCATCGAACTTACATTCGACCGAATATTTAGTTAGTTAAAAACCAAAGAAGTCGCCGCCGTTCAGCGAATTGTGTTTTATCTTTTATGAGATAAAGAGCTGAGATTGATCTGCATTTGAAAATCTTTAGTTTATATAATATGATATCAAAAATAAATAAAAGAATTTATTATTGTATATATAATAACTTAAACGTTATCGACTTTTAAGATAAAAAACGAACACGTGAAGAACTCTTTTCTCAATATCAGGGACGTAGCACGCCTTCGCGGGGCCTCGTATCAAAATTTGTTTGGGGGCCCCCAAGAAGAAATTTTTTATCACAAAATATAAAAATACATGATATTAGAAAAATAGTTATTTATCATTCTAATAATTTATCTATCTAATTTTCTATTACTGTTACTAACCAGGGGTATTGTTTAAATCATAAATTTTCACAAAGATTACAGTAAAAAAAAAGAAATTGTTAATGGAAGTTTATGTAATAATTAAATTTAAGAAAGTGTTTTTTTTTAATCTTTATTAAAAAAATACGTTTAATTTTAATTTCCATTTATTCTAATGTTGAAAATATTCAGTAATATTTAAATTTTGATTTTCAAGAAAAATTAAATTTTATGTATTTTTTGTTATTTTTATATAATTACAACTAAATTATAATTATACCTCTAAATCAATACTTTACTTTTTAACCTTTTTCATAATTTTAAAAATTTCATAATTTTTTTCAATATGCCATAAAATATAAATTAGTCGAAGTTGGTTTGCTAATTGTAACAAAATTCATTAAAAATTGTTTTAGCCAGTAGTAAAACAGCGTATAAAATGACTATTAACGTTTATCAAATAAAATTAGATAAATTAAAAATTGAGTACCACGATAGGGCCCCATCGGAAGACTTTGCTACGGGCCCCGGAGGGTCTAGTTACGCCACTGAATAACTTAATTAATTAATTTGATTAAAGTTAATTCAGTAGCCTTTTCAAAAAAAAAAGGCAAGGTGAACATAGATCTGGAATCATTTGTGAAAAATTCAGAAAATTAGATAAAATTAAATAAATAATTAATAAATAAATATTCTTTTAATTTTATATGTTTTTATATTTTGGACCACGCCAACGCACGCTACGGCCCTGTATTACGCCCTTATTTTGCGTCATTTTTAACGTGCATGAAAAATGAACCGAAATAAATATTTACGCATTTAGTTTCTTGGAAATTTTTATTTCACCAAAATGTTTATTTAACTATGCTTTTCTAATCGAAATACTTGAAATTAGTCTAACACTTCTTGACAAGTGTTGCGTTACTTCGAGACAAGTGGACACTGAAAACGTTAGGGGTACTTGGAATTTTTGAAAAATCGATTTTTATTAAGTGTAATATCTTGAAAATGTTCTCTGAAAATTTCAAGTTGATCCGCACTTGTGAAAGTGGCAGATATCAACATAATCAAACTCTTAAAGAAAATATTTAAGCTTGTATAATTAAGAATATTTTTTATGCATGCAATTTTCAGAAGTCATTGCAAATAAAGGCATAACTACTGCTTCAAAATTTTCCAACCAAAACTGGAATTTGAGACTTATCATTATTTGTATGCTCTATATATTCTAAATAGCAACACTAAATTGCAAATTCAGATTTTTTTATTTTTTTAAATTTTTATTTGTAACAGCAGTCTGAATTCAATATCCTATGAGCTATTTGGTTTAATTCATTCGCTCACCCTTATAAAAACACATAAAAAAATTATTGCTATAAATTTTAGTATGTGCATAATTGTCACTCTATTGGAATTTACCAATTCTGCTCATTTCTCCAAAATTTATATTGATAGTTTTTTGGTATTTCGTCCAATAAATTTACAATCAAATTAAAAATGTGACCACAATAAAATTTCTTGCACGAGTGCTTTCGGTTTTTATTTGTCCAGCAATTTTTTCCACGCAACTTTAGATTAAGTGAAGTGTATCGTCTATCTCACACCAATAAAGCTATGAAAAATGTAATAAAGTACCCAAGCTTTTAACTTCGATAATTAAATTCCTCGATCATAAAAGGTTTTTTCACAGTTCAGTAGATTAAACTAGACGCACCCCATGCAATCAAAAGAATTAATTTATATATCATGGCTACTTTTAGCGTTTCTTCAGTGGGGAGGACCCCTGAACGATTTAAATCGGCCTAGTCATTCATTTCATAATTACTCAGAAATAGAAAAAGTTTGAGAAAATTGAATAAAATTCAGTGAGGTGGATAGATAGCCGTGACATTTGATAACAGTTTTTGGTGAATTGAATAAAAGTTTGGAACTATGTGCTTATACAAAATAATAGTAAAAAAAGCTCAAATTTTATAGTACATTGTAATTTAAAATGTTTATATATTTATTTGAAATTACTATAAAATTCTTAAACAATTCATAATCAGGGGCAATCAAAGGTAAACATTCAGCGCGATTGAACTTTTGATTAATTAATTATATTTATTAGCATTTTTATTTAATAATCTGTTTTTTATGTTTATTTTCTTTATTTAAAATTTAATATCTTTTATTGTAATTGAAAGTACTCTTACAACCCTTTAACCTAAAGTAGAAGTAAGACATGTTCATACAAATATCACTTCAAAAAATAAAAACTCAAAATTCGAGTATAAGTAAGAAGGTTAGGATTTCGGGCTTAGTGATTCCACCTCAGACAGCCTGATGTCAAGCAGTAGTTAATTCAGCTTACACTTGAAAATATAGATATAGATATATTTCTATACCTAGTCCTTGCCAGGGATTATTACATCAAATTAACCCTTCCGCTACAAATGTCGTCCATAGGCGGCATGTTGTGTTTGCTTTCAGAAAATTTATCACTACGAGTTAAACTATTTAGAATTGTAGTATTTTATATTAATTTCTAGTTTTTTACAAGTAAATTTTTAATTTTTCAACTCATTTTTATTTTTAATGAAATTTCTAAATATATAGTAAAATTTCAAGTAAAGAATATACTGCTCTAAATATGGTTTAAATAATTTTAACATTGAATACCATATTAATACAGTCTAAATACAGTCCTTGCCAGGATACATCAAAAAAACTCTTTCGCTACGAATGTCATCCATGGACGACGTGTTTGCCTTTAAAATATTTATCACAATGAGTTCAACTATTTAGAATTATAGTATTTTATAATAATTTCTAGTTTATTAGAAGCGTAATTTTAAATTTTTCAACACATTTTTATTGGTGATGAAAAATATATAGCAAAATTTTAAGTATAAAATATATTGTTTTAAATATAGTTTAAATAATTTTGATATTGAATACCTATGATGGAAAAAGTAAAACCATTTATTGCAAAGTTTTTAATATGATGAAAAAACTTAATAATATGATAAGATTATAATATAGATAATATCCTAATTAAGCAAACTATGAGTTCAGATAACTGTTTTGTCACCAATGCATGAAAACTCTGAATCAATAAAAAAATCCAGCTACGGTATGAGGGTGTTGATTAACGAACGATTTAAAAAAATCTATGTTCTTGTAATCACTAAACAAATCATCCTATCCTCATCTTAAATCATATCTCGGGGTCCAACGATCATGTCTTGTAATTTTTTGTCGCATTTGACAGATTT
The DNA here is from genome assembly GCF_003426905.1 of Ctenocephalides felis. Classification (NCBI taxonomy): domain Eukaryota; kingdom Metazoa; phylum Arthropoda; class Insecta; order Siphonaptera; family Pulicidae; genus Ctenocephalides; species Ctenocephalides felis. The sequence continues at coordinate 161,632,809 of NW_020538040.1, forward strand.
AATGAGTCGTGTCAAAAATAATATATGAATTTCTTTTTTTTTCGAGTAAAGAGATTATTAATTTCATCGCTTGATGTCATCGATGAGGTTATCGGGGACAAATGACAGTTTGGTAATACTCGTAAATTTAAGCATATCTTGAAGATAAAGATAAAGAAGGGCTGTTATTGTGATATTCAGATAGTATACAACGCAGTTCTTATTACCCGAGTCACAAGGTCTTCTGAAATTCAGTGTTTGAAAACCAAACTGGTAGTGCATGGCATCGTGAATTAAGGCAAATTGCTGGAACAAAAATTGAATTTATTAAAAAAGCTTTAATTTTTTTTTTTTGAAAATTTAAGCAAAATTCAATTTTTGAGAATGTTGAAATATTGAAATTTTTTGAAAAACCGACTTTTTTGAAAAAGTTGCAATTTTTCTTACATTCGGATTTTTCTTTTAATTTTTTATTTAAAAACAATCCTCTTAACTGTTTTAGGAATCAAATATCGAAGCGCGTCGCAAGTTTATCCGACAAATATTGATACGGAACCCACAGAAATATAAACAAAATTTAAACTTATTATTAAAATCTCTATAAAATATCTTATAATTTGATGTGCATATGTCTAATTATAATTTGACCGCCAAATGGCATTTTTTTACTTTTTTCATTGGATCTTTGAAACCGCTAGACCTGCCTTTCGGAAAAATCAGTTGTTCATTTTGTCAATACAAATAAAATATTATTATGTTATAGTGATCGCAAAAAAAATCAAAAATGATTTTTTATATCTACACGTTTCAAAGGTTTCTGAACATTTTGGTGTGTGTGTGTGCGGATACATTGCGGATTTTGAGAACAAGGATCAGCCGATTTGAATAACTCTAAAAACTTGCGATTTACATTGATTGGGATACGTGCAAATTAGTTTTTGGCAAAGGTAGGTCCAGTCGTTTCAAAGATACAGGGTAAAGAGTGTCAAAAATGGCAAATCAGTTTTTGAATTAACGGAGTGTCCGATTTGAATTATTCAAAAATCATTTTATTTGTAATGACGAAATAAAAACTTATAAAATTTTTGGGAAAGCAGATCTAGTGGTTTCGGAAATCCAATAAAAAATGAAGAAAAATGCTATTTGGCGGTCAAAAATGATCATTAGACATATGCACATCCAATTATCAAATATTTCATGGAGATTTTAATAATAAGTAGCAATTTTGTTTACACTTCTATGAAATCCGTACCAATGTTTCGTTAGACAACGGCGGCGCCTACGCGCTTCGATACTCGATAATATTCGATAAGGTCAAAATATTCAAAAAAAATTCCAAATATAAAAAATATTCAAATTTTTGAAAAAAGTTATTTCTTTCAAAATTTTCAAAAAAGTAAAGTATGTCAATTTGTTACATATTTTTAAATTTTCAAAAATTTATTTGTTTCAAAGTTTTTTTTTTAATTTTAATTGTCGGTACGTGAAGTTACAAGAATTTGCCTTTTGGCACGATGCCATACACCACTAGTTAGTTATTGCAAATGTACAAAGTCATTCCAATAAAAAATCAAATCAAAATGATTTATCCGTATCACTTCGGCCAACTGCACAGCTTTTGGTTTCATTAGTCTAATTAAGAAATAATAATCGATCTCGAAAAAAGGTTGTCGATCTCGATCGCCCTTGGTCCCGGGATGGATTTCGGAGACGTATCGTCTGCCGATAATCCGATCTGGCTCATAATTCCGAGCCAGACTGCTGATTAAGAAACGCTATCGCGCGGTGTCGTGTTTCGGAGCATGTTACATTGAATACTAGATATTATTTGTATACGAGCAAAAAAGCAATAAATATTAAACGGACCGTGCACGTTCACCGATAAGACGTCCGAGAAGGCGACAAACAAATATAAATTGTTGTTATAATTACATATACTAATGATTCGTATCGCACTGTGATTTATTAAAGTTCACTCACAAATATGATTAGTCACGACAAGGAAAAAATATTTAATTACAATCACTTGCGTACTGTTTGAATTGTATGAACAAATATGTCGTAAATTTGTTGAACAATTGCTAAATTGGTTTAATGGCATTATGAAACACCTTCATTGCATTGGGAGATTAAAATAATTACATTGTAAGAAACGAGTATAATTCAATTTGCTAACAGATGCAACTGATGATAAAACCACTTTTTATCAGGTTAAAAATATATTTATGAAGGTGAACTAAAAATATATTTTCTCCAAAATTTTTTTTATTTTTTTTATTGGCCTCGCTTAGTTTAGGAGCATTTAGGCACCTACAACGTTCAATTGTTCAATTGTCATATTATTACAAAAAATAGTTAATTTTTCATTTAATATATTTTCAGAGATGGTAAAATACTTGATAATTTTATTATTAAAAAAATTCGAGTAAAAAAATAAAAGCCTAAAAACTGCTATGATAATGATAACGGCTAACGTTCCTTTCTAGCACTTTGAAGCTTGAGTGCACGATAAACATTTGACTGATTATGCCATTTTTAGGTTTCCCTTTTTTTACTCTAAAATTTTCAATAATAAAAGAATCAAGTATTTTACAATTTTACAATCCTTATTAAATGCATCAACTTTTGATGAAACTTGCTAACACACATTAGTACATTCTTTTTAAAGGTGAGCCTCTCAAAGTCAACCGATTTTGAAAATTTTAAGTTCATAGTTATTTTTACTTTGGTCCAAGAAATGTTATTCACGGTTACAGTTCCAAAGTTTTAATTACCAAAATTAATAAAAATTAACTACAATAACCGTAAAATGATCCTAATTTCACCGAAGCTCTAGGTTGCACTTAAAAGCTCATAATTTCAAAATGTGAGTTTTTTTTTTAATTTTTTCAGGACAGTTGTTATCAATACTATCACCTTGTTTCAGCTTGACGTCAAGGTCTGGGACACCCTGTATACATCTAATTGTGAAAAAAGGGTAACTGAACAACTGGCAAAAGAAATTGTGAAAATCACAAAGAGAGAAAAGAGTGGTAAGTTCAATGTGATGTTCTCGCATCATGGACCTGCCTTCGAGCTATGCTTAATAATGATAAATTATAGCATATATATATATATATATATATATATATATATATATATATATGAATCAGAAAGCTTGAATTGCTTATCATTTATTTTTATTCTAGCGTTGAGAGAGCTCAGGGTCAAGTCACAGAATATAAATATGCGATGAAATTCTTCGAAAGCGCACCAGCTTTCTTGTGAACTCGATGAGTCAATCGTCAGCAAAACTTTATGCCATTGATATAAGCGATGTATTTTTAGAAGTTACTTAAAAACACGGAATACTGTTTTTTTAAAAAAAAATAGATGGGTCAATTCTCGGATAAGATAGAAATCTTATATTAAGGGTCTATAATCCTATGAGTTAGTGGTCAGGATCTGCCGAAAAGGTTGTCTTTGCTGTGCGATCAAGCGTTTTACTCTAAATGTACTTCCAAAACCTAACTTCCAAAAGCACAAATGTTAAATAACAAATTTATTCCAAGTCCAACTTTTTGTTGCCTCTGGCATCCGTAAAATATGATTCTTTTTTATCCGAGAATAGACCCAGAATAATTATTGTAATTCAAAAAGTCTTAAAATTGAAAACAGTAAGTCAATGGTATGCACACGAAGCGCGATGGCAGTGGAAAGCATCCATTTGGTCGTCTTTTTCATCACGAAGTCCCGGGTTCAATTTTCCATTTTCAATAACCTAATATCAATCAGTGAGAAAATAAACTTTCAAGTAAAAATAGACCGGTATGGCTGCATCAAATGAAAAATCACCACCTGTACCAATAATAAACTACATCAAATAGATTTAGGTAACCGTTGGATTAACTTCTGGAAAAGCCAAGTGTATAGTTAAAAAAATCATCAAAGCTTAGACTTTTATGTTCTGTATATATTTTTAGCATAATCTATTATAAAATAATGTTATTTTAATTTTATTGAAATAAAGCAATAATATTTCGAATTTGAATTTAAGTACATATAAATCTTTTAACTGTTCATCAAGAATTTACATTAAATTAATATCATGGAATATCGTATATCTGTTTATTGAAAAAAACATCGAGTCGGGTTTCTATTAAATGGTTTTATAAGCGTTTACCTCGGCCATAAAAAATGTGTTCGTTCACGTTTATGTTAAGTGACGATATCCGGGCCGCGTGTTTTTTCCTGTACGCGATTAGTGTTTTATTGGCTATTTATTATTTTATCAAAGCTAGAAGCACATGAAATCTTTATCTCGCCATAAGAGCTTGTTGACTAATTTGAAATTCATTGAATGTACACTTACTATGGATCGTTGCGCATGGGTGTTCCGATCCGTCTAACGACTGCTTTGATTTGTTCTCTTCAACAATTAATCTACTCAAACACATCGAGAAAATAAAGCACTTCAACATTTATGATAATTTTAAGCAATATATAACCTGGGTAAATAATAGCTTTGGTAATTAATAGTTGAACTTTGATCTTTTATATGGTTTTACAGGGAGTATACGGGCACTGTACCCCGTAGAGGTCACATGGAGCATCCAACAAGGTTCCTGGTTCAAAACACGATATTATACAAAATCAAAATATAGATTAAAATTATGTTTTCAAGTAAAAATAGCCCATGGGCTCTGCTTTGGAAGGGGTTGAATTTTTATTATCAAGTATAATCAGTCTCGATCGTTTTTACGCATATTAGATTCATTGGCTTCCAGTAAAATCGACTTTTAATCAAGTAAAAACTATAATAACATATTAAAGTAAAATGTTAGTAATTACAAAAACCAATTTGTCTCTGTAGTAGATAAAGACATACTGAGACACACAATTAAATCATTTGGTCTTCTTTGAATCTATGCATATATGCAAGTCTATTTTTACCGTTGGATCCTTTGGTTTGTTTTCAAAAGTAGTTAGAGTAAAAGTTAAGCCACCTCTTACAGGTATAAAAATGTGAAAATCACCTTTTACATTTACAAGTTTCAATTTTCTTTTTCTCTTCAATTCTCTTTTTCTTGTCCAAAACTAAACAAAAATGAATAAATTATCAAAATTCCATCAAAAGCCTGATAATTGTAATAATAATGATCGAAATTACTAATACTGAGGTAAGGTTATAAATTTTAATCAAAACTAGTGGTGTATGGCATTGTGCCTTAAGACAAATTGCTGGTACTTTCCGTACCGTAACAAATCGTACGAGGAATATTAAATGTTTTCAAATAGATTATTATAAATACTGTAACATTTTCTAATATTTTTAAGAATTATATAAACTTAATTAGGAATTTGAAATTATTTATTTAAAGTATATAAGTGAGCTTTAGAACTTTACTTTTTTAATATTTTTTTTACACAAGCAATTGTTTCATCAACACCAGCAGAAAGTTTTTTGAATCATTCAAATCAGGTGCTTAGTTCTTTCAGAAACTGTCATTTTTTGTACATTTCGCTTTGTATATTCAAAATGGGTAAATCCTACCATTGTACAAAACTAATCACCACTTTTCTCAATCATTACAAATCGAATGGTTTTTGAATCATATTAATCGGATACTCCGTTCTCTCAAAAACTCGATTTCGAACGATTGGAAATGCTTTTGCTAAAAACTAATCAGCACATCTCTTTATCAATAGAAATCTCCCATTCGAATCGTTTGATCCGTGCGCCCAAAAACGTAGATGAAAAATTGTGGACACACTTACACACACACATCAATTTTTTTGAGGTATGCCAAAATGTTCAAAAAGCTCTAAAACGTGAAGATTATTGCAAAACTGTTCATTTTCGATTTTTGGCCCATTACTATAACTTTGCCTACGGGAAGTTAATAACAATAAACAACAATAAATAAGTTCCCAAAAACATGACAAAACCAAAATAAACTTTTGAAGGTTAGATACCCGGTTTAAACTGATTACTGCGACAAGACTGTGACAATGAGGTTCAACAGGATCGTGATTATGGCTTTCTTAAGAACCGGAAACTTCACTAAAACTGGCTAAATTTTAAATAAGGCCACTGTGTCATTTTGTACATATATACCTTTTTGCCCAAATTGCCCCTATGAAAACAACTGGATTTGGTGATAGTGAATACTAAATTCCGAAATCTTCACTTCCAATTATTTGAATACAAAAATAATTCCGATTTTTATAAACCAATTATTAACAATTATGTCATTAAACAGCATTCCTAATAACATATAAAAATCCTCATAATTTTATATTATATAACAAGAAAGAAATAAATTAAATCGGCACGTGGCAACGGTGACCATCAATCAAAGGCGGTATCACAAGCCTCAAAAAAAGCGACCGCGGTCAAGCACGTCCTTATGGGTTTAGATCACAAAAAATGTTTTCCGTAAATGTTTATATAACAGAATTATGCAATTTATATACAATAACATAACAGAAGATGAATTGACATAAACAGTCGAAGATATTTAAATATATCAGATCGAAAGAATCCTAACGAGGCGGCCGTTATTAGTGTAGTAAGAGAAATAACCGATACCAAAAGTAGATGGTTAAGAAATAAGCAAGTGAATTGTTTAGATCTAAATAATAAGTTGTAACAGTTTTTAATTTAATTTAATTTGAACTCAAGGGCCCTCTAAGCTTTTCTAGTGATTTGGCTTAACTAACCACATCGGTTTTATAGATGGCAACCCAAACAATTGCTTTATTTCTATGTGATGAATTTTATTATTGCAATTTCTATCGAACATTTTTTATTGATGCAGCAACGCCGGCTAAAGGCTATAATCACTTGGAAACATATTGCTATCTAAATTTCTAAGTGGAAACCGATGTCACTACTGCTTCACATCGGGCTGCCCGAGAACCTGGGACTCAATTCAATAGCTACCAACACAAAATCAATAGTTGGAGCAAAATATCAATATTCTATGAACATCTCTTCACACAACATCACTAAAGGATGGATAAATTGAATTAAAAAGTGAAAAAATACTTTATAAAAATGTAAAAATCCATAAATCATGAAGTTGGATTAAATTTCTTTCATTTCAACGAAGATAAAGTACTAGGCTTAGCACACTGCCCTGTGGTACCCCGCATTCTATATTTCTAATGCTCAAAGTCACATCTTTAATTTTGATTCTAAATTTTCAATTAAGCAAATATGAGCTTAAGATATTGAAGTAATGAACTGCACTACAAATTACAAAATATTTTAAATACTTAATAGAAATTAGATTATAATGATATATGTAAAATTTCCAAATGGCAACTTGTTTCGACTTTCATATTTACCATCTGGCAGAACTATTTCAATTATTTCTTCATAATTTGATTAAAAAAAAAAAAATGAACAAAATATTTATTTTAAAATCACCACCACGACTTGCGCATCGACATTATTAGTTCATTGCGTTTTTATCTACTAAATATTCTAACAATTATATTAAAAAAAGCTTTGAATATTTAATTGATTATATTTGGAGAGAAATTGCACCAAAAATATTTGGAAATTACTCGACTTTTTTATTTTTAAGTGATAATAAAAGTAAACTTCTTGCTTTGTTATTGCTCGAAATTAAAAATCATCAATATTAGAAAAATTCTAGTAATAAAACATATCAAACAGAGATAGACCAACCGTTGGATTGCTTTGTAAAAAAAACCTAGTAGTCAAAATGTATCATAACAACAATCATAGGACTTGAATTCTGATTGCTGATACAAAAAAAAAGATAAATTTCTATTGCCTCTGATCTTTTAAAATTGTCAGCTATGCCTAGATGGCGACGCTGTATTGTATAAATGTTGGTATGAATGATAGTATGCATCTATTTAAGATTGCTATGGATAGATAAAAACAAAATAGGAGCAGTTGTAGAGAGATCATAGAGAGAAACCATACGTGTATAGTTATATAGAAATGAATAATGTAATTGAGATGGTTATTAGAGACAATGAATGAGTATTTAGAGATATAATGTATAATTAATATTGAGACGTTACCCGAATGTCTATTCGAAGCTCAAGCAATTTCAACAAATTTTAAAACCAAGTTTAAGATTTTGTATTAGTTATCACTTTAGTTTAATCAGTTTTCTCATGAAAGTACCGCATAAAATTCTGCGTACATCTGAGTTTTCTAATGTGAAATGAAATTAATGCCTTGTGGCGTGCTACATGTTACCTGTGATGTATAAAACACTTTTCACATCGTACATGAACAGGGCAGCGTTTAGCACTTATCATTGCAGATACATTGTATGTAATAGGCATATTTTAACATTATTTCTAGGGCCGAACACGCAATGAGTCGCACCTAGAGGAGAAATTACAGCCACTTATATAATAACGATTACAGATGGATAGATTTCAATTACATTTTCTTGCAATTCACAACATTAAATACATAATTATATGAAAGCTAAATTAGCAACAATCATAAAACTTATAGAAAATTGAACACATATACACGATTATGCAAAGTGTTTGAAAGCTTTAATTAGGCTAGGTGGATTTACAAGAGTATGATTATGTACATATGAACACCTAGTAATTGAATCTAATTATTTCTGCATGAATTAATAAATTATAATTGTGGGTAAATTATCTCTATCAGTTTAAATTATCTCTACATATAGATTTTTTCATATTTTTATTACGATTTTTAGTTGTTTAGATTTACAGCATCAGAAATGCATGTATTGAATTGTATTGTAATTGAAATCGATACAATAATATTTGCATGTACTAGTTATTTGAACATTATCAACAAATTGGTTTTTAAATTTATTATCGTATGGCCATTTTAAGATAAATTAATATATAAACATTTTATAATAATTATTTTTGTATTAATACATTTTTTTATTTTTGGTGACTTTTTTTAACTGCGTGGCTTTTTAGAAGGCCACCCAACGGTTGGCCTAATTCTAATAAATTTTGTTATTGAACTTTTCTAATAGTAATGGATTTTAAATTTATGCAGCAATGCCACGAAAAGGCAATTTTCACATGAAAATATATTGCTATATGTATTTTTAAGTGAAAACAATACTACTTGATATCAAGCTGTCCAAGCCGGGTGTGATAAATTTTTGTACCTACGTGGCTTTTTGGAAGGCATATGCCTATTCAATAACATTTATTATCATGATTTCTAAAATAGTGTTGGTTATACCGAGGTCTAATTTACGTATGCCAAGAAAAGGTTATTTTTACTTAAAAATATATTGCCATCTGCATTAAAAAAAAAAAACAATTTTACTTCTGCTTGATATCAGGCTGTCCAAACCGGATATCATTTTCTGTGCAATAAAATTTTTGACGGATGTTGTGATAAATTTTCTTAACCATGTGGCTCTTTAACCTTATCTCTATTCAGCCAAATTTGTTATCATAATTTCTCAAATAGTGTTGGTTATACCAAGATCTAACTTACAATTGCGTATGCCAAGAAAGGGTTATTTTCATTTAAAAATATATTGCCATCTACATTTTTAGGTAAAAACCGATGTCATTTCTGCTTGATATAAAGCTGTCCAAACCGGATATAATTTTCTGTGCGATAAAATTTTTGACGGATGTTGTGATAAATTTTCTTAACCATCATAATTTTTCAAATAGTGTTGGTTATACCAAGATTCAACTTACGTATGCCAAGAAAGGGTTATTTTCACTTAAAAATATATTGCCATCTGCATTTTTAAGTAAAAACCGATGTTAATTCTGCTTGATATCAAGGTGTCCAAGATAAATATCATTGTTTGTGCAAAAAAATTATTTATCAATTATTTCCTAGAAAAATATAAAACTGGAGCAAGCAGTAGGTACCATACTTTTTTGTTAGTGGATAGAGAGCTGCAGTCCTTGGCAAAATTGTAAATTCTACAAGGATATAAAAATTTACTAATCAACTATGTGATAAATTCTGCAAAATCACATATTGTACTAGTTGTTCCATTATTAAGATGATTCTTTTTTCCACTGCACGTGAATACATGCGCTGCATCCTAACGAAGTTTACCTTTTGGCTTTATTGCTCCGCCTATTGGTGAGAAAGACCCGCACCTTTTAGTCGACGATTTGGGTGGTCCGTCCGCGATACGAAGACAAGATCAAGAGAATGAAAGAAGTCGAGAAGCGCATCGAAAGAGATGGAGGAATCGAGATTCGCGAACATTTCGCCAACAATTCAATAGTAAACGACCGAGGACGGGATAAACTTTTCAGTTGTAATCAACGTAATGAACACAAGGTATTAAGAAAGCCCAAAATTTCAATTTTAAAATATGTGTGATAAATAGGCATAAATTTTACTGCTATACCCTCAAAAAATTAATCAGCACCTGATATCTTGTTAAGAAAAATCCGTTTGGATACAAAGTAAAGATACACCACGATTCACTTACTACTTGTTAGTTATCCATGAAAATTGACCTCAGGTATACTTTTCCTAAAATCCTAAGTAATATATCTTCCTGTTTGTCTTTAGTCAAAATATTTTTCTTTATATTCAAGGATTGAGCAAGTCGTCGTTTCGTGCTAAGAACGTGGACTACCAATCACTAGTTTCGGATTCGATCCAAGTTTTGACCAGCTTGATATCAAGCAGTGTGATAACAGTTTGAATACAAAATCATGAGCTATGATGCTCTTACTACTTGTTAATTAGGCCATGAAAGTTTACCTCAGGTATGCTTTTCAAAATCCCAAATAAAATATCTTCCTATTTGTCTTCAGTCAAAATAATTTTCTTGTTTATATTCAATGATTCACTAGTTTCGGATTTGATCCAAATCTCGGCCAGCTTGATATCAAACAATATGATAACGGATTTTCACTAAGATTGTGGACCACAAGTATGATCTCTAGTAAGAATAGTCTATCGGGGGCAAAAATTTCAAAAAAAAATCAGCATTGTATTTTTAAGATCCATTTGAACTCAAAGTCATGGGCCAAGATGCTCTTACTATTTGTTAGTTAGGCCATGAAAGTTGACCTCAGATATGCTACGAAAAAATGTAAACGAAAATGTTTTCCTACGCATCTCCAGTAAAAAATATTTTCTTTGTTTATATTTAAAAATTGAGCAAACAGTAGTCTAGTCCTGAAAACTTAAACCAGCAATCACTAGTTCCTGGTTCGACTTCAACCTCCGCCAGTTTGATATCAAACAGCATGATGTAAAGGTTTTACTTGATTATTTTACATCTCAAATATGACCTCTAGTTAGAATATCCTCTCGGGGATGAACATGTAAAAAAATATAAATAATCAGCACTATCTTTTTATAAAAGATCCGTTTGGATACAAAGTCATGATCCACCACGTTGTTCTTACTACTTGTTGGTTTAGCCATGAAAATTTACCTCAGGTATGTTTCAAAAAATCTTAAGCAAAAATATATTTCTGTGTATCTTTTAGTATAAATAATTAGCTTGATTATATTCAAGGATTGAGAAAGCTCGTGCTAAGAATATTCCAGCAATCACTAGTTTCGGATTCGATTCCACCCTCGGCCAGCTTGATATCAAACACCATGATGTCAGACTTTCCCTTGAGATTATACATCTCAAATATTTTTAAAATTGAGTTTTTAAAAAGATTTTAAAGAGAATAGCCCTTCGGCGGCATTGCTGCATATGAATAAAAGTCAAGAAATACTGTTCAAGTAAGGTAAAAAAAAATGCCGCATTTAGGAAAGTCAACTAGTGGGTTGCAGTGCAAATAAGACCGAAAATAAGAAAATTATCAGCAAATGTCTTCGTATTTTTTATTATTATTTTGAACAGAACAACTATAAGAATTCAAGATCCTTTAAGCTGTTGGGCTGATTTGACTTGATACTAGTCGGTTCCACAAATGGTAACTCCACCAGTTGTCCCATCTGTGTGATAAATTATTATTAAACTTTCTGTAATAGAACGAATATTTTTTGATGCACCAATGTCGGATGAGGGCTACTTTCAATTGGAAATATACTTTACCTATACTTCCAAGTGAAAATAACTACTGCTTGACATCAGGGTCCTCCAAGCGGTTTCGAACCCGGAAACTCTGATTCATGTTCTGTCGTTCTAGCCATTTTTACCTAGAAACTAGCCCGACGACTTCAAAGTAGACATATTATTTTTATTATATAATATTAATCTAATTTATATTTTATAAGTTAATCGTTCCACAAATTTTTCGAAAAAAAAAATACACGAAGGTGTTAAAGGTACTAGAAACAATCCGCAAATACTATAGTTTTATACATCCAGAGCGTAAAGCAGTAATTTATTGCTGTTGCTTATCAAATGAGACAAACATTCCAACTGTACGAGGTGTGTTCAAAAAGTACCCGGAATTACTAATAATTAAATTTCGCGGGTCTGGAGTGTCTGATTGTCAATTTTTTTTTTTATTGTGTTGGTATACTAGCCCCTAAAGTATGATGAAATTTTCAGCTATATTCACTGTTTACTTTGTCTGTGGTAGTCGCTAAGGTTCGACGTGTTTTTCTGAGCTCGGCGATTTTTACAATGGAAGAATTGAAAAGTCAAAGAATTTGTATTAAATTTTGCGTAAAAAATGAAATAAAGTGTTGCAAAGTGCAAAAATTCACCAGATATGGCTCCGTGTGACTTTTTCCTATTCCCAAAGTTGAAGAGACCCATGAAAAGACGGCGGTTTTCCTCGATTGAAGAAAATCGCTGAGAGTGCTCAAGGACATATCAAAAAGTGAATATCAAGGGTGCTTCGAAAATTGGAAAAAACGCTGGCATAAGTGTATTATATCTGGGGAGACTACTTTGAAGGGGACCACACTAATGTAGACGAATAAATATTTTTTTGAAAAAACGAAAATTCCGGGTACTTTTTGAACAGACCTCGTATTAAAATATCAAGTGCACAAAAATTTATAAAATTCTTATGTAACAAATAAGCTACTAAAAGATTTATTGTTGCCACAACACCATCAATCTACAGGGGTCCAGACCAACAACCCCAAAAACCATTACCAGCACTTTTCCATACGACAGGTCAGTAACAACAGAGCGAACGGCTACGGCGCGTTCTTTATTATAAATAAAGAAAATATAAGAATGTATTATCATTAAAATGCATTGGATGGTTCATTGTGCGAGTGTGAAGCTCCGAGATGTAGATGCTATGTAAATTTTATGTAAATATTTCGATTATTTATTCGCTGGATTATAACAATATCATCGCGCTGCTCATTGTCTCTCAGAGTGTCTTACGAGAGATATTAAGTATTATTTGCATTTTTTGTTCCTGAACCAAAAGCAGACGTTCGATCTCCGGAAGCGTAGGCGGTAATTTATACTGTTCGACATTATTGTACAATTTTAAATTTGTCTCGTGATAATGGGTTTTACTAAATAATTACAAATGTTATTTTATTTTTCAATATTTTTGGATTTATGGTAAGAATGTTAATTTCAGTTAATGTTTTTATTCAATAATTCTAAATTTTAAATAATTTATATGAATAAAATTTCATCTAACGATAACAAAAAATATATCACTATAGGGGAGACTGGGTACGGTTGTGTCACTTTTTTTATTAGCAATAATTTTGATAATTTACAAGTTAGATGGAAAAAAAGTCAATTAAATGGTAATTTGTGCACACTTTTGAAAACAAGTCATCGTTATGACTAAGAAGGAGAACCTCAGGTTTACTCTTTTGTGATTTTAATGAAACTTCGCATAGTGATAGTGATCGAACGCATTAAAATATTATAGGTTTATGACAAGTGGTTTAATTATGAAAATTAATTCAATTTGCGGAAAACAGATCGCGCAAAATACGTTTGCGTAATAGTGCTACCTATCAATATTTTCTAGTTAGCTAAATTATCTAAGCAAAAATTAATTGCTGGTAAATAACTACTAATGTTCAACTTACAGCAAAATTATAAATAAAATGCAAAATGTATACAATTAACAGTTAACTTTGACTTGAAATTGACTCTTGAGAATCAATTTTTTCATCATACTTCACCTTTTCCCTTCGGAACCTCTCCCAAATTTAATGTAGTTAAGCTGTTATGACAATAAATTGTCAAAAAATCTAATCCGATTCATTGCAATTAAAAAAAATGCGTAAGATTAAACTAGTTAAAAATTAACCTAAAACAGGTTTGGTAAATATCATAGTACACTCATAAAACTAACAATTTCTTTATGATCAATTAAGGATTTTAACTCTTTATTTTTTATTTTGCAGGTTAAAAATTCAAAAAATTTCTGCGGATATTTAAAGGATTTCTTTCCGTCAGAAAAACCTTCAGACTATATTTAATGTATTTCAAATGAGAAATAGTAAATTATCATAGTTCAAGCAATTATCATACTATTGGAAGCGTTTTTGGCATATTACTGTTAAATGTTTATTGTCATACATAACTCCTTTCTCAGACCAATATCGGTTTAGTTTTGTATTAGTGTTATTTTTAATGATGTGTATCTAAATTCTGTATCTGAATAAATATCAAATATCAAGAACATATTTAAAAATATAATTTTGAAGCCAATTGACCCTCTTGCTATGAGAGTGTTTTTCTCTGAAGTGAGTCACACTGCTATACGAGGCAGTAAACAACTTAAGTATTTTTTATAAAAATATTTTAAGATTTTCGTTCTTCAAAAATGTATTCAAAATTAAAAACTACTCTACTCTTATAACTCTGATTTAAATTAATTTAACTCAGAGTCATGAATATTGTCGACATAATCGAGGTCGTTTATAGACGACACTCGTACCTACATACAGGTCAATCAATTACTAAATTAATAGGACATAAAAATTGTAGCACTAAATAATATATAATATGTATATATAATATTTTTTATATTATTTATTTATATATTGCATTAAAAATAATTTGTTTCTCTATAAACATATAATTGTATTTCTAAAATTATCTTCTAACCTAAATTTGCCTCCAAAATTAAAACAAACAAAATTTAGTTGCAATTATTTCAAAAGACAAAAAACACGAAACAATTAAAGAAAATTATATTATAAAAACGTGACCTCATACACTTCCATGTGATTAAATATCCGATAATGAAATATGCACACTAAATGTTTTGAAAATACTATAATTGCTTATTACGTCCGACCAATACCGATATTTTGTCGACAAATTATAATTGCCACTTGTTTTCTTGTTCCAACATTACTGGTTATAATTGCTTGCTTTCGGCTAATTTGTCCACCTTACACTTACATCATAATGAAAAATACGTGACATGAATTGGAGGCCATGTTAATCGTCAAAAACGAAACGAATAATTAAATGATTCAATAGTGAAGAAGCTTTTTCAGTGAAAATGATTACCGTCGGACTAATATTGCCACTAATGAATATTCTGGTGAACAAATTTACTTATCGTATCATGAGTTGTTCTCTAGTTACGTCAGGTTGGGTAAATGGCTCTAATTGAAATATTCATGGAAAGAATAAAAAAACAATATTCCATTCCTACGACACGCAAACTGGCACCGAGAGAATGATAGTCACATGCCATTGACTTTTAACTAGACGAAATATTTTTAGATGGACAGAATTTTATGATCAATAAAATTAAACTACATATAAAAAATTATTATGTGTTTAATTGGTTTTCTAAAATATGAGAACGGACTTCTTTATTCTAAAATTAGGGAAATATTATATGAATTTGCAGAATTTTAATAAAATTAATATATTTAATAGACCTTACTTTGACATAAATTTGACATTGAGGAGGAAGAAGTTCATCATCATTTTATTATGAAAATACAGTTCACTAAAAATGAAATAATCCATATTTGTCATTAGAATATATATTGATCCTACTCGACTACCTCCTTATGGTGTGCAGTTGAAGATGAGCTGAAGTATGTATTTCCAATTAAAACATTTTTCATATACATAAATTTTTGACTTGAGAACATATTTTACCATACTCATGATATTTTGCCAAAAACTTTCATAGGAAAACGAAACTTATCATTGTAAAAATAAAATGTCTTATTTGTGATTAAAATAGGTATAAATCGTTC
The DNA here is from genome assembly GCF_003426905.1 of Ctenocephalides felis. NCBI lineage: Eukaryota > Metazoa > Arthropoda > Insecta > Siphonaptera > Pulicidae > Ctenocephalides > Ctenocephalides felis. The sequence goes on from NW_020538040.1 coordinate 161,648,887, forward strand.
TCAATTAGCTTCTTGGTGTATAGTTGAGATTTGTATTTTTCAATAATAAAATTGTTTATATAGAAATATAGAGTTCATATAGAGATATGATCTTTCAATATTTTATATTTCAAGTTATGTATGTCTTGATAATTAAATTTTTATATAGTAAAGATAGGGACTTTATGGAACAGGGGTAAGTGGTAGCAGGCGTATTTCAATAGGATTTTGAACGATATTGAAATATTTTTTGTCTCGATTGAACATGTTTACCGCTCTGCACAATATTGCCATAGCATACAAAGCGTGAAGGACCTACATATACAGAAATGTGCAAGTCCGTCATTTTTGACGTGTATTATAAAATTGTAGAAAAGGGGGTTAAGGGCTGGTTGTAACAGTTTTGTTTCAAATTAATAATATAATATATAATAATATAATATTGTTATATTATATTATTATATTATTATATTATATTCCTGATTATATTTTACGAAATAAACGTAGCGTTTATTATTATCGACTAGTTTTAAATTTTATATTTTAATTTGCTTCAAATTCATCAAAATTTGCTAATGTGTAACAATTTTTGTATATGCTAAATTGTTTAAATATCTTGATTAATATGAAAAAAAAATCACACCTAGAATTAGATGCAATAAAATTTTGGGGCTAGTTGAAGATGCAAGAATGTGTAATGTTTAGCGTAAAGTGAAGAATTGGTTGCTTATTTGATTCTGTAGATCTTTCATCGATCTTTCAAAAACTTTGTTCTAAAATTTATTCAAGTTGAAATATTATTGTAACAGATATCTGGGTAAAATCCGCATTAAGCTACTATAATCCAATGTTTATATAGAAATGCTATGCTTAAAGGTATGTTACTTCATGAGGGGGAAGATCTAGAATGCGCTGAAATTCTCGCTCTGAAATTATACTTATCTTTCAATTATTGTCATTCGCTCTTGTTTCAGAAGATCTAAGAGTGCGAACAATAATTACGTGAGATTTTTGGGAGAGATGGGTTTGACAAAAAATCACAAAATATTATGTGGTGGAGAGAAATGTATAGTAAGATTTCACGTGTATTTATTTTTTACCTAAATTAAAAAAAAAAATAAAAAAAAATAAAAAAATCAAGAATTTTACAATTTTTTCTCGTAACTAAAAATGCACGTTTCGAGGGGACGGGGGTAATTTTGAATATCTCCACGTATCACCAACAAGAGGGCGGTCAAAAAATCTTTAAAAAATCGATCACGTGATTAATGGGCGTCCATTAAATCCTATGTGTTTCAAAGTATCTGCTGTATTCATTTTCTTTAACTATATGCAATATTAATTATATATCTGGAGGATATTTAATCATTTCGAAAAATTATATGAATCTGGAATAATAAAGAGTGTTTTCTTCTGTCATAAGAAGAAATTTTCACTGTAATCAACATAAAAAATTGTCATACATATCGAGCAAATAAATCAAACTATTGGAACTGTACACTTGAAGAAAAGTACTGGTACTGTATCGTCATGCACAGTAAGTATTTGATTAAAAGAAAGATATATCTGGTGGTTCCGTCTTCTGTTCATATTCCAATAACCATTTTCTATAAGTCCCAAACACAGCAGCTGTATATTAAAAAATCAAAGATTTTATGTATCATTTTTGTGGTACTTTACTTATGTAAAAAAAACAGTTACTGTATCGTCTTGTACAGTATGTAATTGATTAAAAGAAGTTATTTTTCTGGTTCTGTCTCCTGTTCATATTCCAATAAGCATTTTCTAAGTCCCACAGAAGAAGTATATTAAAAAATCAAAGATTTTATGTATCTTTAAAAATATTCATCATAAATATTCAGCAAACAAAATCAACTTGCATTTCCGTGGTACTTTACATTTGGAAAATAAACAGTAACTGTATCGTCATGTACAGTAGGTATTTGATTAAAAGAAGTTATTTTTCTGGTTCTGTCTTCTCTTCATATTCCAATAAGCATTTTCTAAGTCCCACAGCAGCAGTATATTAAAAAATCAAAGATTTTATGTATCTCCAATATTTGTGTTACCTTTCAAACAAGCGTCCAGATTTGATTGTTTGAATAAGTTGTGTAAGCTTTCAGCTATTAGTCGGTGTCACCGCCGCTCGGCTCGGCCCTTAAATGCGGCGGCGTGTTTGCTTGTCCGCATGCGTTTAACGCTAATAAAGACTTGGCGCCTTCGCCGCACACTGCGATCGGCGTCGTCTTCAATTAATTAGGGTCCTTCTACATGGAAAAGGCGACACCCGATGGAAAAATTTATGAATGATATATTTAGTAAGAGAGAGGCCTCAGATGTACAGAACTAGTAGTACGTGGCATCGTGCTTTAAAGCAAATTGCTGGAACTTCTCGTAACAAAAATATTTTTTTTGAAAAAGCTTGAAATCTTTTGAAATCTTTGGAAAAATGAAAAAAATATTTTTTCTTTAATTTTGATTTTATTTTGAAAATTTTGAACTTTTTTTCAAAGCAATCTGTGCTGTTTTAATGAAAAAAACATCGAAGCGCGTGAGCGCTGCGTCGCAGTCTAAAAATAAACATTGGTACGGAGCCCACAGGAATGTAAACAAAATTTATACCTATTATTAAAATCTTTAAAAAAATATCTGATAATTTGATGTGCATATGTCTAATTATCATTTTTGACTGCGAAATGACACCGCTTTTTTTCACTCGGTCTCCTAAACCTTTAAACCTGCTTTTCCATTTTTTTCAATACCAGTTAAATTGTTTTTTGAATCGAGGAAATCGGACGCTCCCTTCTCTCAAAAACTGAATGACCCTTTTTGGCACTTTTTGCCCCGTATCTTCAAAACGGCTGGATCTGCCTTGACCAAAAACTAATCAGCACGTCTTCTTATCAATAAAAATCAAATTTTTTTGAATCATTCAAATCGGCTAATCCGTGTTCCCGAAATCGTCGACAAAAATTTGTATCCGCACAGAGCCATACAAACACACATACATCTATTATTTCCAAGCTATGCCGTAATGTTCAGAAACCTTTGAAAAGTAAAAACAAACATTTACATTATAGTTTTTTTGCGATTACTATAACGTACCTTACGAGAAGTTAATATGGATTTAAAAAAAATAATAGAATTTTGGAAAAGAAATTGAATTTTATGCCGAAAATATTTATACCACGGTAATGTATCGTACGAAAATGTTTCATGTATTCAAAATTATAGCTGATTTTTTGATACAAGATGACACAAAATGTAGAGATATTTTGGGTAGAAGTAAAGTTTAAAAATTTTGTTATGATTTTTGCTCTCGCGAGTCACACCAGCATAAACAATTTGCAAAAGTCGCAAACTTTAAGTCTTATGAATAAATTAGAGGCACCAACGAAATTGGCTGATTCACCAAGATTCCAATATATACACAGTAGCAGATGAAATCAGAAGATTTACATCCAAGTAAAAGACAAGACTGGAAAACCATCCGAATCAAATTGATTTCCTCAAACATCTCCTGAAGATCAGAAGAACAAACCTGTTAGATTTAGCATAATAAGCATGTGATTTAGATTTATTATTTTTTCTGTATCTTCTTCCCAATCTATTTTCTAAACTTCAAATGACTAACACTGGGTAGCATTTTGAAATATGTTTTTACACATTGGTCACCAAAATTTTTGAACGCCTTTAAAATTAAAAAAATTACTGATTGCATATATGGAAATAAAAACAAGTAAAAATTTTGCCGCGGCAGCAAATTTTTGAAATATGCAATCTATGTTTATTTTTATATTCGGTTATATAAATGAAATTTATTGTTTCAAGTAAGAACAAATATTTCTTACAATAACATTCAACTGCAAGAAGAACACAGATTAAGACAAGACAATATGTCCATATGAAGCTGTTCATTCTGACACCGTTGCAATATACAATTGACAACAAAAATGCTTCGCCGCCGAGCGGTACATCAAGATTAAGAAGAAATATTATTCAATTTACATTTCACACTTTATCTTGCTACTCTATACAACATATGAATGTGTCCATAGTGTTAATATTTGTGTTTTCATTTATGTATATCGTTTATTTGTCTTGCCGTTTCAGGTTTCTGCGTCATTAGTCACGATATCTTCGTCCAAAAAACAAGTAGCATCCGAAACCGAACTCAAATATTTGGACGTCCAAACTGCCTACGTGCTCAAGGATTCTTCCGCCTTTATATGCATTAATTTTTTTGGGAGTGAATTATAGAAGGTTAACGATGCAACGCAAAAACCACTTGTTAACAATTTGGTGCAACCGATCAGTTTATGATGACTTCGCAGATTATATTGTAGACAATTAATGTATATTCCAAAAATAAATAATTACAATCGATCAAAAACGCCTAAACGAGAACGATATTAATGGACTCTGCGTCCAAGCAAACGTTTGCGTGTGGGGTACCTGAATCTCCATATTACCCCAGAAATAAAATCATCTTTATAATTTATACAATATGTTTTAAACAACCATCAATTGTTTATTTATACTTTTCGTTTCGATAATTTTCTATAATACACTTATTTAACTAAAATATATGCATGCAAACTGTGATCAAAAAAATATGCAAAAAAATTAATATGCTTGCATCTGGAATCTGGGTATAAATTATTGTTTCAGTATTTTTATAAATTGAGGATTCTAATTTCTGATTGTAATTTTTAGTTTTTTAGTTTTTTAGAAGTATTATTAACTTCCCGTGAAGTAAGTTATAGTAATGGCAGAGAATCGAAAATGAAAATCTTTGCATATCTTCGCATTTCAAAGATTACTAGTCATTTTTGCATACCTTAGAAAAAAAAAATGGATCTATAAATGAGTGTTTGTGTGGATACAAATTTTTATCGACGATTTTGCAAGCATGGGTCAACTGATGTCAATGATTTCAAAAATATTTCATTTCTATTAATGGGTAGACGCTCTGATTAGTTTTTGGCAAAGGCAGGTCCAGCTGTTTAGAAAATACAAGACAAAAAGTGCAAAAAATGACAACTCAGTCTTTGACAGAACTAAGCATCGGATTTGAAAAAACTTTTAAAATATTTTGGAAACTATGAAAAAAGTAAGATTTTTGTGAATTTTGAGATTTTTGATAAATATCGACTTATAAACATTTGATTTTTTTATATTTCAAAAATTATTTTTATACTTTGAATTTTTCGTAAAGTTTTGAACGGCTAGACCTGCCAGTGTCAAAAACTAATCTGCACGTCTCCTTATCATTAAGAATCGAATGTTTATTGAATTATTCAAATCGGTTGATTCGTGTTCTCAAAACCGTCGACGAAAATTTGTATCCGCACACACACACACATATCAATTTATTCTAAGGTATGCTAAAATGTTCAGAAACCTCTTCAGAAAAATATATAAAAATTTTCATTTTAGATTTTTTTGCGATTACTCTAACTTACGGAAAGTTAATAAAACATTTCACTTGTATAGGCAAAGACTGGTTAAATTTTTGCGGCGGCAGGTCTAGCGGTTTCGGAGATCCAACAAAAAAAAAATTAAATAAAAACATTTGGCTGTCAAAATGATCATTAGACATATGCACAACAGATTAGATATTTTTTAGAGACTTTAATAATAGTACTAATTTTGTTCAAATTTCTATGGGTACCATGTTTTATAATATTCAACAGTTAGACTAAAATAGATAAGCAGCACGATTGCTTTGGGATTATAAATTTTCAAAATAACAAATTAATTTGATTTTAATGCTTATTCAAAACCAAATCCTCTATAAAAAAAATTGATAAACATAACCGTGTGTTGCTTTCTGAGTTTAACACAAAATTGTTATTTCTAGAATATTAGGAAAAAAATGTTCTGATTATTTAAAATAATCGCTAAATTGGTATTTAAAGAGATTTATGTATTTTTTTAAAAATAGTGATTTAAAACAAAATCCTCAGTAAATAAATCCATTTACACATAACCATGTCCCTCCTTTCCGAGTAAATCAGCCAACTGACGCAGAGTCCTGAAATAACAGCACGCACAAGAATTCAAATCATGTGGACACGTGCGAACACGTGCAGTTCAAAGAGGAAGATACTCTAATTGCCGGCATTTCGCGAGATGATTAGGACCGATTATGACGACTCTCTAACCGAAGCAGTCATTTATCAAAAGAGAACACTTTGGTTTTGTCTATTTTGACTGTTCTGAGATTTGTAAGACTTAACTGCCGTTAAAAGGCGCCGGCGTTATAGCATTTCCTAGGATGAAGATTGTGCGACAACATATTTTAGTAAAGGAACTCGTTCGCTTTCAAAATTATATATATATATATATATATATATATATATATATATATACATCATGCAGTAGCGATGTCCATTTTTACTTGAAAATATAGATCAAAAATATGTTTCCAATTGAAAATAGCCCATTTCAGGCACCGCGGTGTGAAATGGCAATGGAAAATCTCTCAGCGTCCAAATCTTAACGGATCTGCCCTAGATAGTACTTCCCATTACAATACATAATATAATTTTTGTGGCATGATGTTCTTCTCTTCCGAAACGGTTTTTATTTTCATAAAATTTTATAATCATGATCAGTATGCCTTAGAATCGGACAGCATCTAATTTTCATACCCCCAAGTGGCAAGGGTTTACCAGCCTTAAGATTTTATTTATATTTTTGGTAACTGATCAATTATAGATTTTTTGTGAACGTTTTTAACTGAATTTTGACCAAAAATTTTTGCGAGCTTATGAAAAGCTATTCTTAAATTTTTCGACGGAGAGAAGTTACCATCGATAAAACTAGATGCGTCAAGAGTCAATTATTGACCGATTCTTGCATTATAACTGATACGCAGGATTATCCCATTGTACAAATTTTTTCTATGTGTAGTTTATGATAAATGGTTTTCAAAACGAACAATTTTATCAAAATAAAATGTAGAGGTTTAATATTGAAATCTGAAATTACAACAGTTTTTGATAGAGAACTCGGTACCATGCAAATCTTAGCTGTAATTCTTTTCACTGAGTTTTTGAAATCTTACTTGATTTACTGTGGCGAGGCATATGCTGCAGTTTAAAAATGCAATAGTAGTAATTAATAGTAATTAAAAAAATAATGAATTAAAAAAATGATATATTTTTAATCCTTTCCACTCGCTATTTGCGAGATTTATATGAGTTTCCACGGCATCCGAGTGGAATGGGTTAATATTAGTATATTTATATTATTGACGAAATATTTTTAATATCATGCAGCAATGCCGAGGAAAGGCTATTTTCACTTGGTAAAATTTGGATATATATATTTTTAAGTGAAAACGTATAAAACTATTTGACATCCTGGTAGCCGAAGTGTGTATCAAAATGGAATCCTGTTGTTGCAAGGCCGAAGCTCTTACTACTAATCTACCGCATGGAAATCGAAATAATAGAACAGTTGCCTCTAAATTTACCTGCATTATTAGTTTCCTATTGTTCCGAAGTAACAATTTCATTAAAAGTTACATGCAAATTATCGTTTCATATCAATATAAACCAAATAGTTTAACTTTAGGAAATATTTAGATACCTATTACCTCTTGGTAATTGTTGCAATCAGACAAATCAAACTGAACATACATTGCCTCAATTTTAGTGCACTGGTGGGCAAACGTTTCTATATGGTATGCAATTGCAAATAATTTCATAAAAAATAATTTCAGCGACGTTTTAAATCTGATATAGTACAATCGGCATGAATCTTCAAAGATTTGATTTCAAAGTTTGAAGTAGTTTGGTTCAAACAGTGACAAAAAAAACTTGAACTCAAGTAATTCTTTTACACAGATTGAAAAAAAAAAATATTTCAAGAATCCTTAATATCGTGCCACTTCCCCATTATCGACGCCTTAAATTTAGCCACACATGACACATACCTCGTTTAACATATAACCCTCGTTAGACCAATATTTCTTTCGGCGCGACGTGTCTCGACACTTATTAATTTATTTAATGGTTTATCGTCATCTGCTCGATAGCAAAAATGCATGACGCCTTCAAACGATAATGATTCAGAAATTTTCAACAATTTTCGCCTCCGATCAAAGAGATTAGAAAAAGTAGTAGCTTTAACGGTTTGACGTCTCATACTTCAGTTGCTTAGCACGTGCGAAAGCAAAACCGTAAAGAATATACTGAGCACGTGTTTAATTTTTCATATTTAGCAGCGGAAAATATCAATAAATATTTTTAGTTGATAATAAAATAAAATATACTTTGCAATAACACGTGGCGATGGATTTAGCTTCAAATTATTACTGCCAAATCTGTGCGCCGATGGTTTGTGCACATGGAAACACAAAAAACACCAAAATAGTTTATATATATATATATATATATATATATATATATATATATTTACCGATTTTTATAGATCACCTTCAGCATGACAGAATCGGAGAACCTCTATTTCTCTTATCTCTAAGCAGCAATGGTAGGCCAACTTCAAGATTTTTTTTTATTTTTGGACCAATTTTTTACTTTATTTTTTATAATTCTTAATGAAAAAACATATACAGCTCTAAATTTTTGGCTGTTAGACAGACCCTTCAATGACTTCCATAATGCCCCATGAACATTTGTATGTGGCATGCTTTGCAGTGGGTAAATCATCCATAACATTTCTGTTAGCTTCTCCTTCCACAGCCACAATCAGTTATTTATTATACTATAATTTTTCTAGAAATATTTTTTATGTCTAAGCAACATAGGACGGGTCAGCCAATATATATTTTTTATAATTTTATGTTATATATTATGTAATTTTATTCACTGAAGAAGAGTCAAACTGTAACTTGTAACGTCTGGACTTGTTAATTTTTTTAAACAAAACTTTTTTTCTTTTAATAACTGGATAGATGAATTGTATTTTTATATATAAAAAACAACTTATCGCACATTCTGATCATTTTGTAATTATGATTTTTTTTGCCATGATCAATCTCCAGAATTTTGTCTAAAATACAAAGAATCGAAATAATTTACATATTTTATGCTCAAGAATAATATATATATATATATATATATATATATATATACCTATTTTTTTACATAAATTGATTATATACGTAATAAATTATAATATGTTTATGTTTTGTTTCTATTTTCGAGATTAGAGCAATTAGTTGCCAGAACGTTGAATATTTATTTCAGATAATATAAGTTTATCTTATCTTATCGTCCACACTTCAGCATCAAATCTTATCATTTAACACCACCGAAATAAATTTAGTGTCGGAGGAAAAAAAATATCTTAAAGACAGTAAATCAAATTCACCTTCGACAATAACATAACACTTATGAAACAGTATAAAAAATTAGTTGTTTTTGTTTGTTTGTTTGAAAAGATTTATTTGTTCCATATTCTATTACATAAAAGAAAAAGTGAGTATATAAGATTTTGTAAACCTATCATCTGATACTAATACAATTCATTGATATATATTATTTGAAACATTATTGATTGTATAAATTAAATAAATTAAATAAATAATGGAAAAAAAATCACAAAAAACCATATTACACTGTTGATTTTTGAAGGTGTCTTATAGTGTTATTTATTAAGAATGACTGTCGGTAGGTTGTAATTGTTGCACCAAAACATATTATATCTCGAGTTACAAATCCAATATCTGTAATAGTTGGGTTATTACTATGTTTGCATTTTTCAAAAAATTTCCTTGCTTGCTTTTTTATAATTTCATATATAAATGGTATATTCAGTATAAAAAATTAGTTTGAGCAGTAGAATAGTATCACCATAGAGTTTGTTGTGTAAATTTACAGCAAAATGCAAGAACATTTTTATAGAAGTATGAAAAACGATACAAATAAAAAGAAAATTCGCAGTAAAAATTAATTTTAGGAAAATTTCTCAGTTTTATCAATTTATTTTGTCAAAAAATTACGAGAAAATTCACCGTCTGATCAAAATTATGTCAGTAAAACAAATTTGTAACATTAGAATTTGTTTATCTGCAATAGTCTTGTCTAGCCTTCAATTACAAAAAAATTGCATATGTTATATGAAACTTCGGATTTTTAATAGAGTATAATTACTCGTATGTTTCGTAGACTACAAGGAATGTATGTCAATTGAAAGATGATCCGCATTCCTGTCTGCGACAATTCATATGAGAAAAATGGGTCATTAATAATAATTATACTACGTTTATTATTTAATAAAAATAAATATGAATTATTAAACTGAAACGCTAATTTTTCTTACAAGTAGTATCAGATTTGATGCTATTTTTTCATTCACTATCGAGCAGCAAGACTCTGCTCTTACTTTTAGAATTTAAATATAAAAAAATAGCAAACAGAAGTAAATATTTTCCAAATTCTGTAATATTTGTCTAGTGTAATTGCTTGCTCAAAATTGGTATTTTGAGAAGAACCATCTAATCTGTAGGTGGATCCAACATTTATAAATCAATATCGAATCACCTATAGATTAGATGAGTCTTCTCGAAATATCGATGTACATATATAATATTAAAAACTGAATTTGCTGCCAAATTTACTGCAGATGTATTGTATAAAAGATATCTAAATATGCCCAATATGTACATTATGAGAGCAAATAATTTGCACCAAGGCTGTGAAAGCAGTATTTCTTCAATATTTTTTTCATGACACTAACCTTTTCCATGACTTGATCATGAAGATTTTCGATTGACTCCCCCAATGAATAAATTGGTACCCAAATCAGATGATGAAATTATGTTTGTTATGACTGATTTTATATGTAACAGTAAGTTACAAATATTTTTTTTAATTATTATTGAAATTTAAAAAATTCATAATATATTTAAATAAAATTAGTTTTACATGGAATCTAGGTATTGATTCGACATAAAAACACGTTACCGTGCCAAATCCCGTAAAATGTCCTCTACAGAAAAATAGGTTAATGACTTCAATAAAACATACACCAGACTAGTAATGGATGTTTTCTTTCATTCTAATGAATTCGATTTATAATTTCACATAATGATACGAGTACATCTATTGAACTGAAGACGATACTTGCTGACCATGCGTCTGTTCTCCTCGTGGAGAGTCTACTCCCAAGTACTCGATCCAGAATGATAGATAGATGAACACTTTTGCAATTTAATCCCATGTTGATTTGTCTGAATGACTTCTTCGATTAATCCTTAGACGGGAAATATCAGATGACAATATCAGCCAGGTATCGGGGGGTATATGAGACCCAGACGTCTGGTGCTTGTAGACCAGTGATTTTTAATCGGTGGAAGTAGATTTAAATAATATAATAATTTTATTTTAATTTTAAAAATATTTTTCAGCAATTTATATTTCATTATAATAATTATCTTCTCTTTGTATCATAAATAATTGGCATATTTTTTGTCATATTTATCGTTAGTTGATTATGCTAACTAAAATTATGTCATAGATGGAATACTCTCACCAAGAGCATGTGCATTACATAATTTAGTAAAATAAGTAAAAAACTATATTACATCTAAGATCTAAAATCTAAAATTTAATTATCTTCCTTATCCATTCAGTAACGTTCGATTTTTTAACAAAATTTTGATTAATTATAAAATATATTGGTTATATAAATGAACCAGTAAAATCTTAATAAAACAGGTCTATTTTTGATTTTTTTGGTAAACAATTACTGGATCGATATTTTACTAAACACTTAGTTAGGAAGATATAAGTTTATTTTTTTTAAATTTATTTTGCAATCTGTTATTTTATAAACAATAGCTACAGTATCTAATAATCGAAATGACATTCATTCTGCAAATTTTAAGAAACAGTGTTCCACCTGGACGTCTTCAGAGTTGAACGTCTTTATCATCGGAAATGATATATAAATCAGATGCGCAATTGAAGTTCAGTTCGTCAGACAAAGTAATAATAAACCATTTGAACCAGAACGGGTATGAAATTCAAACTTTCAGACGAAATATTGTTTTTCTGTGAACTAATATCGGGTACATTTCTTGTTACACACAAATATGAGAAACAGAGAAACATTTTGTCTGCCAAGCATATCGAGTACAAAACTTAGAATTTTAGACAAACGTGATTATTGCTTCCATAAAATAAATATTTATTATTTCAGAATTATTACTTACGAAATATGGGAATACCTTCACATGCGGACATTCGATTTTGCCATTTGTTTTTTCAAGTTCAACCAAAAACTTGCTCATAATCCAAATGGAATAGGTTCAAATAATAAAAATTGTATAGAAAAAAGGAATATGAAACGTCACTATATGAAAAATTGTGGAGAATCGATATGTTTACTCTACATTATATATGTTGATAAAACAAAATACTTTTCAACAGGCATCCATCCAATAAAAAGTTATCACCATCCGAAAAATAATTTTTAAGTTTTATGGTACAGCTTCAAATTTATTTCAAGTGATTTTATAAAATAACAATATCAAGATATAATTAAAATTTATGTATATATGAGCGTAAAGTAGCTAATTAAGAAATGTTAGAATATTGTGAGCAACTTTCAATATAAAGAATAAACAATTTTTCATATTCAAGAAGAAATGCTAACTATGAGTTACTCAATTAAAAAATTATATACTATTACTGAATAGGGGGGCCTTTATAATGTATCAAAAAATGGGGAAAAAATAAAAGTGATGCAAAAATTAGGTATCTGACAAACAAATCTAATATTCAATGTATAGTAATTCTATTGCATATATTTGCATTTAGTACTTGTAAGAAATAGTTTAAAAAAATACGAGTACTTACATAAGCTATGTATAGAATTTATAGTCTAATTGCCTATAGCCTAAATTTTAAATCGTTAAATTGATAATGTACTTCTAATAAAATACCAATAAATAAAATGTAATAACTATGTATCGGATTTAACAAATAATGAAATAAAAAAATTGCTTTAAGAGAGCACAAGAACGCTTACAAATATTAAATATTTTTCGGTATTGTAAGCCCCTAACTAATTTTTATACATCGACAAATTAGCTCTAATAATCATTATTATATTTCACATTTTGTATAAAATGAAAAACGATAAATGTGATAATATGTGAAGTAAAAGAAATATAGTTTTATTGACTATTTAATTCAAATATTTGCACAAAAAACAGCATTTTTTATTTAATAATTCTATTAACATGTTAATTTTCATGTTAGTCATATGTGCCTGATGCTAAGAAGTTCAACATGACATGTTTGTTTGACACATGTGATTTGGTAGAATAAAGTTTTAATGGTTGTAATATATGGCCATTTCAGTCAAAAAAACATTTTTTTCTTTGATACATTTTTAACAACGCCATTCAATGAAGATACAATGGCCCATCTGAATTTTTTTCTGATATTATAGTGCTTATTAACGTGTCAACATTATACATACTTAATGAAGAAGCCAAATAATAATTCTGCCTCAGACGAGTAGAAATATGTCGAGAAAATTTGGTTGCCTTTATAATATACCACAGTTACAGTTAATAATTCTGTAATTCTCATATATATCATCAAACTTACATTACAATAGACAAAAGAAACCTTACCTTGATCTGGGCCCTCGAAACAAGCCTCTCGAAAGTGGACGCTTGAAGATGCCACAGGAACAGAATGTATTATAACACCAAAAACACTTCTAATAAAAAAAAATATTACACTTTGACGAGACACAAATATTTACACTATAGATTACAATAAAAAAACACCACTGTGTAATAATGAATAAGATGGATGGATGAAGATTATTTAGTGCTGCACTTGAATTGTCCACGAGGCACTTACTAGTAGTAAAAACTAGAGTAAAGTGTATCACTATTTTTATTATTATTATTATTCGTAAGCACTTGTTTATGGAAAAATTATATCAACCAGAATTATGAGATCAGATTGTAATAAATTAATTTACGAATACAATTTACAACATTATTCAGATATATTAACACAAAGAATTGCACACCATGACTGTCAAATTCGGCAATGCCATAATTTTTGACAATTCCTGCAGATGGGACAATAAACTCATTTGTTTTACTCTATTAGTTACCCGATGTCGCTTGGGGCGGTTTTATAAAGACCTTATGGGTACCTGATTGCGCAAAAGAATTCCTTTGCTACTGTTGATATGGTAGGATGACGTCACCGTTATCAAAGGGATTGTTGAATAAACTAGTAATTCATGGCATCATGTCTTAAGGCAAATTGCTGGAACTTCTCGTACCAATAGTATTTTTTTTAAAAAGGTTCAAGTTTTTTCTAGAACTGTGAAAAAAAGATTTTTTAGAGTTTATAATTATTCGAAGCAATCGCGATACGTTAACTGAGTAGAAACGAATTATTGCGATTACTATAACTTAGGAAGTTAACTAGGTGTAAGTGACATTTTGTTTTAAGGCAAATTGCGAAAATTTCTTTTTATATTTGAACAATAGACTTCATCAGTAAGAATTAAGATACAAAAACTTTTAATATTATTCTGCTGTGGTGGTTGAATATATTCATCAATAAGATTTGAGATACAAAAACTTCTAAAATTGTGAAGATAGGATTCGGATATTTTGATACGGCCCATTATGCTGAGATTGTTGAAGAAATTAGGTGTACGTGACATTTTGTTGTAAAGCTGGAAATTTTTTTCCATATGTTTGAATAATCGACTAAATCAATAAGAATTGAGAAAGGAAAACTTTTAAATTTTGACGGTAGAATTTTGAAATTTTGACACGGTTGATTATGCTGGGATTGTATAATAAACTAAATAATTGATTCGATCAGTAAGAATTGAGATACAGTGAATTTTAAAATTGTTGATAAACTAGGTGTAAGTGACATTTTGCTTTAAGACAACTTGCAAAAACTTTTCCATGTGTTTGAATAATCAACTTAATTAATCATTAAGAATTGAGATACAAATACTTTTAAAATTTTGTCGATTGAATTTTCAAATTTTCACGAGACCCATTATGCTGAGATTGTTGAATAAACTAGGTGCAAATGAAGTTTTTACAAGGCAAGTTGCAAAAACTTCTCCACATGTTTGAACAATCGATTTAATCAATAATAATTTAATTACAGAAACTTTTAAAATTGTTACGATAGAATTTCGAAATTTTAACACGGCCCATTATGCTGGGATTGTTGAATAAACTAGGTGTAAGTGATATTTTGCCTCAAGGCAAGCTGCAAAAACATTTTCATATGTTGGAATAATTGATTCAGTCAATAAAAATTGAGATACAGTGACTTATAATATTGCTGAATAACTAGGTGTAAGTGACATTTTGCTTTAAGGCAAGTTGTCAAAACTTCTTCATATATTTGAATAATAGACTTCATCAATAAGAATTGAGATACAGAAATTTTTAAAATTGTGACGATAGAATTTTAAATTTTTGCCACGGCCCATTATGCTGGAATTGTTGAATAAACTAGGTGTAAGTGACATTTTGTCTTAGAGCAAGTTCCAAAAACTTCTCCATATGTCTATAATCGACTCAATCAATTAAAATTAAGATTAGAAACATTTAAAATTGTGTCGATAAATGTCAAATTTTAATGAAAAATTATAACTAAAGCACAGTTTCTTAAGACCATGAACTGTATCATCAAACAAATTTTCATCAAAATAGTGAAATAATTCATTACGAAGAAACGGCACGGTCAATCTTAATGAAAAAGTATCAGCACGATTATTTCTCGAGCCCAACCAATATTTTTCGAACGGTATTAAAATTTTTAAAATCACGAGCAAACATTTTTGCAATGTTCTGCTTGTTCAAATATCTGAAAATTTATAAGTTGTGATTTCACTAATTTAAAAGACGACTAATATCATTGATTATGGCTTGCTTATGAATAAATAAATAAATTATTAAATTCGTAATGTGATTTAATTTGGTTCATAGAATACACAATAGTTTTTTTTTTACTGAGCTGTTTTTACAAATTAAATAAAATAAAAATTTGAGTTGTGTTATGATGTAAAGAAATTAAATAAATCTCATTATTGTAAGACATTAAACAATATACAACATTTTTTCTTGAAAAATGTGATTAATTTTCCACGTTTTTTGAACTATTTATATTCCATTCCCAAGATATGTGGGGGTGAATAACTTGGTCTATATTAAAAGATTATTTTACACGTTTATATTTAATACTTATTTTATAAAATATCTGATTAGATTTTATGAAAAAAATATGGTAATAAAAATAAAAAAATAGGAACAACTAAATAAATGATTAAATGATACTGATTTTAAATACCAATAAATGAACGTAATAATATTGAGTAACATTGTGAACTTAACATTATCATTAAATTTTAGTAATATTTAGATGTATTATAATAATATTAAGTTTTCTGCAATATGTATACATTACACATACAACAACCTAAATTCGGTGCCCTCATATACATTACATGGTTAAAACATATTCAAAATTTTGTCATGTGCAAACAAAGTTTGCTTCATGACTGGTATTATCCGTTATTTTGACGAACGAGGAAAGAGCTTTTGTGACGAAGCCGCTGACACAAATCATGAGGCATAAAGTTAATCACACATGTCTCCTCGACACTGTTCTCCTTATTACGCGACAAATGGCTAAAGTCTGTTTTTGCATATTTTCACCCTACAAAGTCGCACTCTGATAGCTAATAATATTTGTCTAAACTTGAAGATGAAACAGTTCCTGGGCCAAAATATATTTTTACGGTGCACCGTTCCAGAACATTGCTGGCGGTTTACTTGTAGCTCTTCTGGCAAACATTAAGGCTCAAATCGAGCATTACATTTGTCAATATAACATAACATAATGTATATATATATATATATATATATATATATATATATATATATATAACAAGTAAAGCTAAGAAATTTTTAACAACAATATTTGAAAGTAGAGAAAAGAAGATATTTATAACCAGCCATCACCTTGATTTTTACCACTTTGTTATATGAAAGAAAAACGTAAGTATTTTTTTTCTTGTTAGTTTTTATTGGTTGTGAGCACTGTTGTTTAGATTACAAGACCTTAATATAATTTTTAAGTATACGCAATTTTTAAGTTTTATAAGATGTATTGTTAATTTTAAGTTGTTGAACAGTTAAAATTATTTTTTCCCTTTTCTATATTTTTTCTAATTTTTATTCCAAATTATTTCAACATTTTCCTACCCTAAGTATTTTATCATTACAATTATTTTCATATTATATTCTATTTTTGATACTGCTCTTAATTATTATTTTACAGATTCAAGACCTAAATGAAAATTGCGCAACGGATATTTAAATGATTATTTTACCATCAGAAATATCTTAAGATCTAAAAGCCTTAAATAAACTGTCTCAATATCATAACATTTTTGAAGTAAAACTTCTTTAGGCGCGACTAGGGTGTATTCGTATCAATGCAACGGAAGTGCGTTACGGCAGATAAGATATGATAAGAGTCGAGTGTCAATGATTTGTCACTCGCTCTCGATGATATCATTTCTATACGGGTTCATTGTGATTAGTCGTCGCGTATGTGAATAGAGATCTGTCGTAGTATGCGTACCGGCGTCAACGTTGTACGCGTACCGATATCAACAAGGAAATCGGCATAGATAAATAAACATTTTAAAGTTACAACATAGTACAAATCTTGATTTAATGAAAAATGCCTGAATCAGAAGTATATTTTACTCTGTTCCTTAAAAATAATAAAACAAATTAAACATTTGGGCTGTGTACTAAACGTGAGTTTATTGATTAGAAATTATTTCTATATTATTCGTAGTTTCTATAAATCTTTGAAGTTATTAAAATGGAAAATATTTTTTAGACAAAACAGATATTACAGCTGTTCAAAGAATGAGATTATATCACCAGCAAAAAAGAATAAAAAATGCAAGCAGCAAAAAAAATACATGAATGTATGTTGATTTCAATTACATAAAGTTCTTCAAACATAAACACAATTACATGATTAGTGAAGTTGCGAAAACAATACTTGTTTAGGCGTTTAATATAATCCACTGAACCACTGTGTGATCGAATATTATAGAATTTAATAATCAGCAATTTCTTCATTTCTCTAATAAAGGTTCATTTCTAAATGCTAATTACAATGACAAACCGATCATGTCACATTTGAAGTATAACTTCAATTAAATTATTGTTTTTAAATATTATACATATTTTTAATACTATTATAAATATATAATTTATAATTTATTATTATATAAATGAGTATAATGATTGACACTAATATTATCTAATTATTTAAAATTCTGAATGCTGCTGAATCAAAACGTGTAAATAAAGAATTTTATTATTGATTCATTTTTCAATTCGACGAATTTGCTGCCATATATTTCAAATACATTTAGAATATAAATGTTATATATAGAAAAACGCTATGTAAGTGTGTATTTAAAAATATATGAATATATGTCTTGTATATTATATTTCGTTAAGACGGTAGACTTTCCGCATGTAAACGAATTTATATCCACTTTATGGACTGGTAACTACAGTTTACGATCGTCTCCATTTCTTTTATGAGGATTTCGGTAATGGTAGGTATCGTAACATCGTAAAGTAAATAATTGCCAGTGCACAAATTGTATGTATGAGAACAAGCACGTCTTATAAGAAAACAGTTGCCAGTTTGAAGTTGCAAGGCGCTGGAGATGAACGCATTTATGACGGCAACATTAATGGAGAGTGGAATGTAATTAAACGATTAATGGAGGAAAAAATATTATGCTTTTATGTTAAATTATATCTTGGTACTTACATTGTTTATGGAACTTATAAAGTTCACACAGGTTTGATAAATTGCTGGGTTGCTTAGATAGTTATTAGCTTTTTGGAAAATTTGGTTCTAATAAAGGTCAACCAACGATTCAATTAAGCGTGAAATGATGAATTGCAACAGTATTTTTGCACAGTGTTAACATGTTATTATGTATTCGAATGAATTAATCGTGATTCCAGAAACTTGGCTCAATTTGAGCATTAATGAAAAATTTGCCTACTAGTTCTACCAATATGCTTGTACTCCAAGTACAATGAATATTATGTCTTGAACAGCGTATTTATTTTATCTATAGTACCAAAGTAAAATATGAGGATCATGGTGGTTATTGCTTTTGAGCAAAACTACTGCAATGAATAAATTGATCTTTCTTACCTACAAAACATGTAAATATAAATTTCCAAAAGACTCGGAAATTTAGTAAGCAATAGCGTATTATCAATACTCATATACATAACTTCATTATGACTTGAATAGCCAGCATATTCTTGTATAGTGCCAAGATCAAATATGGGGTAATGCGCTGGTTATTGGTCTACATATTTAATATATGTAGCTCTGATCAAAAATCACTGCAAAAAATAAATTGAACTTTTTCATACAAAAAACATAAAAGTGAAGCTTGAAGGTTAAGTTGAATACAAAATATACTATAGAGGAGATTCATATAACCATAAGGTTCCAAGTTCTGTTTTCCTGTCTGATGACTCGACATTTTTCAGTAGTAAAATCAGTAAAAAATACAAATCTGAATATGATTTTTAGTGAAAACAGCTTACCAAGGTATTACTTTAAATACAAATAATACTATTAGAAATGTATCTTATAATAATCTCATTATAATTGCCAGGATTTGGGTAATTTTGGAATAATTTATTAAAAATTACATCTGAACTGCTCACAGAACACACAAGAAAAGTTCTGATAGCTGTTCTTAAGATTAAATAATAATACTATTACATCCTCCCTCGGATAAAAAGAAATTACTATCCAAATCGATCGCCTTTCGTCGCTCTTGCCGACTTTTGCGCACATGACATATGATCGTCGTCGAGGATCAGATCACTTGAATTCGTTACGCCATTCCAAAACTTTAAAACTGAATCGAATCAAGCATTTCAATTAAACGAACTTTGGACAAGGGGTGCTGAAAATGACTGAAACGATGACAGAATTCGAACCCTTGCTAAAAAAGTCCAATGTACATCTTTGATATAGTTGCTAATATCAATAAGAACTAGTGGTGCATGGCATCATGCTGAAACTTTCTGTAGAGAAAATTAGCATTTTTAAGAGCTTTAAAATATTTTGAAAACTTTGTAAAAATCAGATTTTTGAGACTTCTGAAATTTTTGGAAAAATAAAATTCAACATACAAAAATTGATACTGAACTCATAGATTTTTTTTTAACTCATAGAAATATGAACAAAATCTAATAATCATTTTTGACCGCTAAATGTTATTTTTTTACTCTTTTTCCTCAATCTCCGAAACCGCTAGATCTGCCTTCTTAAAAATTTGACCAATTTTTCATTGTCAATACAAGTAAAATGTTTTTTGAATTATTAAAATCGGACGCTCAAAAACTGAATAACCTTTTTTGTAACTTTTTGCTCAGGATCTTCGAAATGGCTGAACTAAAAACTAACCAGCACGTTCCTTATCAATAGCAATCGAATACTTATTTAATCACTCAAATCTGTTGATAGGTGTTTCCGAAATCGTCGACAAAAAATTGTATCCGAACACACACACATACATCCATTTTTTCTAAGCTATGCCAAAATGTTCAAAAACTTCTGAAACGTGAAGATATCGAAAAATTTACATTTTCGATTTTTTTGCGATTACTATAACTTACCCTACGGGAAGTTAAAAAATTCTAATGCACATCTTTCATATAGTTGCTAATATCCGACATATGATCAATAAGAAAAATTGTTATGATCCAAAATTTTAGCAATATATTTTTGAATGTTGTATTCTTTAAAATGATGAGAAATTTTGTCAAATAAACATAATTTTTGTCAAAGACCAGTGAAAATCGATTTCTTAAAACATCTCAAATTCACCTTCCTTCAAGTTTTTTTCTCCATAATTGTAAATTATTAGTTAATTGAACCAATTAATTGAAAACCTAACTATGGAAAGACGTAAAATTAGTTAAATTTAGTACGATATTCTTGATTATATCGCATACCACATAATCGGAATTCAAGATTTAGCTTGCATTAGCAGATTGAATAGTAATTTATCATCATTAGTAATTCAACGCTTATCCTCTTGCATTATGAATGAATTGAATGTGGAAATGATTCGTCAAATTTTATTTAAGATAGGATTGCTAGGCTGCTTTCTCACTTTTCAGTTTTACTTCACAATCTTTTTCTATTTTTATTGCTTATAAAATCTATAAATCTAGAATCCAGATTGATTTTTCATAGTAAGTGTCGAAAATAGGTAAGTAATTATATTTTGTAAAAATTTCAAAATTATCTAGTCTTTGCTTAAAAGTTAGACAACTAATTGATTTTACAAATCAAAGAGAAATTAAGTAATTCATAATACTGATATTTTATTAAAAGCCATGTATCACAATTTCTAATTAGGAAGTTTTTATTGCGTTAGGTAATTTTTTTAACGTAGATAAATTGTGTTATGATTTGTGTGAAGAAAGCTTTATATTCAAGACGAAAAAAGCTATAGATATAGTATTGTTATGTCCAACAATTGTTAAAGTAGGAATTAGTTTTAAAAAGAGCATGAATGTAGTTTCTCGTCAGAGGTTGTCAACTTGAATGATAAACATTCAAAAGAGTGGAAGATTTCTAATACTAATTTTAAGAATAAAACTAAAGCGAAATTATTTAAAAAAAATAAAAATTTTAACGTTGTTAGTTCAAGTTCTTCCGAAATTGACCAAAGGCAGATAGTGTATGGAAGATATCAGATTTATTATTATTGAATTTATATGAAATATTTAGTTATCTGTGCATATCTAATAAGCTTTTAAGTAAACTTTTATTTTAACACACAATTCTATTTTTTAAATACCAACCAGCGGTAAATGAAAGCCTAGATATTACTTTAAAAAAATATTTGCGGGATGTGATGGCAGTACACCAGTGCAAATTCTGGCTTGAAAATTTCAATCAATTCGAATTGGATATTTCTTTAGAAAAAATATTCACGAGATGTGATGACAGTACACCAATGCAAATTCTGGCTTGAAAATTTCGATCAATCCAAATTTTGAAATGGATGTCTACCATGTTCTTGAAGTGTCAGATAAAGCTGACAAAAGAATCAATGCCAGTTGGCAAACAAGAAAAATTGGATTAAATTTATATAATTTATTTATGATCTGTTTAACCGAAGAGTAATTTTTTAGGGTTGCTAGTTAATACTGAAAAACAGAGGAAAACAATTTTCAACTATATATAAAATTAATAAAAATTATAGGTATCATAAAAAAGGTTTTCAATACCCTGGTTAATGTTAAAAAACTAAAGTAAAATAAATTTTCATATATATATAAAATTAATGAAAAATATAGGTATCACAAAAAAAGGTTTCCAATACCATGCACTTCACAGTCATTTGTATAGAATCTCAATCCCATCTGGATTAATATATCTAGGTGGCATTGTTATATGTGTGGTTTGTTGCAAAGCACAAAACAGCACCTCATTGAATAATGCATGTGATGACTTGATTTAATGCGGTCAATTCGCTGCTAATGAAATTACTTTATCGATTCAAGTGAAGAACTCTCTCGTATTTGGCAAAACTAACTTGTCATTGAAAGAAAAAAAAAATAGTAGAAGACACAGGGTACGGTTGTGCCAGATTACGGTAGCGACAGTCATCATATTAGCTAATATATTCAGATTTTGAAATAGGGTCCAAAGAGAGAAAGATGAAGTATGATTGTTCGAATAAGTTTCCATGATTGCATTGAGTCAGTACCCTACATGATCAGTAAGCTAAATTGCTTTAAAAAGCCAAAAGTAAGCTTTTTTGTTCCATTTCTTATAATAATAATTGTTACTTATATACAGATAGACTACTTTGTTTGATATTTTGCTGTGAGTTGAACATTGTAAGTTAATTACCAGCAATTAGTTTTATTTTATGTGACATGTATTTCTTGTACAGTTTGGATTAAATTTAAAGAGATGAAGAAAAATCTAATTTAACTAACAATAAGACAAAATAGGACAAATAAAAGGAAAGGAAAATTCAATACAAGGAAACAAAAGATTTCATAAAGATTCCTTGTTTGAAATAATATTTTTTGTTATATTATATTTATGAGCTTTGTGTTTAAGTGGTTATATGCTGTTGTGTTACATACTTCTGATAATAAAAAGTTGTAATAAACCATTTTGGTATTTTTAACTATTGTTTTTTACCCTATTTTTATGTGTGTTACAACTGTCCTTCGGGTGTGGACGGTTGTGACACTCTCCCTTTTTTTGTATGATTTGATTTTATGACTAATCCATCGTATTTAAGAACATTATTTTAGTATTTCCTCATAGAAAAATGTTTTGATTAGCATTTAATTTAATTTTCTCCCATATAACTGGCAAATTAACGAAATTGAAAAAAAAGCTGATGCAAAAAAGTGGCACAACCGTACCCAGTCAAATTTAAGGCTGATCAGTTTTCTTAATTTCTGAAGCCAACTTAAATATTTTAAGTTCATTATTTTAAGAGAATTCAAAGCAGTTTAGTTATTGTCTTCAAATTATGAAGCATTAAATAGAAAATGTATTGCAAACCATAGAGATTTTTAATAAATATTCTCTACTTTTTGTCTGGTTCTTTATTGATTATTATAGAAATGATATTCTTTCGTAACCACCACTCTGAAAAAAACATAATGAATGTAAATTAAAGAAAAAAGCGAACATTTGAAGCACAATTGATCACGACATTAAACGTCACATTCCGCTGAAGCTTTAATTAAACTACTTCCTGGATTACGAATTTTGTTCACTGTCAGTTGAATACTCCCCGGATTATTTACACTAATATCAGACTTTGACTTTAAATGGAACTAGTGGTTTGTGTCTTAATGCAAATTGCTGGAACATCCCGTACCAAAAACTAAATTTAAAAAAAAAAATTAAAACTTCGAAAAAGTTAGATTTTTGAAAATTTTGAAAAAAAAATTTTTTCTTTATACTTAGATTTTTTTATAAGTTTTGAATTTACATATTCTTTCCCATTTTGGTCTCTAAGTATTCAGAATGACTTGAAACGTCGAAAAGCTATAAAATTTTCTTGCGGGATTGAACAAAAAATGCCCCATTCTATAACAGTTTTGTGCTTTCAACTGTAAATATAAAAAAAAAAATGCAATAAAATATGTCCCGGACTAATCATCTCCATTCGGTCACTACCAGATTAAGAAGCCAAAAGCCAAAATCGCATCTCGTAAAAAATAATGACATTTCGTTTCGAGGTATTATGATGTCCAGTTATATAAATCAAATGAGCAAAAAGTCTACCTTAAATTTACGTATAGCCATTACACCCACGTTTTTGCAATCAATGGCTCTGAAATCCAACACTGCTACATAGTAACTCTTTTAAATATCTTTATAAGTCATATTGATTACTTATTTCAAAAGTTGGAGGTCAAAAACATTACAAAGAGTTATTCGGAATGCGGTGGAAAAAAACGTTGATTGAACAGGGTGGTCCGCCTTTAAGATATTATAAAAATGGAAATATTTAAAATCTGGTAATAATTGTAAATACTTAATAATGTAAATGTGTTTTTTAAACAACTATATGAATGCAGAGAAAAGAATAACATTCAACAAATTGAAAACAAATAATCGTTATGACTGAGCTAAATTATCTACGCAAAAATTAATTGCTGGTAATTAAGTACTTATGTTCAACTAACAGCAAAACAACAAACTGAGTGATCTATCTGTATACAATTAATAGTTATTATTAAAATAAATCGAACAAAAAAACTTTCTTTTGACTCTCTTAAAACAATGCGGTCTGCGGATCATGTAAATGTAGGGTGTTGACCAAATGCAATAACAAATATACTTTATCTTTCTCGCTCTGGACCCTATCTCCAAACCAGTATAGTTTATTTGTATGGAAACTTGTTCGAACAAACATACTTTGTCTTTCTCTCTTTGGACCCCATCTCCAAATCAGAATAGTTTATTTGTTATGACGACTGTCTCTATTGTACCCTGGCACAACCGTACCCATTCTAGCTACTATTCACGTCTCATCATACAATATCATTAAGTTTGAGTGCTTAAGTTAAAAAAGTAAGAAAAATCTAGAATTGTTCTTCTATTCTATATCTCGAACGTTTCGAAAGATTCAAAATTCCTTGAAAATTTTGATTTTTTTTTTTAAATTTTGGAAATTTTGGTACGGAACTCAAAAAATAAAAAAAATTGTACTTTTTGTGCATATGTCAAAAAAGAAAACTAGTGGTGCATGACTTAGTGCCTTGAAGCAATTTATTACAACGTTTTGTATCATAATTAATTTTTTTTTTTGAAAATTAAAAAAAAAGTTTTTTGTGAATTTTAGAAATTTTGAAAAACGTTGGTTTGGAACTCAAAGAAATAAAAACGAAGTTTTGTACTTGTTATTAAAATCTGTATGAAATATCTGATCATTTGATATGCATATGCCTAATGATCATTTTTGAAAGCCAAATGACAGTTTTTTCTTAACTTATTTTATATCTACAAAACGTCTGGACTTGCCTTTGCCAAAAATTAATCAACACGTCGATACAAATCAAGTATGTTTGAATCCGCGCTCTTAAAATTGTCGATAAAAATTGTATCCGTACATACATACACAAACACGCATAAATCATTATTTCTAACAATAAGATATGCCAAAGTGTTCAGAAACCTTTAAAACGTAAAGATATGCAAAAATTTTCATTTTCGATCTTTTGCTATTACTGTAACTTACCCTACGTGTAAAAAATTATATTATTGATGGTTTTATTTGTATCCTTTATATCAAAATAAAATTTAACCCTAGCTGTTTGTCTATTTTTTTCTATCCCGCGAAGGGTGTCGCGACTTCGGTCCCGTGCAAAGTGTATTACACAGTAAATAAATTTGATTCTCGAGTTATTTTTATTAAGTTTTTCGTCCTCCCCCAGATTGGGGACCGACTCGCGGGCATCGATCCAATATAAATTGATAGCCGACGGTCGGGTGACTGTTATTGCCCAGGATGAAGGATGTTTGCGATGGGCGAGTCGCTCATTGACTCGAGATAAAATGCTTTTGATAAATTATTTCATTCATAGATTAATTGATTAATTTTATTACACAACATTACATATGTAACATTTTCAGATATTCAAATACTCAAATTTATTTATCTATATAATTTATTAAAATTTAATTATTTTGTTTATTAACTAGTTTTTTTTTTGTTTTTTTTTTTTTGATATATTTTCATATCTCAGTCAGACAGGGGTGCCTGGTATGAAAGTTTATGAAAACAGTTTTAATGTTTTATATATACATATCATTTGTCTATTTCATTTTACATTAATATAATATTTATTATAATTAAAATATCTTTAAATATCTCTTCAATCTTTTTTCGTCTTTAATTTCTTTGTTCAATTTCTTCTTCAAAGTTATTGTCATCGATCAGTCAGTCAATTAATCAATTAATCGATTATGTTATTGTATGATCAAATACAACATATATGTGTTTTACTTTTTGTGGTTAATACGGTAGAGCGGGGCACAAAGAACCAGTTTGACTTTATACTGTGACTGTGACTTTGAAAATTATACTGTGGAAACCAAAATAATTATATCTCAACAAATAACACATATCAAACGAACAACTATCCGACTATGTTCAGTATAGCTCCCAGAGATTCATCATTGTAGAAATGTGTTTTTTGCTGTTACTCAAAAATTTGTTCTGGTACTTTTTACCCCATTGGTGGGTGTAAAATGGGACGACCAGAGGGCAAACAGGTCCAATGACCTATTTTTGATTTTAAAGGGATTTTACGAAATAATAGCTACATTATTCAATCAATGCAGAATATATATTTCAAAGGGATTTTCAAAGCATTTTCATTTGTATATAACCTTGGTAAGGAATTTAGTCAGAAATAATCATCAGCACAGTTTCGAGATATCGGTGGTAAAACTATTTACACGCGGACCTTTCAGCCCCGCTATATACTATTTTGTTCATTCACTAATCAGTTGATCGCTTTTGTTATAAGACCAAATATAATAAATATTTTATTTATGTGGTTTATACTTGAATAAATAATAATTCTTTGATCAACATCTTCAATTTGAATGTAAAAGCTCACTTTAAACATTTTTGTTATTTGATCACAGCAATTTTCATCCACTGACTTTTCATAAACGTTGTTTATCTAGTTAATTTTTTTCCATATTACAAAAAAGATTACTGGGTTAGCATTTGTGCTCATAGTTTTATTTAACACTTTCGGGACGGCACCGATTTCAAAACAATCTACTTTACCGGCTGTAAACTTAATTTCATTGCGTATGTTATGCAATTTGTTTGATAAAAATTTGTGGTCATTGAAGGACATACATTTTTAATATTAATTTATTTTTGATCATTTTATAAAGAATGGTGACGTTCAAAACAATTTCCAAAATGCATAGCTGGTTGATTTTGACATGTTTTACAATAAAATGTTGTTCGCCGTTGCTTGGTATTTGTAGTCGGGGTGTTTTTGTTGATGTATGTCAAACTCGATTATTGAAGGAGAATTGGCACATTCGCTAATGTCTTCGCTAATGTCTTAATTATAAAAATTTCACAAATATATTTTATAATATTGTTAAGCATTCAGAATTATTTTCACTTCCTCGCTTCACTTCCTAACTAGGTTTTAAGTATGATTTAAATTATTAAGTTAGATTATATTTTATATTATTTATAAAATAAATGTTTAAATGTATTAAATGTTAAAACAGAAATATAAAATATATTTTCAAACCACGGAAAAACGCTCTAAACAATTAATTTAAGAATTAACATTATTGCCAACAGTGATGCATCTTCAGGTTATGAAAGCACGTCAATTGAGAAATAGTAAAGTTCATAATTTGCATAATTTTTTGGTTAAAAATGTTAAGTTTTAATTTAATTGTTTATTGTGTTCCTTCACTACATATTTGTGAATAAATAGTATATTTTATTGAACGCATTGAGAGTTAAGTAATCAAATAATAAATTTTAACGTCAAAACAAAAACCACACACTCACACAATCACACACACATATATATATATATATATATATATATATATGTATATATATGTGTGTGTACATATGTATGTGTTTTTCAATAATGTTATATATCTTTTAGTCCAGTGTAGAATCGGCAATGCAGTAATCTTTTTAACAGTCAAATATTATAACGGTCATTTCAAACTCCGTGTTGTCAACGCTTCCAGAGGTGGTGTTTAGCGCGTAGAAATGAAATAAAACAAAAATAAAAAAAAATTAACAGCGCGACACCCGAAACCCTCGCCGGCAGACTTTGAATTTAATTAAAACGCGTTGCTCGACAAGAGCAAACGAATAAAAAAAGCGCAACCCGAACACAATTAAACACTGCGCTATTTTTAATTTTACCTACACAACCGAATAATAAATCGTTTAATGAATAAGAGTCGCAAAGCGCAGCCGGTCTCCCGTCAGCCCACTCTTGGCCCGGCTGCCGGTCTTTAGACGCTTTCCAGAAGTCCTTCCCGAGCGTCGCTGTGTTTATCTTCGCGCATTTCAATCTCGAATTACGACCGGCCCCGGGCTAAGGTGATGAACTTTGTTTTCGCAGCGAGAGAGGAAACGAAAAAACTACACCGAGGATGAGGGGTTCCGTATCAATGACGAATACAATTACACGAATTACTCACAAAATTAATTTACAGACTCGGCAGCAAATTCAACATGGCAAGGCGGGCACATTATACTTTTATATATACGTAATTAATATAAAAATATGCATCCATATCCTTCATGATATATAGTGAATGTCATCAACAACTGCATGATATTATGAACTTCCCGTAAGGTAAGTTATTGTAATTGTCCAAAAATAAAAATTGAAAATTTTTACTTTTCTTTACGTTTTGGGGGTTTCTGAACATTTTGGTATACCTCACGTGTATGTGTGTATGTAGGTATGTATGGATACAATTTTTGGTCCACGTTTTCGGGCACACGGATCAACCGATTAGAATGATCCAAAAACCATTCGAGAAGTGGTAATTAGTTTTTGGTAAAGACTGGCCAGCCGTTACGGAGATACCGAGCTAAATGTGCAAAAAATGGTAGCTTTTGAAAGAACTACACATCCGATTTTAATGATTCAAAGAACTTTCTACTTGTGTTGACGAAACAATTGCTTTTGAAAAAAAATTTTTTTTTTTTAATTTCCAAAAAAAAATTCTTTTAGTATCGAAAATAAATCGTTTTTTTTTGACTAAAGTTCTAAAGCTCAATAATAAACTTCAAATAAATAATTATAACTTTGCAATTCAGTTTATGTAATTCTTATAAATATTGAACAATGTCCTTCTTTTTAAATGCGATTGATTAAGTTTTGTATATTTAGTTTTCTTTAAACATATATAAGTTACAGTTTTTATAATAATCTATTTGAAAAATTTAATATTCCTTGAATATTTAATTATGGTACGAGATGTTCCTGCAATTTACCTCACGTCACGATGCCATACACCACTAGTACTGTTATGTTTTTCAAAATGTAATATCTAATTGATTAATATATGATCACTGCTAGATAAACTGTTAAATAATTATTAGATAAAAAAATTACCGTTTATAGGCAACTAACTTTTGGGTTGCCGTCTAAATAAAGTGCAAAAGTAGAAGTTTGTGAACAACTGCTTATATGGCAAAGTAGTTCTAATTGTTGTCCAAAATGAGAGTATCAAATGCATTAAGCAAAAACAAAATCCCTTCGACTCAAATGATATAAAATGACTTGAAATCTTTAAATTATGTAGATTTTTTTTTAATTGTTATAAATTGGTTTTGAAATACTACCAATTTTATTCGCATATTCAGCAAATATTCAGAATTATTAATTTAAAAAAAAATATTTTAAATTATTTTAATTAATTAGCGTAGGGCGGGACACAAAGGTCCAATTTAAATTTGAGCAATTATATATATTGTGAAAACCTAACCAATTACAATACAACAAATACCACATATCAAACGAACAAATATCTGACTATATTCAGTAAAAGTGTCAGCTAATTCATCATGGTAGAAATGTGTATTTTTGCTGTTTTTTTTTTTAAATTTGTCATCTGGTCCTCTTCTTACATCTTATAATATAAATAATATATACTAATATATACTTTAGAAAATACATTTGTTATAGCCGTTTATATCCCGATAATAACGTCGTAAAAATCAAAGTAATAATAACAAGATGAATTTTCTACTACAAAAGGACGAAATGTAATAAATTTTATTCACATAATTATATATAATTTTTCAATTAATTTACTTGAACTAACTTACCAAATGGTAAGACATTAAACTTTTGAAAAAAAAATTTTTTATATTATTATGTTTTATTCCCAGAAAAAAATTGATTTTCGTGTAACTTTTGCACGTCTGTATTTATATCAGATTCTGCCATGTTCGTGTAAAATATTTGAACCAAACTGGATGGTTCAGAAAACAACAAACAATTAGCAATTTTTGGCAAAGGTAGATGCAGCCGTTTTATTTTTATTAAATTATTAGCCCCTGAGTTTTTTCAAATTTTCGTTTTATTTTATGAAGTTTATTGTATTATTTGTGATAAAAGTTTTATGTGCATTTGTAAATTTTGGATAAAGAATTTTATGGTGGGTATTTTTCTATATTGATTATAAATTTTACCATATTTTGCCTAATTATGCAGTATGTATTTGTAATAGCAAGTATTTCTTTAGAATGCTGATTTAAGTAATTGCGAAAAATGCTCTCGAATTTCATGACTTTACGTTGAAAGTTGGAAGCGAAGCATTTTCCGTCTTAATGGATTTCTTTATCGAAGGGGCGCGCTTTGTACTTTGTCATCCATCATGATTCTCAATTTCTCGAACAAACCAATGGGTGGATTTAGGCGGTGGCGAAATACCTACTCGTATACCAATAGTATATTACTTTTGTATATCACTTGAAAAGTTGTGTATCATTATGTTCGATTACTTGATATATTTAGCCATTTTATTACAACATTTTCAAATGATACGTACATTTTGGAACAAAACAAAAACCATACCTAAGTGGTATGTAGACGTAGGACAGGGATCAAAAAATTCAATTTTTTTTAATTTTTAAGAATGTGACGACATATAAAAATACGTTTTTTGAGCGTTAATTACCCAGAAGACTTCGAATATTTTTCTTTAACTGTTAATTCCAAAATAAATACGAAATAGCTCGTTCGCTCATCACATATAAATAACCAAGGAGATTCTCATTTTTAACAGCAAATAGAATGTTGCTACAAAACGACAAAATGATATCTGTGTTTATTTGATAAATTTTTATTAGGGTAGAGCAGGCCTTAAAGGTCAATGGGTAAGAAGGTCCACCACCAATATCTCAAAAATCAGTAAAGTTTAGAATTTTTTAAAAACAATATTTGAAAGTAGAGAGAAAATGGTATATAACTATCCATCGCCTTGATTCTTACAACGTCGCTATTTATAACAAAAATCCATAACAAAAGTTTCGTAGTTAGTTTTTTTTATTGTGAGCACTATTGTTTAATTTACGAGACCTTAATATAATTATCAAGTTTACGTTATTTAATTGTTTTATAAGATCAAATAGAAGTTTGGTTTTCACAATATATTTGCTCAAACTCACATTGGACCTTTGTGCTCCGCTCTACCCTATTACAAATCCAAAATTCGGCTTCCAAACCTCCTAGTCTTGTGCTTTGGTTATTATTTCCCTGTATTTACTACTCTCGTGTAAGTTGTCAATTATCTGCATTCTTCTTCCTCCGAGTCTTTCAGTCATACACCTTACACTACATGGACTGCTAGTCCTTATATGTTTTCCATTTTATAGAAGTCAAAAGGTAGAAGTGGACTGTGACTCACTTAGTGAACGAGCGTTGCGGACAATCGTGGACATTCCAGATTGATTAAATGCCATATGTCTTATAATGCCATATATTATAAGGTCTATGCATAAGAAGTCATTCGGAGGTGTACCAGGAACCAGTGTTACACTACATGGACAGATTTTTTCTTCACAACAATTTAACAATTTCAAGCACAAGATTTAATTTTAGGTTAAGCACGTGGCATATGACATGTGACATTTAAACAATCGGGAGTGTTATACGATTATCGGCAACGTTCGTTCACTAAGGGACGTCACAGTCCCCTTTTATTTTTCGGAACTTATTTTGCGCTCTATTAGCAGTCCATGCAGTGTAAGATCTATGTTTTCAGTCCATCTATTTTACCGCTGATGACGTTCAACTCTTTTTGCAATATGAGTCCGATCCAGTTTCCTTTCCTTTTCATGATGGTGCTTACCAGAGTTCTTTCTTCTCCCACTCTCATTTTTTCTCTATTTTGTTATATAATATTATATATCCAAATCATCTAAAAGAAAATTGCGAAAGGATTTTTTTAAGTACCACATGTCTTTACATAATCGACTTTTTTAATTTCTAATTTAATATAAATACGTGATCCACGATCCACGATCCATGATCCGTGATCCTCTATCGATCGATAACATAATGCTCGTATTAATTTAACGATGAATCATTATGAATCTCCTTTAT
This sequence comes from Ctenocephalides felis, assembly GCF_003426905.1. Taxonomy (NCBI): domain Eukaryota; kingdom Metazoa; phylum Arthropoda; class Insecta; order Siphonaptera; family Pulicidae; genus Ctenocephalides; species Ctenocephalides felis. The sequence goes on from NW_020538040.1 coordinate 161,681,621, forward strand.
GGCATAATTCTCTTATTCATGGGACTTGTCACGAGGTGACACAAATGAATATAAGCCCTCGATCGACTGCAAAACGACAAACGACGATGGATGGTCGTTGTTCCGTACATATTATTCTGTATACGATTATATAGACTTTATGCAAAATATCAATGTATAAATTGAAGATAATCCTGACGTGCTGTGACACCAAATTAAACCGTTTTTGTACGGCACGAGCTTACGGTCAAGCGACTCGATAAAAAATATTAATATCACACTTTAGAGGCAGGAGAATACTGACTTTTGTTAAGGATTTTTTATACGTACGAGGATTATTGATTATTTACATGAAAAAAGTAATTAAGGATAGTGTAATAATAATACTCTTCTTATTTGTTGAAATTTATCCATTGTTTTATTTATAACTAATTTCAATAACATAAATGTGTTTTTTTTTTTCAAATTCATAGCAAGTACTACTTGAAGATTTAATGAAAATTACTTGTATTTCATCAGAATTACTACCGAAAAAAACTTTTTATATTTTTCAAAACTGTGGATCGTTTTGAGTATGGTAAATCGAGGCTAAAAGATTCCTGAGCAGATAGATCCAATACCGATATTTCAAAAACAAGTAAAGTTAAGAATTTTTTACAAACATTTTTGAAACCAGAGGAAAAATGATGTATAACCATTACCTCGATTCTTACGAAGTTGCTATCGGAAGATCAAGGGCAATATTAGAAAATCCATAACAAAGATATTTTCTTTCGTTGTTAGTTTGTTTTTTGAGCACTGTTGTTCAGTTTGCAAGACCTTAATATAATTTTTAAGTATATGTTATTTAATTGTTTTATAGTATTGTTAATTTTAAGTAAAGTTCAACAGCTTTTTTATAGAACTTTTATCAAAGATTGCACGTGGGTGGAGTAAATAGGGCCAGCTGAATCTTTATCCAGACAAAAGTGTAAACAATAAAAAATAGTATATAAAAAGTAAATTAAGTTAAGAAAGCAATTTTATGAAAAATAAGATTAATAAATAGTTATTCCAACTCTGCTGATGAATATTTCTAACAAAATACCAGATCAAGGTTATATACAGTGTAATAGATGTCAAAAATATTCACATGAAATTTATATTTTGCATTGGTTGAATAATGTAGCTATTATTTCGTAAGATCCGTTTAAAATTAAAAAAATACATTGGACCTGTTTGCCTCTTGACCGTGCCATTTTACCACGTCTACGAGGTAAAAAGGACCAGGTGACAATTTTTTGAAAAAGGCAAAAAAAACATTTCTACTATGACGAATTTGCTTGGCGTTTTACTGAACATAGTCAGATAGTTGTTTGTTTGATATGTGTTATTCAAGGTGAACATACGTCCCAGTTTGACCGGGATATTCCCGGATTTCCACCTTGTGTCCCGGATTTCGTTCTTTTGTTACGGATTGTCCCGAGTTTTTTGAAACTATAGATTCAAACTGTATTTTCGCAATTATTTGATAATATAATTACAAATATCCATCAAATATTTATAAATGATGTATGCAACGATAATGCTTATAGTCTAAGAGCCTTTGGATGTTTTCAAAAAAACCTTCAAAATAGCGTATAAATTACTCAAATACAAGGAGGTTAGTCGATTATGTATGGCAAAGCGCCCACACCATTGCGCGTCGTGATTATTATGTACTCGACTGGCAGACTCTTGCAATTGTCAGAATGGGCTGGCTTTTCACATATGCTTTCTGAACAATTAAAAAATACACCCTCAAAATTTGAGCCTTGTGGGAGCAAGTTATGAAAATTTTTTTGAAAACAAATTGAAGGAATGATGACTTAATCGCAGAATGACTGCCAGAATGGTACTTTCTTAATGAGTCGATTATAAACTATCATTAAAAAAATTCTAGCTCTGTGAAAACAGGTTAGTCAAATAGTTCACTGGCGCTTAGACTATTATATGAAACATTAGGTTATGAATGAAAAAAATCTGAATGCAAAATACTTAAATGTTAAAATAGCATCTCACATTCAAAATTTCGGATTTTCATTTTTAATTTTACGAGAATTAGCATATTAGTTATACCCCCCCTTCCGTCGCGAATTTGCGCAAACCAAAAGTTGCCGTCCCGGTTATGACCTAAAAAAATATGGTTACCTTATTGTGAGTGTTATTTGTTGTGCTCAAAGTTAAATTGGACTACCCCAATAATGAATCAGGCTCAGTCACAAATTCCATTTACTAAAGATTATAACATATTATCTATTTTATTTATTAATAATCATTAATAGACAATAGTTTAATAGTCCATCAAAATTTTTGTCGGTCGTGTAATGTATTTTCTCGGCTTCAGTTTCAGATATGTTTATGTGAATGCTCGCTATCAGTCATTTTCAGTTATTTTTACTACTTAATTCAGATAATCGTTCGTTCGGCATTAATGTTGAACATTATCACATCGGATAGCGCGCCGAGCGGACGGACGGGCAGAGTTGGGTGATCGCTTAGTAGTGAGTGCGTGTGTGGTCCGCGCGGATAACTCATCCACTTTACACAGCTAATTACTCGCTTAATTAATTTTGTCGTACTAATGACAAAATTATGAGCTCAAACGACCAACACATCTAACGTCGAAGCACTTACATACAATTTGTATTACTCACCAAATTTCTATACTCGTATGAATTCTCCAGATATTTGGACCTGATTCCTATACCTATAGGTACTTGATAGTTTGTTGACAGAAAAATTTTGTTTTATAAATAAATATTAAACTAGCTATAAGTGGAATTCTGTCTTAAGGCAATTAAGGCATCGTGCCTTAAGGCAAATTGCTGGAACTTCCCGTACCGCAATTCAAAATTTGAGTAATTAAAAACAATCAATAATAATCAATAAAAGTTGATCAATGATTTAAAACTTTTAATAGAGTTTTTAACCATATTAAATTATTCTATCTTAAATCATTTATTTTGAAATATTTTGGAAATTCCGGACTTTTTTTCAAAGCAATCGTACTGCTTTAACTGCATAAAGACGAACTATAGAAGCGCGTAAGCGCCGCGTCGCCATCTAACGCGTAAACATTGGTACGGAACCCATATAAATGTAAACAAAATTTATACTTATTGTTAAAATCTCTATAAAATATCTAATTATTTGATGTGCATATGTCTAATGTTTATTTTTGACCGCAAAATTGCTCATTTTTTTACTTTTTCCTCCATATCTCCAAAGTCGTTGGACCCGCGTTTCCAAAAATTTGAACAGTTCTTCACTCAGTTAATACAAATAAAATGTTTTTTGAATCATTCAAATCGGAGGATCCGTTCTCTTAAAAACTGAGTTACCGTTTTTGGCACTTTTTGCCCCGTATCTTCGGAACGGCTAGACCTGCCTTCGTCAAAAACTAATCAGCACGTCTTCTTATCAATACGAATCGAATTTTCCCGAAATCGTCGACAAAAATTTGTATCCGCACATACACACACACATACATCCATTTTTTTTAAGGTATGGCAAAATGTTCAGAAACCTCTGAAACGTAAAGATATATAAAAATTTTCATTTTCGATTTTTTGCGATTACTATAACTTGCCCTACGGGAAGTTAATAATTAAATATTTTTTATGAGCTTTTAAAATTATGAGCTTAACCAACCAACACATCTAATATCGAAGCACTTACATACACTTTGTACTACTCAACAAATTTCGAATCTCTTATGAATTCTCCAGATATTAGGACCTGATTCTTATACTGATCGGTACTTGATAGTTTGTTGACAGAAAAATTTATGAAAATCATTTCATAAATATTTTTTTTGTTATGCTTTTAATCACATCTATTATCCTAGGGTATTCAGTAATTGTTTTGACGTTATTATATGGCTTTTCAAGTGGATGGCACCCAGTAGTTGTCTAATCCAGTTGTGACTAATTAACTATACTCGAAGTATTTGTTGACAATTCAGGATTTATATGCAACTATACCTACGAGAGACGATTTTCACTTGTGATTATGTTGCAGATATATAACCTCAAGTGGAAATTTGACATCAAAGCTGCCTGATGTCGAACTTGGCTGGGGTCGAGCCAGCAAACACAAGACTAATTTGTGCTAGCCCACGTTCGAACTGGTTACGCGTAACTTACGCCACCGCAAGGCTCTAATGAATAAAATTATTAATTTTAAATATACAATTGCAATTTGAAATCAATTTAAAAAAATGTCAAAGATTCAGAATTTTCCTAAAAGTAAACATATTCCAATGCTGTGAAATTATGTTTTTTACAAATAACGGGATAATGGACGATTGATCAGAAATCAACTAGAAAACCATCCAACTGAATTCGCTAAATTAGTCATGTCGACTGACATCACCAGACTAAAAAACATAATATTTTTAGATTTAGTTAGTATGTAATTAGGTCAGCTAACATTTACAATTATTAACAATTTTACAGTGAAAAATGCAATTGTCTATTTTTGCAGCACCTACTAGTGTCAATTTTATGCCCAATTATACCCACTATTTAGATTTAATAAATAATGGTTAGTACTGCCCTAGGGTTGGTCCATGAGCAGAGTTAAACTTTAACTCTATTCATAAAAGAATAGTATGATAGATTTTTCATTGCCATTTCACACCGCAGTGCGTGAAATAGGCTACTTTCAATTGGAAACTTATTCTTGATCTTCATTTTCAAGTAAAATTGATATTACTACTGCATGATATCTGGTTATCTAGAGCGTGGGTTCAAACTCACAACCCTGTCTACACAAGGCAATGCGCTTAACCACTACGTCATGAAACCCCTCCAATGAATATCCTTCATGTGATTAGTAAAAAGTTTGTTTACCAAGAAAATTTTAACATTATTATATAAGGCTCTAGTATCAAGACAATCTTTCTTTTTGGCTAATATAACATGCATACAAAATTTACAGTAGAAACAAATATAAAAAAATACATTGGATATTATTTCTATTCAAGGCTATATTGAAGTCGTTGTCCATCATTGAATTTTATCTGGTTTCCCTTTGAGTAAAGTAAGAAACATATAGAGATATGTTATATATAGAGATGAATTTAATAAATTTCATGTTATATTTATCGATTTGCCGCACTATTTCTATATCTCAATATTTTACCTTATTCGCAATTGTAAATGTCGAATTAACTTCAATAGGAAAATAAACATAAATAACAATTACCACATTACAAAGAAAATTTCTCGATGAAATTATGGCGTTACTACTTTCTCGTGCATTTAACAAAAATAATTGTAAATTATTAACAATATAAATAAATTTGATTTGGGTTTTGCTTTACTATTTTTTTTAGATTTCTATGACCACTACTAGTAAATAAAACTTTATTAATAAATATAAGAAATATTTTCATTAGTATTTTACGAAGATGCTTAGTGATTATTTGAATGTTAATTTTTAAGTACATGAGATACACGTTGATAACTATTTTTCAAAGAAAAATTAATTAATCGTTGCTTTGAACTGAAATTCTGCAAAAAAATTAGTTTTACATTATTTACAAAGTTTTAGCTAATTGTACATTAAAAAATAGAAAAAATGACCATAAAAGGTTTAGTTACATAAAATCAATTCTACCAACATTTTACTTTTATCATATCCATTGCATCTAAAGCATGTATCTTACAACATTTTTTATTTATAATTATTAGTCAATTATTTTCATTTATATGATAACTAAAAATATACTTTATAATAAATTCTTCGATGGTAACAGAAAAGCTTTTAACTAACCATTAACGCTCACTCGACTTGGCAAATAAATAAATATGATAAACTAACGAGAATATTCCAAGTGACAATTCTAAATACAATGTTCTGAGAGTTGTCCAACATTTTCAAAAGAATTTAAAGTAATAATTACTACATTAAAATGACAGTGTGCATTTGTTCGACTAATTTAAATATCATTAAAAAGTGTTCGGAATGTTAATATAATAAAAATCAGTAAATGAATAAATGATTATTAGTGTGTGGTGGTGTTTGATTTCAAATTGCGAAGTATGAAAATACAATAGTGGCGAATGGCATCGTGCGAAGGGGGGCGATACATGTAACAAGAAAAAAAAAATCGATTTTTTTTTATTTCATAAATCGTTACAATAACATCTCAAAAATATGCCTGTAAATATTCAAAACAAAATTATCATTATTTATACAATAAAAACTCATTTAAGTGCCACGCCTCAACTCGACGCTTGAGTGCTATTGTAAACTTTAAACGCGTTTTTCTCAAAACGACATTTTTGAAATTTGCGGGCGGGATAACTCAAAAAGTTCTCAACCGATCCCAATGAAATTTTGCACACATCTACTTTACAGTAATAGCTTCTAGTTAAACCTCAAACATTCCAAAAAATGTTTCAAAAATTAACCCTTTTACCAAAAAAACCATTGAAAAAAAGGTGAAAAATCGAACTTTTTTTTTCTAAGGTGTGCCAATTTACGATTTTGTGACTTTTTTAATTTTTTTTTGGTTTAACTAGAAGATATATGTTTTATGAACACGTACAAACTAATTTTTTAAAATTCAGATCACCGTACGAAAAGTGAGAACGCCCGCAAATTGATGGCGTTTTCCGAGAGAAACTTTCCGTTCCAAAAATTAAAATTTTTAAAAATCCTTCAAAATGTTTTGAAAACTTTGAAAAGAGAATTTTGAAATTTTTGAAAAAACATGACTTTCTTGAAAAAATTGGATTTTTTTTATGTTTCAAATTTTGTTTATAGATTAAATTTTTCTAGACCGCTAGACCTGCCTTCGCAAAAATTCAAACAGTACTTCATTTTGTCAATACAAACAAAATGTTTTTTGAATTATTGAAATTGGACGCTCCATTCGGTCAAAAACTGCATTTCCATTTTTGTCTCTTTTTGCCCCGTACCTTCGAAACGGCTAAACCTGCCTTTGCCCAAATCTAATCAGCACGTCTCCTTATCAATACGAATCGAATGTTTTGTGAATTATTCAGATCGGATGATCCGTGTTCCAAAATCGTTGACAAAATTTATATCCGCACACACACATATACACATACATTCATTTTTTCTACCAAAACGTATACCAAAATGTTTAGCAGCCCCTGAAACGTAAAGATATATAAAAATTTTCATTTTCGACTTTTTTGCGATTACTAATACTTACCCTATGGATAAATGTTTCAAAATGATTCTATGCATCTCATTTTTTAATAATTAATAATGAATTCTTAATTTTGTAAAATTAATTATTTTAATTTTATAACGAATTATTAAAATTCCAAGTGAATAAAATAATTGGACCAATCCATCCATCTGCAAAAGATTATGAATTGGTAGAACCTTCGCAATCAGTAGCAGTGAATTTAATAAATATATATGTTAACGATGTGGTATTTTTCTAGGTGGCAACCCAAACGGTTGTCCCATCTCTATTTGATGAATTTAGTATTATACTTTCTGCAACAGGTACCAATGAATTTTTTTGTTAATGCATAAATACATGGTAAGGGCTATTTGCGCTAGGAAACATATAACTAATCCAAATTTCCAAGTGCAAACCTATGTCACCGCTACTTGACATCAGGCTGTCCGAGACGGATCTTGTAGCTCTAACCACTAATCCGCAGGGAGACCAATAAATATTTATATAACCAAACCAAAAGCTAGATTTAATAATATTCGTTTTGCTTCATGTCTGTACCGCGACCTAAGGAATTGCCGAGCAACATTGTAAACACCTGATATTGCCATATAGCGCACGTAATGCACAGGTAATTTTCTTCAAATTATCGACGATAACTGATAAAACAGTTTTGCAATCGTCGTTGCCCCTAATAAGCGGACATAAAAATATAATCACGAGATAAGGCAAATAAGAAACTCCGAATTGACATTTGTTGGGGTCATGATACATTCATAGGTTAAATAAATAATCTATGTACCTGTACGGTACGAAATTATATTTTTATATGTAAAACGTCAGTGACATAAAAAAAATTATGTAATTTGGAACTATGAGCTCCACAAGGTTCCAGCTTCGATTTTTAACTAGAAGAATAGAGATTCTTCAATTTTTAACATCAAGCAATAGTGATATCTACTTTCACATGAAAAAAGATCTGAATATGGTTTCAAGTATAAATAGACTTTTGATTAATTGCTGCAACAAATGCAAATACATGATTGCAATTGAAAATAAATTCCCTTATCGCCATCAGAAGGAAAACCATTGGATTGCTTTCTATAATATTGTTCCTAAATTGTGATTAAGTTGAATCACAATAGTTTATAGTGCATCTAGTTAGTTTTAATTCCTGTGTAAAATATAATATAGAGCAAGGCTTAAAGGTTCGCGGGTAAAAAGGTCCACCACCACCAACATTTCAAAAATCAGTAACGTTAAGAAATTTTTACAAAAATATTTAAAAGTAGAGTGAAAAAGATGAATAACCAGCCATCATCTATATTCTTAGGACGTCGCTATCAGGAGACAAACGGCAATGTTTGAAAATCCATAACAAAATTATTTTCTTAAGTTGCTAGCTCTTTTAGTTATGAGCACTGTTGTTTAGTTCACAAGACCTTAATATAATTTTTAAGTATACGTTATTTAATTGTTTTATAAGATGTATTGTTAATTTTGTTTTAGATTCAACAGTTATAGAAGCTCAAACCTGGGTGGGGGTATAAAAGACCATCTAAACATTTACTCTAGCAAAGTTGTAAACAATGCAAAAGAGTAAATAAAAAACTAAATCAAGTTAAAAAAAAGCAATTTTGCAAGATATAAATAAATAGTCAACTGACAAAATTTCTGACAAAACATCAGATCAAGAAGATATACAGTGTTATTTCTGTGAAAAATGTAACCATGAAATTTATATTTTGCATTGGTTGAATAATGTAGATATTATTTTGTAAAATCCTTCTAAAATTAAAAATAAGACATTAAACCTGTTTGTACCTTGACCGTCCCATTTTACCCCGCCTTTGGAGTAAAAAAGACATTTAAAAAGTTTTAAAAATAGCAAAAAACACATTTTTTCAATGCTCGGATTTTTACTGAGCATAGTCAGATAGTTGTTTGTTTCATATGTGTTATTTGTTGTGATATAATTCTTTTAGTTTCCACAATATAATTGCTCGAAGTCAAATTGGATCTTTGTGCCCAGCCCTGCCTTAAGTATCTATATAAACATTTTAATAATTGTTATTCTTTTCCATTTCTGTACTTTGTGATTTTTTATCTATTTTTTTCATGTTGTAAATAAATTCTTAAAAATAATGTTAGAAAAATATACATCTGTTTGGACACAACTGCGCGCGTTTAAAATTTCATTACTATTACAATATCTTGCGCTGTTTTCAAATTCCGTTGTCCCCATTGCATAAAACAAATAGTCCTTTTATAGTACCATCAAATTGCTCATGGTGTGTTTTTGCATTCCTCCATGTAAAGCAATCTACTTAATAGCATCGACATCGGCATCACGGCGTCGTTCCATTAGAATAATATAATTCTTACTATTTTCCGAACATTTCAACTTTTAACACATCCAACGCTTTATTAATTGTAGAAAACGACAATTTGTCGCCGTTCATTATCTTATTATAGCATCGCTGTGTCTGATAAATTAAAAGTCGATAAAAATTATTACAAACCACTCTATAAAACCACAACATTGTACATTTTTTCCTCCTAGTTATGACGGTAACATACAACATTGCCTCTTCGAAAGTATTCAACGACCTGTCCGTAATATCATCGACTTTCATACCACAAACATTCACAGGAAAAAATAATGATTCGCGCTGTTTTTTATGGACATCGTGTATGTAATGCTTTATGTAATTATTCCTTTGGTATAAAATACTGAAATTACGCATAGAATCAAAATGCACATATAATTTAGTGAATTATTCTAACTGAAGTATCATAATTGTTATAATTCTCCTGTACTAGTTGTGTAAATTTCAAGAAAGGTGTATGCAAGATCATAAAACATAAAAATATCACAATTTTAACTCTGACCTGATTAATTTTTTTTTCTCATCGTAAAGATTTTTTTTAAAATTTTATTTGGCCTTGCTTACTCTGAGCATTTAGCCACCTACATCATTGAAGAAAGTTAAAAAAAATATTTTTGTTAAATACTATTTTTAGATTGCTTAATAAAATAAATTAGCCTATCTCAGAGGTCTTGTTGGACAACAGGTATTCATCAGTAGACCAAAATATAGTTCTACATGAAACAATTATACAGTTGTAGAACTATATTTTATTTTTGTTATGATTTTTTTTTGTATAACTTGTGTAAATTCTAAGACACTATTCCTGTGTATAAAATATCTTAAACAATTAAAAATCACACATGTTTTTTCAAACATTTGGAGTAAGATAATAGTAAATAAAAAAATTCTGCTTTATTTTTTACCACACTCTCGAGCAGTCTGATGTCAAGCAGTAGTGACATCGATTTTTACTAGAAAACATTGATAGCAAGGTTTCCAAGTAAAAATAGTTTTTTTCCGGCATTACTGCTTCAATGAAAAAATCATCAGTATTACAAAAATTGCATTAATAAAATCACAACAGCTTATATGATCCTTAAGTTCTGATAGCTGTTCAAATAATATATGAAAAAAACCATAACTTCAAATTAAACATCTTCCTTTATCCAAGTAATATAAATAACTTTGCACGATCTGAAAACACATTAAAAATATTTTACACATGATTTTTCAATACTAAATTTCGGTTTGTAAATTGACTCAAAAGTACAAATAATATTTTTTATGTTTACAACTAATGATCATAACAATAAACAAAAAATATAGCCATATGATAATTACATAATTGCCTGGTCTAGTCTATAAATGTACATTTTATCACAATTTTCTAAAAAAATAAGTACTAAAATACTCCAAATGAGTACCAAATCACGAATATGCTTCTTAAGCAGTAAATGTTACATTGTTGTTATTTTAATTACTCTATAAAATAGAGCTAAAAGCTCTACTAAAAAAATGTTCATCAGAATTGGTTGATGTTACCAAATGTAATTCAATAGAATAGAGCAAATATTTAAATCTATATCCACAAATCTAAAGTAAAATTAAGTTGATTAACTCGTCGATCGATTGCCGAGAAAATCACATTTGTTAATCATTCGAATTATCTAGACCGTGAATTACATAAATAAAAGAAACAACCATATATTAATAAAAAAAAACAATTTTATATAAAAAGCTTCATGAATAACGTGGTATATTTATAATTTTTTTAAATATGATTAACAGGAAACAAATATGAATTACATGATTAATACTCAAAACAGCAGTCAGTCCGAATAAAAGACAACACAACTCTTATTATTTTTTAGCAATTACAAAAATTTGTTTAAATTTGCATAGCCTAGACGTTAACAAGGTCTATCTGTAAGTTAATGAAAAATAATGAATGATAAATTTAAGAACCTATTCAAGACAAACGACAGACCAGTCAACTTCTTGTTACAATTATTTTTAAGATTTTCACCTATTCCTAAACATCACAAATATTTATTCGTGCTTTAAAAAAGTCTAAATCGAATGCCAATTCAATGATTGGACGTCGGGGTATGATTAATTCGTTTAGTATCAGAAATGAATCGTTAAAAGTTTATTATAATTAAAAATATATTACAAGTACACAAGAAGGTTCGATTTTGCATTTCAAACAATAAAAACTCAGTCACAAAATTAATAGTTTACTAACAAAAACAACACCTGTTGAAATAAACGCAAACAGTTATTCGAGCACAATAAGAATAATATAATAAGCATGTAAGTACCTTCAACGTTTTTTTTTACTTTATAGAATTAATTATATTAAATTAAAAAAAAATATTATTATGAAGTAGGTATTGTGATTTCTAAATGTCGTTAACAAAACCACATAAATTCCCGAATGAAAATGATTATAATTAACAATATACTGGCAAAGATACGTGCTTGAATGTTTTGTTCATACATGCGCGTTGGTAATATTTCTACACATCATCAAGCTGTAATAAAGATAATGCAAGGCAATTAGAGGTTCTATGTTGATATTAAAATCATATTTGAGGCGAGCACACGATACGAACTCTTTTGTGGTTTGGCTCCTTTCACACTGACCATAACAAGTGGAAGAATTATAAACGCATAATTATAATATTGATTAATTGGTTGGCGCTAAAATAGTACTGAAGGTAAGACATATGTTTCAATTGCTTGAGTTTGCCGAACCTTGCACCTAAACCGCATAACCACTGAACGAAAAAAATTCTGAATCTGATGAAGCAGAAGTTGAAAATTGATTCTACGTAGTTGTTTTTAGTTTAACAGCAATTATCAACATTTTTATTATATTTTACTGCTTCAAACCCATTTAGAATGAGGGCGTTTTCCGCAGGAGTGACACTGCTGTACGAACCAGCCAGCATCCTTGGTATTTTTTGCACAACATATTTCAAAAATTTCCAATCATTGCCGAGAGAAATAATTTTAAAATTAACAGTACTCTTCAAAAAAGAGCAACAATTACAATAGCAAATTGGAATTTTCAATAATTCAACGCGAAGTGATAAATATTGAAGCAACGGTCGACACATGTCAATAGGCGACAATTGTACACACATGTCGCCAAGCAGATGACGTCCATAGACGACGCTTGTAGTAAAAGGCTTAGTATGGAAAATATAAAAAAATCAAAAAGATATAAAGGTACTTCAGTACTAGAACTGTAGTGCAAACACTGATCAGGAAGTTTTGGTATCAAAGCTGCAACACATGCTCCAAAATCTGTTGATGCAAACTTTCTTAACAACAAGACGTGAGATCGGTTAGAGATTTATTTTGTAAAGTTCAACTGTTTATGATTATGTTTTATTAATTCAATTCCATCTGGATTCAAATAAAATAAAAAAAATTACTTTACAAAAATACTCTAATTTCTAAACGAACTGATCAAGGGATAATATTTAGATTATTATCGAGTACCTAGGGCCCGTTCAAGAATTACGTAAGCACTATAGCGAGGCGGGGGGGTTATTGATTTGCTTGGGGAGGGAGGGGTAAATAATTGTAATAAATCTGCTTACGTAATACTTGAACGATCCCCTATCAAAAATTTCATTTACTCATAATATTATACATGAAAATTTAGAGACCATTCTTGGATTATATAGAAATGTTATGTTACGGGTCTATAATCTTATGAGTTGATAGTCACGAACTGTCAAAAAGCTATGTTTTTGCTATTCGATCCATCGATTCACACATAAAACCTAACCTCCAGTTGGCTAAACGGTGAAATTTTAATTTTGGTTAGACTTTGTGCATGTGTTATTAAAGTGACACCAGAAAGTAGCACTTATTGGAAAATTGTTATTTGACTTTTGTGCCTTTTGGATATTAGGTTTTATGTATGAAACGCTAGATCGAACAGCAAACGCATAGCTTTTTGACAGTTTATGACTACTAATTCATACAGTTATAGATCCCTAATATAACTTTGTATTAGCCACTCACATGCAAACTTTTTACCATAAAAAAATCCTAAGAGTAAAACAATCATATGCTACTAATAACTAAAAAGCTTTTTCTCAGGTCGCAAAATATTTTATTCTTTCTACAAAAAAACTCTGTAGATCATAAAAATTACACGGTTTAATACAAACAAAATGCCTATAGCGAGAGACGGAGAGAGTTAGTTATTCGTCACGCCAGCGAGCCGCCACTACCCGAATGATTACAAATGATTAATTGAAATTTCTCATCTCCGAATTTTAAATCTTTGTAGATAAAAAAAATGACCAGCATCGACACGGTCGATTGTTCTTTATAGAATTATCGCGTCAATTACCAAGATCAGAATAAGCGATAAGTGGATGTTATGTTATGGGTATGTCAAGTTGAAATTAATGTGTCTATTGTTATTTGTGGAGAATATATCGTTCAGATTGGTGGACGACAGCGATTATCGTTCGCTAGGATTGACTGACAGCGATCAATCCGCGACCGAGAGGGACAGAACGGCTAGATTTCTATCTCTTCGATAATGAGTTCCATCAACGAGGCATTTTCAAAAGATCTCTATAAACCCATCAACGACAATAGGCGCCTGGCGCGATATAATAGAAAATTGGCGTATTGTTTCAACAAATTCAAATCGGTTCATTCGTTACTGGAATATTTCTGTAGACATATTAGAAGTACAAAGACGAGATTGTAACAAAAGCCAGGAATGCGACAATAATTAGTTTACGTTACAATGTTGCAAATCCATTCCTTGAAAACATGTAATATAAAGCACGATGGCAAGTAGACTGGGAAAATATTATTTTATTTATATTTATCCAGCTTAATTAAGATGCGACGCTTGGAATAGATGCATACACATCAAAGGGACAGAAATGTAACATGTCCTATTCTCTAAAATAATATAACTGCGATTAAAACTTACTATCTAATTTATAACTTGTGGTGCATGGCCTTGTGCCTTAAGGCAAATTGCTGGTACTTTCCGCACCCTAATTTTATATTTCTTTGAGAACTTTGGAAAAGATAGTTTTGAAATTTTTTTTTTTTGATAATTTTGTAATTTTTTGACATTTTTTAATCATTAAAATTTTTGGAATATTTTGAAATTTTTTCATAATTCTTAAACCAATTCAAGCCAGTTGAATCATACTGTCGAAAATGTCGCGGACATTTGTTTGAACTATATAAGTGAATTTTAAACATTATAATCTTGGTATGGAACCGATAGAAATGGAAACAAATATAGTTTTGTATTAAAATCTCTATAAAATATCTGATAGTTTGATATGCATATGACTAATAATCATTTTTACCGCCAAATTACTGCATTTAAATAAAAAAAATCTGGATTTCCGAAGCCTCTAGACCTGCCTTTATAAAAATTTATTCAAAACATCATTCCATTAATAAAAGTTCACTGTTTTCCGAATCATTGAAATCGGACGCTCCGTTTTCCCAAAAAGTTAATTGCAATTTTTTGCACTTTTAGCAACGTATCACTAAAACGGCTGTATCTACCTTTGCCAAAAAGTAATCAGCACGTTTTCCCATAAATATCAATGGAATGCTTTTTGAATCCGTGCTCTCAAAATTGTCGGCAAAAATTTGTATCCGCACATACATACACACATATATTTTTGAGTGGGTATGTTTAGGTATGCATGTAGGTTTGTAAGGTATGCCAAAACCTTCGAAGCGTGAAAATAAACAAGAACTAGCTGTAAGTGAAATTCTGTCTTAAGGCAATTAAGGCATCGTGCCTTAAGGCAAACTGCTGGAACTTCTCGTACCAAATATTATTATTTTTTTAAAAGCGATTAACATTTTTGAAAAAAATTAACTTCGAAAAAATTAGATTTTTGAGAAACAGAAAAAAATTGTTTGAAAAAAAAAGTTTTCTTTATTTTGACATAGTTTGGAAATTCTGAACTTTTTCTCAAAGCAATCGTACTGCTTTAACTGCATAGAGACGAAATGTCAAAGCGCGTAAGCGCCGCGCATCACCGTCTAACGGATAAACATTGGTACGGAACTGATAGGAATGTAAACAAAATTCATACTTATTGTAAAAATCTCCATAAAATATCTGATAATTTGATGTGCATCATTTTGTGCATTTTTGACCGCCAAATGGCTTTTTGTTTTACTTTTTTTATTAGATCTCCGAAACCGCTAGACCTGTCTTCATAAAAATTTGATCAAATCTTCAACTTGTCAATACAAGTAAAATGTTCTTTCAATTTTTAAAATCGGACGCTCCGTTCTCTTAAAAACCGTGTTACCGTTTTTGGCACATTTTGCCCCGTATCTTCGGAATGGCTAGACCTGCCTCCACCAAAAACTAATCAGCACGTCTCCTTATCAGTACGATTCGAATGTTTTTTAAATTATTTAAATCGGTTGATCGGTGTTCTCGAAATCGTCGACGAAAATTTGTATCCGAACACACACACACACACATACATCCATTTTTTTCTAAGGTATGCCAAAATATTCAGAAACCTTTGAAACGTCAAGAAATGCAAAAATTTTCATTTTCGATTTTTTGCGATTACTATAACTTACCCTACGGGAAGTTAAAAACATTTTAGATTTTTTTGCGATGACTACAACTTACTCTATATAAAGTTCTCATAGTCCCTCAAACGAACTCTATATGATGTTTCGAGTACAAAATCTCTACAAAAAAAAAACATATATAACCAGATCAAACATGATCAGCTCCTCCTGTGTCCATTATTCAGAATAGCAAACGGCATTTCCGATAATTCTCCCAAACGATCCGAGTGACACGAAATGTGACAGCGCCGCTTGACACAGATAAGAATAGTGCGTGAGACGTAAGTACAACTGACTCTACGAGAAAACGAAGGAATGGATGTAAATCTTAATCGTTGTTCTTCATTATAAGTATTCTGTTTTATAACTACTCGCTCTGCTCGTTTACTGAATTCGTGTGTGCGTGAATCACACACTCGTTTTGCTATCGTGTGAGTGAGCGGTGAATGGTTTATTATATATTATAGTGGTGTAGACTACCGACCTAAGGACCACACACGTCGCCCGTACAGTCAGTCTGGTCCGGCGAAGGAAAGAGCACGCACACAGCCTCACTTCAAGCACCAACACTGTCGCGCGGAAGAAGCACGATCTCGCCTGTCAAAGCAGAAACAAACAAATAAAATCGGCGCGCGGACCCGCAACCGTGGATCGCGGGCTGCGGGCCGAGGGCCGAGAAACGGACCCGTAACGAGCCAAATTTAGCAAACGGTTCGGAAAAATTTATAATATGCAATGATTAATGATATGGAAATAAAAATTTGTTTCTTATCCAATAATTTTGCATGAAAAAATTACAAAATCCAACAAAAATAATTATTTTTCATTCCTAAAAGGCGCGTTCATTAATCACGTGAGATTTTTAGGGAGGGGTTTGACAAAAAATCACGAAATATCACATGGGGGAGGGAGAGTATAGTAAGATATCACGTGTATTTATTTTTTAACTGATTTTTTAAAAAATATTCAAACATTTTAACAATTAACTAGTGGTGACTATTAATGATATAGAAATAAAAATTTGTTTCTTATCCAATAATTTTGCATGAAAAAATTACAAAATTCCACAAAAATAATTATTTTTCATTCCTAAAAGAGGGCGTCTATTAATCACGTGAGGTTTTTAGGGGGAGGGAAGGTTTGACAAAAAATCACGAAATATCACGTGGGGGAGGGAGTGTATAGTAAGATATCACTTGTATTTATTTTTTAACAGAATTTTTTAAAAAATATTCAAACATTTCAACAATTAACTAGTGGTGCATGGAATTGTGCCTTAATGCAAATTGCTGAAACTTCTGGGTAATTTAAATCAGTCTTCATTCCGTCAATACATGTTTTTTAAATCATTTATTTCTCTCAAAGACTGAATTACCATTCTTAGCACTTTTTGCCCCGTATTTTCGAAACAGCTGGACCTATCCTTGCCAAAAACTCAACTATCCTTACCAAAATCAGCACGTCTTCTCGTCAATACAAATCGAATGTTTTTGGAATCATTCAAATCGGTTGATATGTGTTGTTGTTACCATTCTTGGCACTTTTTGCCCCGTATCTTCGAAATAGCTGGACCTACCCTCGCCAAAAATAAATCAGCACGTCTTCTCGTCAATACGAATCGAATGTTTTTGGAATCATTCAAATCGGTTGATATGTGTTCTCGAAGTTGTGGCTAAAAATTTTGTCCAGACATACATACGCACACACATTTTTTATAAACTATGCCAAAATGTTAAGAATCCTTACAAATGTAAAGATTTTTTTGCTATTAACTACGGGAGGTTAAAAATTGTAATATACGTAGACAAGTGATATGGAAATAAAAATTTTATTTCAATTCAATAATTTTGCAAGAAAAATGACAAAATCCAACAAAAATAATTATTTTTCATTCCTAAAATTTTAACAATTAACTAGTGGTGCATGGAATTGTGCCTTAATGCAAATTGCTGAAACTTCTGGTTAATTTAATTCAGTCTTCATTCCGTGAATATATATTTTTAAGTCATTTAATTCTCTCAAAAACTGAATTACCATTCTTGGCACTTTTTGCCTCGTATCTTCAAAACGGCTGGACCTATCCTCGCCAAAACAAATCAGCACGTCTTTTCGTCAATACGAATCGAATCGACTGTTTTTGGAATCATTCAAATCGGTTCATATGCGTTGTTGTTACCATTCTTGGCACAATTTGCACCGTATCTTAGAAACGGCTGGACCTACCCTCGCCAAAAGCAAATCAGCACGTCTTCTCGTCAATACGAATCAAAAGTTTTTGGAATCATTCAAATTGTGAAATTGTGGCCGAAAAATTTTATCCAAACATACATACGCAGACACACACATATCAATTTTTTCTAAAGTATGCCAAAATGTTAAGAATCATTGCAAACGTAAAGACATGCTAAAATTTTCATTTTCGATTCTTTTCCGATTACTATAACTTCCCTACGGGAAGATAAAAATTATAGTGTGCAATGATGAATGAAATGGAAATAAAAAATTTCTTTTCATTTAATAATTTTGCAAAAAAAATATTACAAAGTTGCAACACAAATAATTATTTTTTATCCTTAAATTTTTGTTTATAAAGAGCAACAATCAACTAGCGGTGCAAAACATTGTGCATGAAGGTTAATTGCTGGTACTTCTGGAAAATTTATTCCATTTTTCACTCAGTGAATACATGCTTTTTGTCTAGAACTAAATTGCCATTTCTTGCACTTTTTGCCCAGTATCTTCAAAACAGTTAAATCTGCCTTTGCTAAAAACTAATCTGCACGTCTCCCCATCAATAAAAATCAAATGCTCTTGGAAACATCTAAATCGGTTGATCCGTGATCTTTAAATAATGGACGAAAATTTGTATCCCAACATTCATACATACTATTCACACGTACATCCATTTTTTATAATTGTAAGTTATGCCAAAAGGTTCAGAATGCTTTAAAAGGCAAAGATATGAAAGAAAGTTTCATTGACGATATTTTGCGATTACTATAATATACTACCCTAGGAAAAGTTAAAAACTTCAACTGTATAGATTTCAATAATTCTTGATATTAGTTAAAAACTTACACATCAATGTTTTTGGATTTACTTATGGAAGTGTTTTGCAGTTCTAGCAAACGATATTCAATAATAAAAGAATTTTTTTCATATATTCTTTCAACATCAATCAGAACTTAACGAGTCTTAAGAGCTTTTGTGTTGACTTCATAAAGAACGTGGTTTCTCAACCCAAATGGTTTGTATATCTCTATGTAATGAATTTATTATTACATTTTTTTCAATGCAGATAAATTTGACAGGGTAGCAATAACAGGAAGAGCTACTTTCACTTGAACATATTGCCATCCATATTTAAAAAAAAATTGTCACTACTGCTGGACATCAGGCTGGGTAACAAACTTGAAAACTGTGATTAGAAAATCGCAGGTTCAACCACTAGGGCACGAGAAAGTTCAATAAAAATTGCTTGGTACTTTGCTAAAATTTATGACAGTGTAATTATTATCAGAACTGGTGTCAAAAGGTATAGAATAAATATTATTTATTATTAATTGGTATTTCATTTTTGAACACTTGGCTGCTAACATTTTGAGAATAATTTGGATTTATATATATATATATATATATATATAATACTATCAATTGAGATTGTCAACGATTTCACAAAGGTTACCCTATAAAAATATATTTTTAACTTCCCGTAGGGTAAGTTATAGTAATCGCAAAAAAATCGAAAATGAAAATTTTTATATATCTTTACGTTTCAGAGGTTTCTTAACATTTTGGCATACTTTAGAAAAAATGGATGTATGTGTGTGTGTATGTGTGTGTGTGTGTATGTGTGTGTGTGTGTGTGTATGTATGTATGTATGTACGTGTGTGTATGTATGTGCGGATACAAATTTTCGTCGACGATTTCGGGAACACGGATCAACCAATTTGAATAATTCAAAAAACATTCGATTCGTATTGATAAGGAGACGTGCTGATTAGTTTTTGGCGAAGACAGGTCCAGCCGTTCCAAAGATACGGGGCAAAAAGTGCCGAAAACGGTAACTCAGTTTTTAAGAGAACGGAGCGTCCGATTTTAATAATTCAAAAAACATTTGACTTGAATTGACAAGATGAAGAATTGATCAAATTTTCATGAGGGCAGGTCTAGCGGTTTCGGAGATCTAACAAAAAAAGTAAAAAAAAATGCAATTTGGCGGTCAAAAATGATCATTAGACATATGCACATCAAATCATCAGATATTTTATAGAGATTTTAACAATAAGTATAAATTTTGTTTGCATTTCTATGGGTTCCGTACCAATATTTATTCGTGAGACGGCGACGCGGCGCTTACGCGCTTTGACATTTTGTCTCTATGCAGTTAAAGCAATACGATTGCTCTGAAAAAAGATCTTCCAAAATATGCCAAAATAAAGAAAACATTATTTTTTCCAAAAAAAATTAAAAAAAAAAAAAAAAATTAGATTTTTTTTTGAAAAAATTTTTTTTCAAAAAAAAGTAATTTTTTGTTTAATTTATAGTTTCTCAAAAATCTTATTTTTACGAAGTAAATTTGTTTTAAAAATGTCAATCGTTTTTAAAAAAATAATAATTTTTGGTACGGGAAGTTCCAGCAATTTGCCTTAAGGCACGATGCCTTAATTGCCTTAAGACAGAATTCCACTTACAGCTAGTTCATTTTCTAATGACAAACGAATTCATCTATCCCTGGAGCACTCCTTCCAAACCGCGTGGCCGCTTCCACTATTGTTATTACGGATTTCGTGTCATTTTTTATCCAAACTATTTAGGAGGTGTCGGCTATTAAGTGCGTGCTACTTTTGTATTCTCTCTAACCCCATTGTAGATTTTTTGTTTTGGACTTTTTGATTTTTTGGTAAGCTGCCAGGTAGGTATGTTATCTGTTGTGCATTGCCCGTGCGTGATCTCTTCCGTTTCGGGTCGATCATCCTCAACTTTGGGAATTTATTATCATCATTTTACTTTTTTGAATAAGACCAATACCTCGCGGTAACAGGACCGGCGAGGAAACGACAAATTTGCGAAATTAGTGATATTTGGATAAAAACTTTGTTCTAAATTCAACTTGTAATGATCATTTGCTACAATTCCACCTATTGAAGTATTTGATAAAAATCTAGTTTTAGCTTACAATTAGTTATTAGTAGAGGAGACGGTTGTGCCACTTTTTTTGATCGTCAATAATTTTGTTAAATTACCAGTTAGCTGGGAGAAAAGTAAAATAAATGAAAATTTGGATCAAATATTCATTATTTTTAGAAAGCAATCCAACAGTCATGTTATTTATATTCTATGTATATTTTATTGCAATTTCTGAAATATTGATGACATAGTAAATCATAACAATTATAATTAAATAATTGCATAAAAATGATATGAACAAATTATTAGATAAATAAGTATGTAATGAATCCCATTTGGATTTTTGTTTCTATTACCCCGAATATGGTTCTGGGATCAGTGGCACCGAACCCTTAAGTCCACGTAGCAAAAACTCACATCATGAGTTTGTTGATCTCGACAAATCTCACACATAACTATTATAATATCCGTGTCATTGTTACGAATTGATTTATTTTAATGCTCTCGCGGGTTAAACGGCGAGGAATATGCAAATCTTATGGATTTCTCATAACTTTGTGGGACCGTAGTGGTTTCGTGTTACCTGCTATACATCACAATCAAAGAAAAGAAATAAAAATTATAAATTGTGTTATGGTTTATTAATTTATTTTATATTGAACTTGTATCAGTTAATTGACTGGTATTGGAAATAACAACTAAAACTGCTACAGGAACTGATAAACTTGAAATTGATATACTAAACCTATACTAAACCAATAAATACATTTTTTATTTGTTTCAACAGCTATCAGAACTACTAATAACTACTTGCCCTATAAGCTGATTGAAGACTTAACCTACTATTTCAATTCTGATATTTTTGTGCGTGTGTTGCAGCAATGCCCCCTAAATACTATTTTCACTTAAGATCAATCAAATACATTCTCACGTTCCTTTCCACTACCCTACGACCGGCTCCATCCAGTAAATAGGAGTAAACTTATTTAACAAAAATATATATCAAAGATGTAGCTCATGAAATGGATAATGTAATGTTTCATCGCGATTCTTAATTATTCATTTTCAATATAATATTACAAAAATTAAACAAAGACTGAAATTACTATAGTGTATGTCCACAATAAATATAAACAAATTTATTGCCCACCATAATATATTTCTACTCAGATCAAACATATTCAGTCATTATATCTAGTTGTGTAGTTTATAAATTAAAATATAAAGTTTCGACTTCTCGGGATATCAGCGTGATTGATGAGCAATAAAGATTTGTAAATTGCGTTAACTTCTTTAAAGCGCCCAAGGCACAAAATGCGTGGTTTGAGATAAACGAGCACAAAATTTCCATTTGATTTAAATTTTAATATACTTCATATCGTGTACATAAATGTTACTATAAATAAACACAAGCAGATACACACACAGATATATATATATATACATATAGAATATCAAATTTGATGTTCATGTATATATATGCAGATTTTTTACGATCAGATATTATGCTGTTGCTAGATTTTTCAAATTATTTATTTAAAACTTATTGATTTCATTAACACCTTAGCCCTAATTCAGTGTCTTAATGCCATAAAATTAAAATGCGTCCGAAATTAAACAAGTGGGGCGCATGGCATCGTGCCTTAAGGCAAATTAATTGCTGGAACTTCCCGTACCAAAAATTATTTTTTTTGAAAAACGATTAACATTTTTAAAAAAATTGTACTTCAAAAAAATTAATTTTTTGAGCTCCGTTCTCTTAAAAACTGAGTTACCATTTTTGGCACTTTTTGCTCCGTATCTTTGGAACGGCTAGACCTGCCTTTGCCAAAAACTAATCAGCACGTCTCCTTGTTAATACAAATCGAATGTTTTTTTAATTATTCAAATCGGTTGATCGGTGTTCCCAAAATCGTCGACGAAAATTTGTATCCGCACACACATACACACACACACACACATACATCCATTTTTTCTAAAGTATGCCAAAATATTCAGAAACCTTTGAAACGTAAAGATATATAAAAATTTTCATTTTCGATTTTTTTGCGATTACTATAACTTGCCCCGCGGGAAGTTAATAACTAGTGATCTATTGCATCGGGCATTAAGACAATTTGCTAGAGCTTTCCGTAACAATTTTTTTTTTAAAAAAAAGATGAAATTTTTATTTAAACTTCTAAATAATTTGATTTCTGAAAATTTTAAAATTTTTGAAAAAACAACTATTTTAAAATAGAGATTTTTTATATTGTAAAATATTTTATATATATTATTGTGAAATAAGGCGATATTTATTGATTATTTTATCTTTATTAACTTCCCATAGTAATCGCAAAAAAATCGAAAAAAATATTCTTTTTATTTATTTTTACGATTCAAAGGTTTCTGAACATTTTGGCATACCTTAGAAAAAATTGATGTATGTGTGTATGTATGTTTGTGTGAATTTTTGGTCAACGATTTCGAGAACACGGATTAACCGATTTGAATGATTCAAAAAAAATTGATTCCTATTGATAAGGAGACGTAATCCAGCGTCCAAATCATAAGGCCTTATATTCTGTCTATAAAATAAGAATAATAAAAGTTGCTGGATTTATAATGATATATTTAAAAACATTTAATATTCCTCGAATATTTCATTATGGCATGGAATGTTCCAGCAATTTGCCTTTAGGCACGATGCCATGCACCAAAAAACACAACTTTTTTTTAAACGAGAATTTTAAAAATGTATATAAATTAATCACAAATCCTTTTCTACGATTCATTTTCCCTTCTCCCCAAAGGCATCGTTCAGAAATCTGACCGCGCGCATTGTTGGTTCAACATAGTAGCGTATCATTAATGCTTGTTATGACAGTGGAAGTCTATTGTGGGACCGTTTAATGGATGTGCGAGATTCATAGTATTGTTGCTCGGTTCTGCTCAATGAAAGCTAATCGCGTAACATCTGGGATTTCAGACGTATTGTTCTTGAGAGTCTTTTACCACACTGAATATTTAATATTATTCGATAATTGAAAGGATACGATGAGGAAATATAGCATACGAACCACCGGCGGAGAAGTGTCACCGAGGGAAGGTAAGCACGTGCTGGAAAAATGAGATAATGGATAGAATGCAGATGCTAGATAATAAATGTTTTTATTCAAAATGTTATATTTTTAAATCTGAATATTTTTCTAATTTTTAAAATAATTTTAGTATAAACTAGTGTTGCATGGCATCGTGGCTTAAGGCAAATTGCTGGAAATTCCCGTACCAAAAATTATTTTTTTTAGAAGATTAACATTTTTGAAAAAAATTTACTCTGAAATATTAGATCTTTGAGAAACCATAATTTTTTGATAAAAATTTACTTTTTTTCGAAAAAAAGACTTTGAAGAGAAGTGTATTTTGAAATATTTTAGATATTCTGAACTTTTTTTCAAAGCAATCGTACTGCTGTAACTGCATAGAAACGAAATAACGAAGCGCGTAAGCGCCGCGCCGCCGTCTAACGAATAAGCATTGGTACGGAACCCATAGGAATGTAAACAAAATTTATACTTATTGTTAAAATCTCTATAAAGTATCTGATAATTTGATGTGCATATGTCTAGTGATCATTTTTGACCGCCAGATGCCATTTTTTTTACTTTTTTTACTAGATCTCCGAAACTGCTAGACCTTTCTTCATGAAAATTTGATCAGTTCTTCATCTTGTTAATACAAGTAAAATGTTTTTTGAACGCTCCATTCTCTTAAAAACTGAGTTACCGTTTTTGGCACTTTTTATGGCTAGACCTGCCTTCGCCAAAAACTAATCAGCACGTCTCCTTATCAATACGAATCTAATGTTTTTTGAATTATTCAAATCGCTTCTTCCGTGTTCCCGAAATCGTCGACGATAATTTGTATCCGAACACACATACACACGCACACACATACACATCCATTTTTTCTAACTATATAAGGTAAGGTTATATATATATAAGGTATGCCATAATATTCAGAAACCTCTGAAACATAAAGATATATAAAAATTTTCATTTTCGATTTTTTGCGATTACTATAACTTACCCTACGGGAATTTAACTAGTGGTGCATGGCATCGTGGCTTAAGGCAAATTGCTGAAACTTTTTGTACCAAAAATTATTTTTTTTAAAAAAGATTCAATTTTTTTCAGAACTAAAAAAAATTGAATTTTAAGGATTTTAAAATGTTTGAAAAAGATTGACCTTTTTGAAAAATTACGCGATACGATATGATGTGCATATATCTTATGATCATTTTTGACCGCCAAATGTTATTTATTATTACTTATTTTCACTCGATCTCCAAAACCGCTAGACCTGTATATCCACAAAAATCAGTTCTTCATGTTGTCAATACAAGTAAAATGTTTTTTAAATTATTAAAATCGGACGCTCGGTTCTTTTAAAAACTGAATTATCATTTTTAGCATTTTTTGGTCCGTATTTTTGAAACGGACCAAAAACTAATCAGCACGATTCTGTGTGCTTGCCTTGACCAAAAACTAATCAGCACGATGCTTATCAATAGGGATCGAATGTTATTTAAATCACTCAAACCGGTTGAACCGTGTTACCGAAATCGTCGACAAAAATTTGTATCTGAACACACACACACACATACACCCATTTTTTCTAATGTATGCCAAAATGTTCAGGAACCTCTGAAAGATATAAATATGCAAAAATTTTCATTTTCGATTTTTTTGCGATTACCATAACTTACCCTACGGTAAAGTCTGAAAGCGTGTCTAGTGTTATATAACTTTGCAGCTAATTTGTTAGAATCGTTGATAATTATTTCTATGACTTCCAGCAAATTTTCTAATCTGCAATAATAATATGTTACAAATCGTTCGTTATTTGAGCCGATCCAGTATGGCAATAATGCTCGCGACCCTTTCCGCTTCGCATTCTTCTGTGTTCGTTTGCCATTCCTCCAATTCGAGCGCATTTAGCCGTATGCGTTCATCAAACAATTCGCTAAATTCAATTAACTTATTACAAGAAGGAACCCGTGTTGTCGTTCTTTTTGCACTCGTTTTCAGGACGCTAAATATATAACAAGCGTGTAACAGCGACGCGCGCAGCAATTTCAGTAGTGGCGCGTATTGCGTTTCGGACTCTGTAATTTAGTTGCATAATGTATAAATAATTACGTTCTATTGAAAAAGTCGCATTCGGCATCGCCGATTTGAAGAAATCGCCCTCAAGGGGAATCAAAATCGACCACGATCTTGGTAGTTCCGTTGGACTCGCGTGAGGATTCGCGTTTTGAGCACCTTCTTATAAACGGTATTATTTTACCTACGATTTGTAATAAATAATTAACATTCAACAGGGTAAGTTATAGTAATTGCAAAAAAGCAAAAATGTAAATTTTTATATATTTTTACGTTTCAAACGTTTCGGAACATTTTGG
This sequence comes from Ctenocephalides felis, assembly GCF_003426905.1. Classification (NCBI taxonomy): domain Eukaryota; kingdom Metazoa; phylum Arthropoda; class Insecta; order Siphonaptera; family Pulicidae; genus Ctenocephalides; species Ctenocephalides felis. Next base: position 161,708,344 of record NW_020538040.1, read on the forward strand.
CATAAGTTAGAAAAAACGAATGTAAGTGTGAGTGTATGTGTGTGCGTGTGTGTATGTGTGTGTTTGTGTGTGCTTGTGTGTATGAATGTGCGGATGCAATTTTTTGTCGACGATTTCGACAAAACTGATCAACCGATTTGAATAATTAAAAAAAAATTGATTCCCACTGATAAGCAGCCGTTTCAAAGATACGAGGCCAAAAGTGCCAAAAGAGATTTTTCACAATCAGATATTGTCCTATTGCTAGAATTTTTTATTTAATATTTATATTATTAAAGCCCTAAAGCCTACAATTAAAAAATCATGTGAATTGTTATCTAATATTTCAGTCTATGACCTAAACATTCATACCTTCATTGGTAAAATATTTTGAGATTTGGCTCGATTTTACATAAAGAATTTAAATTTGCATTTTTAAATTTAAGTTTTACACTATACCTATCAAATTTTAGTTAATATGCAATGACTAAAAAGTATAAAAAAAGATGAAAAGTCACGGGATAAATATTTGAAAGCAATCCCTTGTTAAATGACTATACGCAATTATATTGCTATTTTTACGTTTGAAACATTTCTGAACATTTTGGCATAAGTTAGAAAAAACGAATGTAAGTGTGTGTGTATGTGTGTGCGTGTGTTTGGGTGTGCGTGTGTGTATGTATGTGCGGATACATTTTTTTGTCGACGATTTCGACAAAACTGATCAACCGATTTGAATAATTCAAAAATAATTAATTTCTACTGATAAGAAGATGTGCTGATCAATTGATAATTTAGAAGTGCCAAAATTGATAATTTAGTTTATAAGAGAATGAAGTGTCCGATTTCAATAATTAAAAAAGCATTTTATTTGTATTGACAAAATGAAGAACGGGTTAAATTTTTCGGAAGGCAGGTGTAGTGGTTTCAGAGATCCAGTAAAAAAAAGTAACAAAAATGGCATTTGGCAGTCAAAAACAATCATTAGACATGTGTACATAAAATTATCAGATATTATATAGAGATTTTAATAATAAGTAGGTACAAATTTTGTTTATATTTATATGAGTTCCGTAGCAATATTTATCCGTTAGACTGCAACGCGGCGCTTGCGCGCTTTGATACTTTGTCTCTAGAACAGATGCGCTCAAAAAATTTCAAAATATATAAAATTAAAAAAAAAATCTATTTTTTTTTCAAAAATTTCAAAATTCTCGAAAATCTATTTAAAAAAATATAAAGTCTTCTTAAAAATTGTAATTTTCGGTACAGAGAGTTACAGCAATTTGTCTTGGGGCACGATGCCATGCACCACTAGTTCTATATTATACTCCTTTAATTTTTTAATAAGTAAATATTTAAAATTATATAATTATCAATAAAATACTGTGAATTTTATATCGAATGGAAAAACAACTACTGAGTTGTTTTTTCCAACATGTCCTTGTAGTATACAATGTCTTTTTTCGGCCGACTATTTTAAATTCATCAAATTTATTAAATGTCCTTTACTGGACAGTTGTAAATAAAAGTGATAATAACAAAAATGTAAAAATGATAGAAACTTACTACTAATTATATTGCAACGCTTTTATTCAGCGATCGTACAAAATATGTAAATCCATACAAGTTCAAGAAATACATAAAATATGCATATTATTAGAAGTAAATTATTTCATATTCGTTATTAATATTTTTCGTTGCCGTTTTCTCGATGAATTAAAATATGTCACTCCGTGCGTGCATTCGTCCGCCGTTGCAATTACCTGAATCGAAGGAGACATTCGCCAAGAAATGATGTTTGCGTGTAATTAAGCCGTCGATCTTTTTTATAGCATTACATTTGTCAGGTAGTACGTTTTCTACATATTAATTCATTACATATGTTCAATCGAATTGTAGATACTGAATTGAAAGTATGAAAATTTTGATTAAGATAACGTGACGTTGATTGATTCGAATTATATACTTCGGTATAGATACATAGATATACATATGCATACAAACACACACACACACATATATATATATATATATATATATATATATATATATATATTTAGGTTGGTTCTTAATATGGACATTTTCGAATGTCCTTGCTCCTAAGGTCTCAAATGGTTCCAAATTGATAAAAAAAAATTCTCTGAAAGTTTCAGCTTTTATATTAACTTTTAGATAGTGTGCAATTCAATCAAACTTCTTATAAAAATAGCATGGAAAATTTTCTGAAAATTATAAAAAAATGACAGATGAATTAAAAGTGAAAATTCGTGTCATTTTTTATTGAAAATTCGGCGCTCTGGAATTTTTTTTTATGCTGTTTCCGTACAAAACTTTGATTGAATTGCGCTCTATCTAAAAGACAATATTAGGAGCTAAAACTTTCAGAGAATTGTTTTTTTTATCAATTTGGAACCATTTGAGCCCTTGGGAGCTAAAATAAATATTAGAAAAAATGATAGGTGCCATCGCTCAAGAATTTGAACGTAACTAACTACTATTTTTACTATATTGTACAAAGTTTTTACATTAATACACTCATGTACTATCATTGTCATAGTGTATTAAATAACTCTTGAAAAATAAATACTAATTGTTCTAAATCCCAGTGTAGTTACTGTTGGATCGATCAAATATATTCGGTAGGGGACACTGTGTACGGTTGTGCCACTTTTTTTTAGCAGGTAGAAAATGGTAATTTGAAACTTTTGTCTACATGAAAATATAGTCCTTAAATAGGTTAAATTTGTCATAAAATCAAATTATACAAGAAAAGGGCGAGTGTTACAACCACCCACACCCTCAGGAGCGGTTAAGAGACGCTTTTAGAGCTTATAGCTATTAGATTAAAAACAATAGCTATAAATACCAAAATGGTTTATAACAACTTTTATTGACGTCAATAACAATAATATATAACGCAACACGACGAAAACACTGAAATAAAGCTTACGAATAGAACATAAGAATATATAACAAAACATAAATTATTGAACTTTTAATTTAATTCTAAATTTAATTCAAAAATGTTTAATTTAAATTTATTTTGTTTCCTGTATTAAATTTTCCTTTATTTTTCTCTTTCGTATTTTGTCTTAAGTTTGAATTTTTTATCTGTTTAATTTCGAACGAAAAAGAAAAGAAAGTTGTGACAAGAAATACTTGTCACAACCGTACCTACAAATTTGTCACAACCGTACCTACCAATTTGTCACAACCGTACCCACAAATTTGTCACAACCGTACCCAACGCTTTTGAAAACAAATCATCATTATGACTGAGCTAAATTATCTAATAAGCAAAAACTAATTGCTGGTATATGACTACTTTCGTTTAACTTACAGCAAAATAAGGAACAAGGTGATCTGTCTGTATACAATAAACAGTTATTATTAAATAAATTCTAACATAAAAAACAATAGTCACAGTTTTACAATTTTTCTACAGTAGCATTCCTCTTAAGCAAAGCTCGATTTAAATTATAAAACGAAATCCATTTATATCGACAAGATTGAGATCTTGTTTTGCAAAGTAACAGGTTCTATATGGAACAATACTACTGTGACAATCGGATTTAGAGCATACAATGTTATAATTTGCATTATAGTACTTAGATTCATGCCACAGGGCATGAAACGACAACTGTGGCAATTCAATATTAGTTTATTGTAATGATCATACAAATTAAATAATAGGAATAATAAAAGACTACTGAATAAAAAAATATGATCAAGTATACGATTATACTTTTATACTTGATCACTTTTGACAAAAAGTACTAACAAGCAACCTTAAAACAGACTTAAAGACAATTTAAAAAAATAAATGATTTTGCAAAATATTCAACTTCAATAAATGGGTTATTAATGGTCGCCTATGTCAATTATTGGAATAAAAGAATTGCCGGATAATTACCCTATGATTTAATTCTAGCTGATTTCTGGTAAACTATGATTTTGACAAAAATAGTTGATTTTAGACAAAAACTAAAAGTTTCTTTAGAGATAAAAGGTGAAATAATAGATTCTACACAAAAGTTTATAAAAACTTGTTTCCAACTACCTCTATCAGCTGTAATCGCCATTCGGTCATTGCAATAATTAAATCCTCTATCTCGGCCAAGTATTTTCATCGAGCAATACCAAAAGGATTATCGACTTGTGTCGCATTGAGCTAAAATAGCGATTGGCTATATATCAAGCTTGTATGAACCGATTACATCAAAGCACTTCATCAACTTTCACAGTTTATGATTTATTATCGATTTCATCATTTTCTCGAATAAAACCATATCACCCACGGCAATGCGTCGCTATTAGGCCGCGTCGTCGTACCTGGTAAAGCACTTTTCACATCCAAACGGAGGTAAAGGACTAATGAAATTAAATTAGAATAAAATATATTCAAGTAGCCTAAATAATGATGAAAAAATTAAGGTACTTGATCTACAATTCAATCCTTATTTGATTAAATTTTAGTGCATTGGCGATTTGTGTAAGTAATTTGTTCTGGAACTTCTGCAAGATCTCGATTATAAGAACCAGGACATTGTTTGCCATCAACACTTTAGATTTATGACCCAGCAGTCAATATAGTAGTCTACGTTTTTCTTCGACCTGTCTACGTTTTTGACAAACGTGTGTTTTCCATGTGAGTAAACGGTCCAAATAGAGTCCCAAATATTTAACAGTATCCTTAAAAGGTGGCATGTTTTGGAAGAGAGGTGGGCATGTATGTCTCCAAACATTTTAAACTTTTAGATTGCGTTGTTTATATTATTTTTAAGTTTGACTTGCTAGTGCACATCCATAATTCTACCGCATACTTCTAAGTGGTACGAATTAGTATGTTATATATCTGTTTTATTCCAATTCCATCCAAATATTCAGCAAAGCTCTTTGATTTTTTTGTCTACTTCTTTGGGTTTTATATATATATATATATATATATATATATATATATATATATATATCCATTACATAAAAATAAGTCGAGTTTTCTTTCCTGACGATATAACTCCAGAAAGCACGAACCGATTTCGACGATTTTCCATTCGTTGGAAAGGTCTCGGGCAACGTGAAGTATAGAAAAGAAAATTGAAGAAAGATTTCAACAGAAAAGCTGAATTCTTCTTTTTTCAGCAACTTCTTCTTTTTTCCATACAGCGTCATCTGTGATACTTAGCATGTACTACAAACTAATATTTTTTGTTTGACTGCCACTCATTTGTTTAACAGTTACTCATTGTTCTCTGCTCAGTTAATTTCATGTGACAAACCGGCATTGTGTTCACTGTGAAATTGTGCAAAAAAGTAAAAAAATAAGTTATTCGTTTCCTAACATTTCAATTGGAAATTATCAAATCAATCACGTGTATTGTGCATTTTTTTTAATTTCAACAGCAGGCAATTGTTTTCTTCATCTTTTAATCACCAAACAAAATGTTACATAAAATGAAACCATCTGGTGGTAAAACGGAGTTCGCCCGGTTTGCTAATATATATATATATATATATATATATATATATATATATATACTCCAATTCAGTCTTTTGCCATGATAAATTCCAAAATAGTTGACTCTGTCCTTCTTTGGAACAAGAAAATATAGCGAAAGCCAAGAATGCACCAGAAGAGTTCAATGTAGTAACTAGCAAATTATTATATTATCCTTAATATAGTATTATATGTATAAAATCAATATCAGTCGAACCATGATACAATCGAAAAATAAAAAATAAAATAAAAAAATTGGTTGTGTGTGATCTATTTATCATGAAAAGTGTGAAAAGAGCTCCAGCGCGTTATCCTTGCTGGCAGCAAATCGGCTATGCGGGATCAGACTGCGCAAAGAGGTAGACGACGCTAAATATACACATGGTCAAATATTAATAATATACTATTAGTTTACATAATGTAATATTACTAAGGAACAGAGGAAAGAACGACGAGGAACAACAACGGATATAAGAGGCTTATTGGTGCATCAATCATTGTTAATCTTCCTTAACATGGGATAATTAAAAATTGGTCAAAAATAATTTTTGTTTGAATAACTTTAGTTGATAATTTTGAAAGGCAATTATGTAGTGATATTGATATGTTGGCTCAGTCAGTATCGTGCCCGACTCATACGCCAAGGTTACTCGGTTCAAGTCCTGGCAATGACGAAGAATTGTCATTTGAACTGTTACATTGAATTTAAAAAAAGTAAAAAAAACAGGCATACCAAAGTTAACTCCGTAACATTCGCAATCATACAAACCAAATTTGAAACAACCCGAACTACACAACTGAATTAAAATATAACGTAAAGGTATAGTGCATTTTATTACATAATTAAAAATGACTGAATTCTAATTAAGTGTATTCTAGAGTCATCTACTTATTCACAATACATTCGTGACTATTTGACTAAAAAATTGATATTAATGAATGTAAAATTATATGTGTATTAATTATACTTTAACTAAAACGAGTTAATCTACCCATGCATCAAGAGAATTATTCCAATAATTATCATGTTAATCCATTGCAAATTCCGTGTGTAATAAATAAATTGATATGTACGCAAACAAATCAATATCTGGTTAGATCTTTGCTTTATAATTCTATAGAGTTGTAGGTAAGCATATATTATGGTACGACAAAGTATAATTTACAATTATCATACATGACGATTAACTTAGCATTCTCGTATCTACGATAATGGCAACCTGCTCACTGATCAAAAAGAAAGGATAGACGTTGAAATTTAATCTGTTTTGAAAATTTAATTATTTTTATTTGAATTATATTATATATGAAAAGCAAGAATGGGCCTGTGGGTGGAATGTGGATTGCAATGAGCAAAAAGATAATTCGCCCAAGAGAAAATTTACTAATTTTATTTAAACTTTATTATATATGAAAATCAAGAATGGGCCTGTAGGTGGAATGGGATTGCACCCACAGGCCTAGAAAGAAAAACATTATAAGCTTCTATTCTAACTCTATTTGTACCTGCCTTTGGATAACTTGGATATGAATTTGCACTTAATTATGCAATACGAAACCTACAATCAATTTGCAGTTTTCAAAAGTTTGTTACCTGATCTTTTTTACCCCATATGCAGAGTAAAATAGCTACAATATTCAATAAATGCAAAATATAAATTTCATGGATATATTTTTACAGATATAACTCTGTATATAACCTTGATCTGGTATTTTGTTAGAAAAAATCATCAGCAGTGTTGGAATAACTATTGATTCAATTTATCTCTTGTAAAATTGCTTTTTTTAACTTAATTAATTTTTTTAATTACTATTTTTACACCTTTATCACGGTCAAGGTTTAGTTGGTTCTTTTTACCCCACCCACATGTAAGCTTTTATAAAGGTTATATAAAAAAAACTGTTGAAATTAAAACTAATTATACATCTTATAAAACAAATAAAGTATACTTAAGAATTATATTTAGGTCTAGTAAACTAAACAACCGTGCTCACAACCAAAAAATCTATCAACAAAAGAAAACACTTTTGTTATGGATTTTCATTGCCGTTTATCTCCTGATAGCAACGTCGTAAGAATGAAGGCTGGGTGTTTATATGCATCTTTTTTCCTCTACTTTCAAATATTGTTGTTAAAAAAAATTAACCTGACTTGGTTTTGAGATATCAATGGTGGACCATTTCATCCGCGGACCTTTAAGCCCCGCTCTACCCTAACTCATTCGCATGTTGTGAAACATTTAAAAGTCGTCCTTTTTCACACAGGTATTTTATGTGTTATTTGAAATCCATCATCAATTATGATAACGCAGGTGTTAAAGCTAAGACCAGAAGCTAACACACTGTTAAATAAGAAAATAAATAATAGAAAAAGAGTTGAACAAATAACGGAATCCTTTCGGTCTAACCGACACAGATGCAAAAAACCAAATGGTTCGGGTTATAAGTATGGACCCGAAAACGAGCGAAATATATATCTTGAAGCGTGTTATATTTATTAGTAAACAAAAAATGGTATAATATCTAATTTACACAAAGAAAGATAATCTTGGCAGTTCCGGGCACATTAGTGAGTGTGCGATATGCGTATATGCATAACTCATTCATAACAACGTCTTGTATTTCCCTTGTGAAAAATATAATTTTAAACCAAACTCTGGGAATGGACTGAGAAATACCTAATAGTTGAAATTGGAAATTTAGAAGTAGTTATATGAGTTGACCTTGGTGAAAACTTGGTCCGGCAACTACTGATTCTGGATTCGAATATAATAATAATAGCAGATTTTTACTTGAGATTATTGATTTCACCGAACTCTGGAAATGAACTGAGAAATACTTAATAGTTTAAATTGGGAATATGGAGAGAGTTATATGGGTTGACCGTGGTGAAAACTTTGTCCAGCAAGCACTGTTTCCCGATTCGATATAACCTTGACCAGCATGATATTAAGCAGTAGTGATACCAAATTTTTGCTTGAGATTATAGATATCCCCAAACTCTGGGAATGAACTGAGAAATACCTATTAGTTGAAATTGGAGATTTAGAAGGAGTTATATGAGTTGACCGTGGTGAAAACTTGGTCCAGCAACTACTGGTTCCGGATTCGATATCACCTCGACCAACATGATATCAAGCAGTAGTGATACCAAATTTTTACTAGAGAATATAGATCTCACCAAACTCTGGGAATAGCCTGAGAAATACCTAATAGTTGAAATTGGGAATTTAGAAGTAGTTATATGAGTTGACCGTAGTGAAAACTTGGTCCAGCAACTTGTTTCAGATTCGATATCAACTCGACCAGCAGGATATCAAGCAGTAGTGATAATAAATGTTTACTTGAGATTATATATTTCACCGAACTCTGGGAATGGACTGAGAAATACCTAGTAGTTGAAGTTGGGAATTTAGAAGTAGTTATATGAGTTGACCATGGTGAAAACTTGGTCCAACAAGTACTGGTTCCGGATTCAATAACACCACGACCAGCATGATATCAAGTAGTAGTGAATTACTTGATATCAAATTTTTACTTGAGATTATAGATCTCACCGAAGTCTGCTAATGAACTGATACCTAATACTTGAAAATGTGAATTTAGTAGTAGTTTTAGGACTTGACCGTGGCCTTGTGGTGAAAATTTGGTCCAGTAAAAACTGATTACGGATTCGATATCATCTCGACCAACATGATATCAAGCAGTAGTAATACCAAAGGTTTACTTGAGATTATAGATCTTACAGAACTCTGAGAATGAACTGAGAAATACCTAATAGTTGAAATTTGGAATTTAGTAGTAGTTTTATGAGTTGACCGTGATGAAAACTTGTCCCAGCAAGTACTAGTTCCGGATTCAATATCATCTTCACTAGCATGTTATCAAGCAGTAGTGATACCAAATTTTTGCTTGAGATTATAGATCTCACCGAACTCTGGCAATGGACTGAGAAATACCTAATAGTTGAAATTAGAAAATTTGTAGTAGTTTTATGAGATGACCGTGGCCTTGTGATGAAAACTTGGTCTACCAACTACTGGTTCTGGATTCGATATCACCTTGACCAGTATGATATCAAGCAGTAGTAATACCAAATTTTTACTTGATATTATAAATTTTACCGAACTCTAGGAATGAACTTGAAAATACCTAATAGTTAATATTGAGAATTCAGTTGTAGTTTTATGAGTGGACCGTGGTGTTGTGGTAAAAGCCTGGCCCAGCAACTACTGGCTCTGGAATCAATATCACCTCGACCAGCACGATGTCAAGCGGTAGTGGTATCAGATTTTTACTTGAGAATATAGATTTCAAATATCAAGTAAAAACAGTTTTTCGAAGCTTTGTTGGACAATATAATAAAGACAAAAATACTAATTAAATATGTTAAACATATATCACAACCCGAAATGGTAACTACTGTGTTTCCTGCTAACAGTTATTTTTCAACCAGTAAACTGTGGCACGTTCATTGAAGACTATGCAGAGTTTTTGTCGTCAGAATCGAGGTAAAATATTTTTTTGACGTAAAATGCCACTTAGAACTAAATATTAATGACAATGTTCTGAATATCTTTTTTTTGATAATATGTTTTGTTTTTTTTTTCTTTTTAAAAACTGCAATCATAAATAACCAATAGTCAAAAATTTATATGCATAACGAGAATACACGTGAATACACAAAATTATGCCACATCTTCATGATGAGTATACACATCAATCACAGTTAACTAGATAAATTAATAAATGTCCTCATATGTAGTACAATATACATATAATCACATATAATATAGAGAAAAGAACTCTACTGAGCACAATCCTGGAAAGTAAAGGAAACTGGATCGGACCCATTCTGCAAATAAAGTGTCATATGCACGACGTGGTTGAAGGTAAAATAGAGGGACAAAAGACACAAGAAAGAAGAAGAATGCAGATGATTAATGGTTTACGCAAGATGAGATAATATAGGGAACTGAAAGCCGAAGCACAGGACCAGGAAGCATGAAAGCAGAAGTTTGTAAAAGAAAATGCATAAAAGTTAATAAAAAGTGATTATTGGTTATGGGATAATTATTGGAAGGAAAGGAAATCATTGATTTGCAGAAATCATTGACAAAAAAATCATTGACATAACTTAGAATCATGTGCAGCAAAAAACTGAATCGTGCATCGTCCATCTGCTATAAGGTTCTCCAAAACAATTAATTTGTTCATTCACCAATTTTTGGAAATTTTAATAATGTACTTCACGGTAGATTAAAAATGTAAATACATAACAAAAAAGAGAGGCAATCATAGAAAACTGACTAAAGTTAAGCCATGCAAATAACAGACCCTCCACTTCCCAATAAGCAATAAAATCTGTAAACTCAACATCGCACCCCTTCGTATTTGATACTATAGGAATTTGCTATTTCATTATTATGAGAATATTTGGCGTAACCGACTCGTGTCATTAAAATACTCCGAGGACATTACGGAGATGTCAAAGTACACCCTCATCGAATCAAGAGTCATTTGGGAGTCTGTGTATGTAAATAAGCCTATGTTTTTATTGACAGCCCCCTTGGAACGAATCCGGAGACGATCGTACGCACTTGTCCAAAACTATAAGCTCGAAAGCGTTAAAGGGTGATATGACTTTATTTGTTTTGTGGGATGTGACATGTTGAATTCGAGTGTGTACAAAGAAAGACTTAATTAATAAGGGTAAAACAAAAGATGTAAAAAACTATGAAAACAAAACAGGTACCACTTTTTAAAAAATATATTGAAGGAGATCTTGTGTAAATTGTAAGCAATATATAACCGTTAAAATATAAATAGAAGAAAATATTTCCATTGTTTTTTTTTCTGGCATTTTTTTAAAAATGTGAAAGAAGCAATATTTACATTTCCCTGATGTAAAGCATCAATCATGATGATGATGGAAAATGCATAACTAATTGACTTAGAAAAGATTGCTGATTAAGAAGATATATCAACTTTAATTGCTTTACACTACTCAATATAAAATTTCTACCATAATCAGTTTAGTAGATCACGCTTTCCTGTTATCCAATCCAAAATTTCATAACGAAAATATCAAATTAGTCCAGAACCTTTCATATATTCATAGTTTTTCATACAAAATAACAAATCTAATAATTACTTAACAGAGTTAAATTTTTATTTAAAAAAAAATAACCAGACACGGTCTAGATAAAACCAATATTTTCCGTATATAGATAATGAGTTATACTATCTTTCTAAATGGCTCTTTATTAGTCCGATCTAGTTTCCTTTCCTTTTCACATAACATGCTCACGTTTAGTACAATTAGAAGATCTTTACACAAATATCAAAGATGAAACACATAACAAAAAAGAAAGATATCGTTTACAAAATCAATTGTTCCGATTGTGATTTGCCCTATATTGGACAAACTTGTTAAAACTCAGAAAAAGACTACAAACTACAGAGTAAGAATTATGACCATTTTTACAAACTGGAATTGGAAGGAAACCATTGAGTTGCCAAGCGACGTCGAAATCAGTACAACAAATAATAGAACATTTCTGATAATGTTCAAAATAATTTAATTATATGATTAAAAAGTTGAGTATTAATAAAAATTTAGTGACAAGAATTTCACAATTTTAGATCCAGAAATTCATCTTTAAATACCTTCTCCTCACCGATATAAATCCAAATAAAAATGTCAAAGCATTCTTATATAAATTTGATTGGTTTCTTACTAGTAATTTATTGATAATAACTAAGTTTACCAAATTACTAACTATTTGGTAAACCCAGTATTGGGTAAGTTTTTAAAAACAATGGAAGAAATTCTATTTCCAAATAATAAAAAATAGTCAAAACTTCATATCTAATTTCATTTTCTACAAAAAGACATTCATAGCAATTTATATTTTAACGTTCGCATAACATGGTAATTATTTTGTAACAAATAGCAAATGTGTAATACTCAATTTTCTCCAAAACTTTATCCATGTCCAAAAAAATTCAAATATTATAGCATCCTTATATAAATTTAGTTTGTTCCTTAGTAATTATTAATTAAAAATAAGTTAGTAAGCAGATTTTTGAAAACCAGGAAAAAAAATTATTGTTCCAAACTATGAAGAATAATCAAAGCTTTTCTCATCATAACTCTTTTCTTTGCATTTGTAGCAACTCTTATTTCGGCATTCTCACAAAGCTAAAATTATGTTGCAATACATATAATAATCTGCAAAATTGTACTTATTCAGTGAATGATCAAATTAGTGTCTTCGGGCTGTCAATTCTCTTTAGTTAAATCACATATAATTCTTGAACAGCAACCGCAAAAGCTGTTTCCTCATAGAGTCCATTTATATGTTGTGGTCGCGACAATTATTTATTAATAAATTTGCTTCCATAATATTTTCTATAGCCAGACATGGCAAACCACGTATAGAAGGATTTGACGTTGCTTTATAATAAATACGATCTTTATTAATGCATCAATTGAATTGAATCATATAATTGATTTTAAGTCCAAAAGATTTTATTGGTTTGTGTGTCTCCAATAGTCTCAAATAATTTTTATAAATTTTTAAAATTTTTTAAACAGAACTTGAAGATTCTCTAAGCTTTTGGGCTGATTTGACTTCACGAACATCAAGATTCACTACTTGTGCAAATATAAGTGAATTTTACCATCGATGCCATCGAAGGACATCAAAGTGCCGAGAAAATTATATGTACACCGTTCTGCGATTAATGAATTTACACATTTTATTGTTCCTTATGAAATTGTAATATTTAATGTGCACTGCCGACATGCACAAAGTTACAGCAAATGAAAATTTAAAAAATAAATGTATGAATATTTTTATGGCGCATTATACCTCATGACGAAGTTGATTACGCAGGTGAAAATGTTGGAATTAAATCAACTTGGTCATATAATAAAAGAAAGAATTTAGATATCCACATAGTAATAAATAAAATATTAGTAAATAATTATTTTATGTTATCGTCTTAATAAGAAATTTTATTGTCATATCTTGACAGCAATCGGAACCTTATGTCCTATGAGCTGGTGGGTGTTTTTAGATGGTAACCCAATGGCTAGTCCATCCATATTTGATGACTTTTATTGGTGATGCAATGCCGGGCAAGGGCTATTTTCACTTAGAAACATATTGCTGTATATATTTCCAAGTGAAAACCGTTGTCACTACTGCATGACAACAATCTGCTCGAAGAGGGTTTCGAACCCGGGACCTCTGAATCAAGTCTCGTCGCTCTTAACCGCTTACCTACGGGCTAATGAGAAATTAATTCGATATCCACTGATGGTAAGTGCTGCAATGCCAAAGTAAGTTATGTAAAATTTAAACTTGTCATTACTTTACACATAAAAAGTATAAGACATTTTTTATCTCCTGACATATGGCACCGGAGTACCCTCATATAAACGATAACATCATAGTAGATATTAAGTTCTCCAGTGTTGTGACAAAGTAATTTTTCATGAACTAATTGGACTACACCGTCGGTCATAATGCGCCCGCGAGATAAGTAAATCAAGACACTGTGTTTTTGAAAAAAAAAAGAAGCTATGAAAAATGTCATATACTCTCTCCTATAAAGAACGCGACCAACGAAATCACTCAACAAAGAATGCATATGAACATGTTAACATAAAAGGCTCATGTAACGCAATACTTTTCAAGATCGGGCGATAAACACACAAATTGGTCCTTTGTGGCTGGAACTCCAGCGAGTCGATACATAAAGCCGAAAAGACCTTGCCTAATTTACCGAAAGCCTAATGGCAAAGCAACGAAGTAAGTTTTCTACCCACATTGTCAAATTTGTGATTTAATGTCCAAGATTAGATCTGATTACGAGCACGCAATAAGCAACTTACCGACAACTGGTAAAGGACAAGTGTCCTTAGCATAAAACCGGAAAAAAAGTCACTTCTTGACAACATTTTCAACAGACAAAAAAATGATTTATATCCTACAACATAATTTCATAGCACTATATCAGACGATAAGAAGTCTTGTCAAATTATGCATATTGCTTAGATGATGCAAAGTCAAATAATTTGCTTTATTTGTCATTGAATGACAAACTCAAGAAAAATAATCAAAAAATTAATAACCAGTCCAAAGTAGTATTTGTGTATTAGACTCATTACATTTTAAAACATTTCACTTGTTTTTTGTACTTTTCGATTCATTTACTCTGCAAAGTCTATCGAGAAACGTTAAATCTAACAAATCGAATTATTAAAAAATTAATTTAGTTTTAGTATACCCTGTTTATATTCCAACCCATTTCTAATCACTCACACTATATGCAAATTCAAGATATAACAATGTATATATATATATATATATATATATATATATACTCGTGTATATATATATATATACAGGGTGTTCCCGAAACGGGATGATAATATTAACCGTAACTGTCCTCAACAAAAAATCTCACGTTCTTCGGAAATTATGAGCTTTTAAATACAACCAAGAGCTTTGGTAAAATTATGACCATTTTTTGGTAATTGTGGTTAATTTTGTTCATTTAATCTTTGGAACCGTAACTCTGAATAACATTTCTAAGACTACAACAAAAAATAATAGCACAATTGCCCAAAGATTTCAAGAATTGTTTAACTATGATTTTGAATTTTTTAAAATCGGTTAACTTTTAGAGGCCCTCTTAAAAAATGTCTTAAATGTGTGTTGATAAGTTGCATAAAAAATTGACGCATTTAATCAGGATTGTAAAATGCTAAAATACTTGGTAATTTCATAATAAAAAAATCGAATAAATATTAAAAACGTTGAGTTCTGGGACACCCTGTATATATATGGGTGTCTGTATGTGTGTATATATTTCATTAGTTGAACAATGATTGAATATTGCTGACTCGCAAAGAAATAGCGCAATTTACCATTCATTAACTTTTAAATTAAAAAAACATATTTCACTTGCAAAATCGTGATGATTGAATCTTATAGCAATATACCATTTAAATGTTTTGTGAAATCGTGCATACTTATATATAGGAAAGACAAGAATAAGATTCGACTGCAATGATGATACAATAGTTTTTTTTTGTAGTGTACATTGTAGCATTTTGACATTTATTATTTGGTGTGCATTGTAGCATTTTGACAGTATTTCAAAATGCAATTGCAAATTAGATGGCATATATATCTGCATGCTTCGGACAGTTATGGGTAAAATTTAAAACGATATATTATATAGAAGACAATTATACATATAACTATCAAAGTACTGCAAAATATAATAACATTTTATTGATACCTGATTATTTTTATTTGTTTGTATTCATTATGGATTATTATAAAAATCCTGATTGTAAAAATAGTTATATTTTTGTTAATTATTATTCTCATTGGTATATTATGTTTTTTATTATTTATTTTATTTTGTGTGTGTGTGAGTGTATGTACAAATGTGCGGATACAATTTGTCGCCGTCGACTTTGAGAGCACGGATCAACCGATTATAATGATTTAAAAAACATTTCGACTTCAACTTATGGATAGACGTGCTGATTTTTTGACAAAGGCAGATCCAGCCGTTTAAAGATACAAGGCAAAATGTGCAAAAAATGGCAATTCAGTTTTTAAAAGAGCGGAGCGACCGATTTGAATGATTGATTCAGAAAGTATTTGACTTGTATTAACAAAATAAAGAATTATTTAAACTTTTGCGAAGGCAGATCAAGCGGTTTCGGAGATCCCATATAATGGGTTAAAAGTGATCATAAGACATATGCACAATTTTCAGTATCAGATATTTTCTCGAGTTTTTAATAAAAAGTACAATTTTTGTTTACATTTCTATGGGTTTTAAAGTGCTTTTGGAAAATAATAGCTACATTATTCAGTCAATGCAAAATACAGTGTGCATTTTTTACAGAGATTACACAGTAAATAACCTTGATTTGGTATTTGGACAGAAATATTCATCAACAAAGTTGGAATAATTATTTATTTAATTTATCTATCGTAAAGTTGATTTTTTCAACTTAATTTTCTAATTTTATTTCTTACACCTTTTCGATGACAAAGATTCAGTTGGTCCTTTTTGCCCCACCCAGATGTAAGCTTTAATATAAGTAATTTAAAATTAACTGCTGAATCTAACTTGAAATTAACAATACATATTATAAAACAATTCAAAAACGTATACTTAGAAATTATATTAAGTTCTTGTATTATATTTAGTTAACTAAACAACAGCGCTCACGACTACAAAAACACACAACGAAAGAAAATACTTTCGTTATGGATTTTCAAACATGGCCGTTTTTCTCCCGATAGCAACGTCGTAAGAATCAAGGTCATGGTTGGTTATACTTCTTTTCCCCCCCTACTTTCAAATATTGTTGTTAAAAATTTTTTAACGCTACTGGTTTTTGAGATATCGGTGATACATATTAGGAAACAATTAAATAACGTATACTTAAAAATATATATAAAGATTTCGTAAACTAAACAACAGTGCTCACGACCACAAAAACTAACAACGAAAGAAAATACTATTGTTATAGATTTTCATACATTGCCGTTTTTTCCCTATAGCAACGTAGTACGAATCAAGGTGATGGCTGGTTATACATATTTTTCCCTCTACTTTCAAATATTGTTGTTAATTTTTTTTTTAACGCTACTGGTTTTTTAGATATCGGTGGTGGACCTTTACAACCGCGGACCTTTAAGCCCCATTCTGCCCTATATCAATTAACATTTTATAACAATTAATGTCCAAAACAATTACCTAATTAATATTTCAAATAAACGATGATTGGAATCAATGAACTAATCAATGAGCAGTCGTAAATAAAACGCAAACCGCATTAGACGCATATTTGAAATTCTTCTCAAAACAGTTAAATAATTATTGAGCAAACAATAAGTGTCAATATAATCGTCAATCGGCATAGTTAACCCTTTCGGTATTTATCGTTGTGTGCGCTGCTCGGACTCTATTCACATTGACGTTGTGACGTGTATGTATAGCTGAACTGTTTGCCGAGTCGGACACGGTATCTCCCGCCGCCTCAAGGAAGCCTGACACGCCGGACCACCCAAGACGATTCACCGACATCTCCGCGCACCGAGCACCGAACTCGCACACACGCACGGGGCTCACATCGCGGATAGGGGAGACTAGGACACGACATATCAGAGACTCGGCGAAATCGGTACGCATCGGTTTCATACGAGATGGTCAATTCAGTTTTGTGATAATAATTCGGTTTTAAGCGAACTTATTTTTATTAATACCACGCAACAGACGGCAATTAAAGATATATTTATTGTTAAGACTAATTTAAAGACTGAGCGATAGCTTGGCAAAAAATCCTGTTCTTATGTTCTGTATGCACCCCAGAGCTAACAACAAATATGGTGAGATCCCAACACTGGTACCAAATGTTGTGGATTCGCCGTTGCCAACAATTATGTTGCGTCACACCAACAATGTCAACATTTAAATTTAGGTTCTCTTGCTGCTAACATTTAAAGCCTTTACCACTGTCGAAAATATTTAAATAAACATTCGAAGATGTTTATTAACTTTATTTATTTCATTATTCGGTTACACTTGATTACAACTTAATACACAATTAATATATTGAGGTGAAGACTGATGTGGAGTGATTGAAAAATGAATTAAGAATGAACAATGATTTTATCATCCTCAAGCCTTTATAACCTTCTCAAGATGACGTAATCATTTTCTAGAAATGTTCGTTAGATATGAGTCAGTTTATTTATTTGAGACGCAAAACCTTACAAAAACCGTTACTCTGACTTGCACGTGCGTCTTATCTCTGCATACAATGTAAGCAAGGCTGTGAGTCACACTAACTGCGTTGTTCATATTTGACTGTTATATAGTAATTTATAATATTATTTATAATTATTACAAAGGGTGGATACCACTACAGTTCATTAACAAAATTTTTACTTTAAAGCACTTTGTCACTAAACCTATTATTCGTATTTGTTTCTCATATTTTATAGCAGTGAGGACCTTACGTTCTAGGGACCGTCCATTAATGACGTGAGGCCTAAAAGGGGGGACGGGTTTAATAAAAAAATACGAAATGTCACGTATAGAAAGGGGGTTTTAGTTAGATATCATGAGTATTTATTTTTTAACTAAATTTTAAAAAGAAAAACAAAAAAAAATCATAAATTTCACATTTTTTGTAGGTAAATACACTTAATATCAAGTGGAGATCGGGGTAGTCTTAAATATCATCAATGAGGAGAGAGGGATCCATAAATCCTTAAAAATCGATCACGTCTTTCATAGACATCCGCCCAATTAGCAGTTAGACTGAGACTTTTCTTTACGACGGTTGATCCATCAATCCATTTGATTTTTTTATTAATAAAATTTATCGAACAGGTATGACTTAAGATTCGATTCAATGCAGCATTGCTCGAATAAGGCTGTTTTAACTTTGAAACATATTTAAGGAATATATTTTCAAGTAAAAATTGATATAGTTTCTATTCGATATTGGGATTGTCCGTGACGGTAATTGATCTAGCACTCCGCCTTGTTGGGGACCCATGCGCTAACCACTCCGTTACCCTCCAATCACTCAAAATTGCCCTTTACAAAACTTTACCACGGCCAGATTGAAAAGAAAGTATCTTCTGCATTAATCACCAAATTCAATAGATAAGACCTTTGGCTAATTACTGACAATGGTCAGATAATTTGTATTTTTCTAACATCTTCAGTTCTATACCAAATGTTTTAATTGTTGTCCGTTTCGGGACAGTATTAAAAATTATTATTTAATAAGAAAGCATTGCAAAATATCTCAAGTTTATCAATCAATAAATTTTACCTTCAAGTAGTTTAGTACTAAACTTATTATTCGAAAATGTAGAAGATTTGATTTCAAATCACACTTGATTGTTATCCATGAAAATATGGGTCAATATACATCGCCTATCCCAGGTTTTCCCCATATTCCGTATCTCGGTACTAGCCCATTGATGTGTTGGTACAACTTCGACAGACGGATAGACGGACACCGCGGACACTGCTGTGCGTTCTGCCGTGTGTTCGCATAATCGATGTTCGAGCTTAATACGCCGCGTATGGACGCTTTAGCCGCGGTCGATATACTTCAGAAAAATCGGCGAGAGTATTTAACAAACGCTTTTGAAATTTTTATCGTCTTTCCTTAGCGTTCCATTTCGTCTCGGTCCTTCGAAGAGCGCGGTCCAGAGCGAGACGCTGATGCCGCGGTGCGTTTTTTTACGGCGTTTTCTTACCGCGGCGCTTTCTCGTTTTTCCAAACAGACGCGGCGTTTAATTGTTTTGCTCATTATGATAACTCCAAGTTGAACCGTGGCCGCGACGCCGAGATGAGTTTTCTGCATATTATAACATAGCGAAAGTCATTAAGCCGTGTAATTCACGCGCCACATGTGGTGGCCCAGACGCAGCTCGTGTTTATCACGTCGGTCGCATTTCTCCGTTTAACGCACGCTACTCGGTTCCAGCCGAACCTACTCCACTTCCAGCCTAATTTAAGTGTTTGACACGCTACTTTTTTTTATATATTGTGGAAATAAAAAAGTGAACGACAAGTTCTTTATTTATAAACAGTTCAAGATCTCATATGACATCTTAACAAATGGTATCTCCGGTCTTATATTTAATGCCACACAGCAAACGCGCCAAAAATTAAGAAACTTTCAAAAAATATGTTTGATTAAACATTGATAATATGATACTCTAGTATTAGTATTAGCATAGCAATATTAACTTCCAAAAAAATAGTTTGTTTTCCCCAAAAATAACCGTTTCGTCAATACAAGCAAAAGCAAAATCATTCAATTCAGATACCTCGTTTTCTCAAAATTGTCATTTTTTGCACATTTAGCTTCGCATCCCTGAAACGACTGGACCTATCTTTTCCAAAATAATCACCACTTTTCTTCATCAATACTAATTGCATGTTTTTCTGAATCATTCAAATCGGATGCTCCGTACTCTCAATAGCTCGATTTCTATTTTTCGCACTCTTTGCCTCGTATCTCCGAAATAGCAAGACTAATTTTTCCCAAAAGCTAATCAGCACGTCTCCTTATCAATAGGAATCGAATGTGTTTTGAATAATTCACATCGGTTGACCGGTGCTCCCAAAAACGTCCACCAAAAATTGTGTCTATATATACATACATACTACATACACACATATCCAATTTTTCTAAGATATGCTAAAATGTTTAGAAACTTCTGAAACCTAAAGATACGACAAAATTCTCATTTTCGATTTTTGGCTGTTTACTATAACTCACCCTACGGAAAAATGATCAAGAATAATGTCACATTCGTGTGGACTACGGACAATATACATTTTTTTTAAGAACATTTTTTTTTATATTCTTGAATATAGTAAACAATCGGAATTTGGAATGAGCGTAATTCATACTGATAAGAATTGTATAA
Organism: Ctenocephalides felis; assembly: GCF_003426905.1. Lineage (NCBI taxonomy): Eukaryota > Metazoa > Arthropoda > Insecta > Siphonaptera > Pulicidae > Ctenocephalides > Ctenocephalides felis. The sequence goes on from NW_020538040.1 coordinate 161,729,330, forward strand.
AGAAGAAAAAATTCTACAAAAAATTCAAGTAAATGAGACTGGTAGAAGTTGAGAAATCGTGGGTATCGTGTCGAAAAATACAGCTTCGAAAAAAACGCTTTTAAAGTTTCTCGGAGGAAGGAAACAGATGAGGATTATGGTGGTCAACCAGATCCAAGAAAATAATCTAAATTTTGAAAAATCCTGTTGTACCCATATTATTGAATTATTAAACTTTGAAAATACCAAAAATCGATTTCTCAATTATTCTAGACATGAATACTCCCTTAAATATTGGATATATCAAATTTACAGCATCACAATGCCTGTGGTTAACAATTAATGTATAAGCGCAAGCGGAATAAGGGATTGAAGATGTCCGCGTACTAATAATAATTGGTTTGACAGCCACTTAATATAACATTTTATGTGTGTTTAAATTATGCCAGTTATATCACATTTACGATGCCCTAAGTATAGCAACGAGTGCAAAATCGTCTCACGTTTTCTGCTTAGAAAAGCAGAGTACTCTAAAACGAATGAGATTTGAAGCGCGGCGTGAACACCGCGCAAACTCCAATGCTCGCCGCGTAGCTATAATAAAATATTGAAATGCGCACTCATGAACTTAGAAACAATTCAACAGCATTCCGAGAATTTTTCTCTCAAAGATCTCACGGATACGTCACAGTTTCATTTTTACTCTGATACACGAGTTCTCTATAATATTTGTTTTGACGCTTCACAATAGCATAAAAGCCCACGTAATACTTGGTAATTTTTTTTCTCCGTCACTATTGCTATTTTAGTACAAACTAGTGGTGCATGGCATCGTGCCTTAAAGCAAATTTCTTGATCTCCCCGCACCGTTATTTAAAAAATTTAAAAGTTTTAAAAAAAACTTGATTCCTAAAAATTTTGAAATTTTTGAAAAAAAGATTATTTGAATTTTTAGAGATTTTAGAAAATTTTGAGAACCGAACCCAACCATACAATTGAAAATATCGAGAACATTCGCTTGAACTATATAATTGAACTTCAAACGTTTTAAATCTTAGTACGGAACTCATAGAAATGGAAAACAATAATATCTGATAATTTGATGTGCATATGTCTAATGATCATTTTTGACCGCCAAAATTTATTTTTATATACTCTTTTCTCTGTTCCTGACCTTCCCAAAAATTCAATCAATTTATTTCATCACTATAAGTGATATGTTTTTTGAATCATTCAAATCGTGCTCATTATTCTCTGAATAAAAACATTTTCTGCACTTTTTTGCCCCGTATCTTCGAAACGGCTGAAACTGCCTTTACAAAAAACTAATCAGAACGTCTACCCGTCAATAAGAGCCGAATGTTTTTTAAATCATTCAAATCGGTAGATCCGTGCTCTCGAAATCGTCGACGAAAAATAGTATTCGCACATTCGCACATGCATACGTCATACATCCTTTTTCTAAGGTGCCAATATGTTCAGAAATCCTTGGAACGTAAAGATATGCAAAAATTTTAATTTTCGATTTTTTTGCGATTACTATGACTTACCCTTACTGGAACTTAATAAAATTACAAGTATAAATAAAAGCCCAATTTACGTTTTTATCTACTAGAAGTAGTATTTTTATAGTTACTAGTCATGGTTACAACTGTATTTATGCGGTGCAGATTTTGTAAATGTTATGCTGGGAAAACAAAAAATAGAATGACTGACAATTTTAAATGTAGACGTGAATAAACTGATTTGAACATAAAAAAGTAACAAATGCCTTAAAATTAGTGATTAATAAATTATTTCAATATGGTCGATTTGCCCGTCTAACTTGAACTCTGTTATCTGGTCTAATGCGATGTCTCATAATACTGGTGTTCACGGCATGAACTATATGCCAGGGTATTTCTGGTTCCGGAATTTCTTCACCCAGGATATTTCGTCTCATGGCTCGCAGGTTGTGCCAATTTCCATCACCGCCCTGGAGTAGTATTTGCCGAGACACCTCGATGTTAACGACGTCATCATCGACTTCATATTCACATGAAAAGTTTTTATCAGTTAAAATATAAATTGTAGAGTGCAAAAGGTAAATAATCAAAGGCACGTTTATTCCAACAAGATTTTTTTTTAATTTGCATATAATGTTTAATACTAAATGATCAATAAATTTGATATTATGTGAAAAAATATATCTAATATTTAGGCATTTGTTTTCGATATATAAATGAATGCTGAATAAAACAGAGTTAAAAAAATAGACATTTGTTTTCGATATATTTAAAATATTGAATAAGATTTTAATTATACAGTAGAAACTTGTTTATCCGAACCGCAGTTATACGGATTTGCGATTATCCGTACTACCAACCGCGACTGATTTATATGTATTTACATACCTACAATTCGAATTTTTGCATTATTAATACTGTTGTTTAGAATATGTATGTAAAGTAATCTAAGGAAATATGCATGTACAAACATAAGAAAGTGTTTATTTCTTAATAAACATTGATTTTCGTTGATATTTTTAATAAATACACAACATTATTCTTTATATATTCGATTAACCGGATTTTTGATTATTCGAATGTCTATGGACAACAATTAGACCGGTTAATCGAGTTTCTACTGTAATTCAATACCTTTTGATATAAAGTGTATTTACAATTACGAGGTAAGGATACTATTTTTTTTATAAAATTGTACAGAAGCATCATTTGACACAATTTAAATATTTAGAATCATTTCAATATATTATTAAAATATTAAGGATTTACGAATACGACATATAAAAACGATTTTCACTGTGTCAGTCATATGTGTCTGACGCTAAAAGTACCACATGAGTCACCTCAGACACGTATTTCATGGTGTCAGTCATATGTGTCTGATACTAAAAATACAACATAAGCTTTGTCGGACATATATGTCTGACACGTCAATCAGATATGTCTGACGCAAACGATACATTTGCCAAAAGCTAGGCCTATCAGGAACAAAACCTGAAAATTTTTTGGCTGACATATAAGACTGACACGGCTTATCGAGAGAAAAAAAAATAATATAGAGGCATATCAGTCATATATGAGTGACACAAAAAATAGTGTTTATCCAAGAATTTTGTCAAAAAAATTTTTTTTTGATACATACATTTTTGTTCGATGCATTGTTAACCAAATTATCTAATAAAGTTATCATGGACCATATGCAAAATTTTCGATAATATTGTGTTAATAAAACAAAATACAAATATCAAAAAGTTTGGTACATTTCTACAGTCCCTATACCAGCGGTTTCCAACCTGTGAAGCGCGCCCGCTCAGGGGAGCGCCAGACTGTTCTAAGAGGAACGCGTACATCTGTTTCCAGAATGTTTGGAAATAACCCAACATTTTTAAAATGATATTAAAAAAATATATAGAGTTTTTATGCATACTTTTAGATAATATTGCATATTAATTTGTAGTCTGATAATAGCAGTTGAGTATTAATAATTTTTTTTTAAATTAAGGGGGGCGCAACATTTTTTTTTTGTTGGAGCAGGAGGGAGCGCAGTGCAAAAAAGGTTGGAAACGTTTGCCTACACGTTTATTTCACGTTTTGCATTCAAAATAAACGTATAAAAATGTACTTATAATCTCAATAGGCCTTTAATCAAATCCCTGAAAATATACTCGTAACAGAATGACAATAACTTAATGAAAAAACCTAACCTCTAAAAATAAAATAGTTCCAATAGTTATTAAGTAATATAAGTGAAAGCTATAAAATAAAATAGAAAATTCATACTTACAATCCTCCTCATCAGCATTGTAGCGTTGAACAAGTTTCCATATGTGGAAAATGAACCATAATGTAAGCCGATAGAAGATATCCACAAACATACATAGAATTCCAATAAATAAAACGCAACTTACTTGCTCGGAAGTCATATTTTATTTATGGAATTACTAATTTTCAAAATTTAAAATGACATACTTAAAAACACGAGTAAAAATTAGACAGACATTTTCAGATGTTGGAAAAATAAAATTTTGGCTGACCCGAAATGCTAATGATGATTACTCATTTGTTACAGATTGGTACCTTTAATTTGGACCAATCAAAACAGTCCAGACTTGCGCAGAAGTGTTCTGCGCATGTTTGAATTAGTGGGGTGGAAAAAATTATAAACAAATACATATATACAAGGCAATTCGATAATATGTTAATATCGAACTTTTCTATTGAAGTGTCGACAGGACTACTACGTGAAATATTGGTTTGGTTTTAGTATTACCAGATTTATAGCATTTTGGTACTCTAATATGGGCGATATATAAAATCTGTGATATGGCAATATTAAAATAATTACCGGAAAACTTATTTGAATGCAACTATATTTAAATAATAATTATTGTTTTTTATTAATAAATTTAGGAATATAATGATCAATACAAGCGTTTTGTACCACCTATTGTCAACGGGTAAATTATTAGCAGGTATTTAAATAATATATATTTATAAATATAGAAAATTTTTTTGCTAAAATGTTGTGTTTTACATATTAATCGAAATATTTTTTTATTCATTTATTATTATACAGCAATCAGAACAGTAATTATATTCTATAAGCTGCTATGCCAAAGTATTTAAAATAAAAAAAGAATAAATTGATAAGAATAAAGATAATATAAAAATAGTAATTATTAATAATAATAACAGATAATAATAATAAGATCAATAAATCTGAAACAATTCATTGATCACTGGAGAAAACGAAAATATTGGTAGCAGTGATTTTGTTGAAGAACAAAAAAAATTTTCAATGGTGTTGGTAAATAGATCTTAGACCACTATCACAAATTATGGATTGTTGAAAAATAACCAAATTTTGAATTTGAAATTTGTGCTCAAAAAGAGGGCGAGATGTTATAGATGCTTTATTTATTTATCAAAAAAATGAAAATAAAACTGAAACTTCATTAGAAGACTTTCTGAAAAAAAAATTGCAAAAAAGACGTTGACCTAACCCCTATTTACGTTTGTAGATTTGCAGAATTTACTGAATGTTCTGATTGAATTAGACTTTTATTTGTTAGATCTTGCACCACTATGACTAATTGTGGACCAATTTGCTGAAAAATATCCCAATTTTGGCATGAGTTTAAAAGCAGGACGAGGTGCTATAGATGCCTTATTCATTTATCAAAAAATTAAAAGTAAAACAGAATTTTCATTAGATGCCTTTTTGAAAAAAATGGAAAAAAGAAGCAAACGTTTGTAAAAATAAGGGTTACGTCACTACGACTAAAATTATGTACCAAATTGCTGAAAATTATCCAAATTTTGATGAAAGTTCAAGAGCAGGTGTTATAGATTCTTCGTCCACTTATCAATAATTTAGCCCAAAAGAAGGAACCTTCATCAGATGTGTTTTGATTTTTTTTATTCATTTTATAACAGAATTTACTGAGTGATCTGGTTTAATTAGACTTTTATTTGATTTTATGAAAAATATTAGTTGATATAAAATGATTTTTATTTTTATTAGAAATAAATATTAGGATTTAATTTTTCTTAAAAATATACAGTTTTTAGATTTAGTACATAGCCAATTTTTTATCCATCTTTCCTGAACCCCATTAATTATATATTAACATAGTCTCGTTTGGCACTGTTTTTCCTTTTCTTCACAACTTATTTATACAATCAATATGCATGGGATAAATAACTGTAAAATCATATAACAACTAGTCTGCCACTATTTCACAATAAAAATAATAAGTGTTATCAATTTTTAGAAAACAATGTCGTATAGGTAACTACCTCTGCCAACGGTGATGCTCTGGGCTTCTGGCGTCAACGTCAAAGACAAAGACGTTATTCTAAATAACTATACTATACAAAGAACAGACTACATAAAAATTATTTCGTGACATAAATCTGCTTCAATACCAGTTTATGTATCAAACGATTTAGATATAAACATATTTATATATAGATTTAAACATATTGCCGATTTCGATTCAGAAACAAGAAAGTCGACCTCATATCATATGAGACGGCAGATTGTCATTAGTCGATCATTATCTCCGACAATTATTAAATCAAGCATTGACAATGTAATTATCAGTATAATTTATGTATTATTTTGCAATCATGTTATGTTCCAGGCTATGATGTCCCGAGCTGTTTAATAGAAAATTAACATAATATTGAATAATAAGTTAATTGTAAATATACTAGTTTTATTAACAAGGCGTTTAGTTAAGTTATAAGATTAATATACTCAAGTTTTTCTGGATAGCAAATATTACTTTTACTTGAATTTTTCTGAACCAAAAATCTCCAAAATTTATTTATTTAATCATCTATAAATATTTTCTTAGTTTAGGGGACATGAAGTGTCCCCTACTTCAACTATTAAAAAAAACTTATTTTTTATATATTTATACACTTTTTTAATTATTTGGAAATTGAAATATTCGATTTTAAACATTTTTAGCTTTGATTTTTTTTATTAAATTAAACACTTTTTTTTTATTAAACTTCACTAAAAGTTTTTTTTCTTATGTGTGTGTCATCGTTAATCATTGTTAATCTTGTTTAATAAATTCATACAATAACTAGTGGTGCACGGCATCATGCTTTAAGGCAAATTTCTGGAACCGCTAAACGCATTTTTTTACTTTTTTCAGTCGATCTCCAAAGACCTGCCTTCCCAAAAATTTTATCAGTTCTTCATTTTGTCAGTATAGGTGAAATTCTTTTTGCTTTGTTTTTTCATAAACTGATTTAGCATTTTTGGCACTTTTTGTCTCTTATCTTAAAAAAGGCTAGACCTGCCTTTGCCACAAACTAACTAGCACGTCTCCTTATCAATAGGAATCGAACGTTTTTTGAATAAATTAAATCGGTTGAACCGTGTTCCCCAAATCGTCGACGTAAATTTGTATCGGAACACACACACGCATACATCATTTTTTCTTAAGATATTCAAAATGTTCAGAAATCTTTAAAACGTAAGAATATTTAACAAAACTTACCCTACGAAAAGTTAAAAAATTGTGAAAATCATATAATTTTTTTTCTTTTCTTGAATTTAATGATTTTGGAATCTTTTTGATATTTGGGTTTCTAAACAATTTTTTTTCAAGATTATCATCTGAGTGTATAATTCAGTTTTAGTGAGAAAACAAAAGTACGTTTTACACTAATTATATTAATAAAAACTAATAAATAAATAGATCAAACATATAACACACTTTTAATTTCTACCATCAAACTTTGTCAATTAATATAAATGTAATTTTTAATATTATTATTATTATTATTATGACCGTTACGTCATTCGGCGACAATTTACATAGAACTGTATTTTAAATTTTATATTGATTCAAATTCTCGTTAGATTTGGCTATAAAGTAAAATTTGCAACTGCTAATTTCGAAAATAATATATTATTTTATATTTGGAAGGTCAAATTTTGGCTCACATACAAAGGTTTCTGACTTCGATCACCAAGAAAACATAAAATTAGCAAATCGGATTTTTTGTCGAAAACAAGATCTCCCTTGGGAAAAGAAAATAACAAAATTAAAGTAATTGAAGTAAATTATGTATTATGGTCGCGAAAACAAATTTTGCAAATCGGATTTTCTGACTAAAACCTCCTTCGGGAAGTTATCATTAATAAAATTAAAGTAATTATGGTAAATATGTGTGTTACATTATAAACATAAACATTCAGACAATTATTCAATTTTACGAGGTTTATTCTTATTATGGTTATTTATGTTTATTCTTATTATGGTTTATGATTAAAAATTAAGTATGCAAACTTACCAATACGAACTATTTCACGTACACTAGTTGTTATATTCTTGTAACAACCAAATAACATATAAAACACTTTGTATTATGGTAACTACTAATATATATATATATATAAGTTGTTACATCACACAATGTGCCTTCATTCACACAAATAAACATTTTGCTTTCTATTCACAGAGAACAAACACACTGCTAGAATTCAGAACTGCAACTGAACGATTTACTATTGCAAAAATAAAAAAATTAAATGAAATAACAAATTTAGACATTAGATGGAGCAAATTTTATTTACATAAATATGTTTTAATATTACATTCACTTGCGATGATATTTTTATATGTGAACAGTCAATTTGAAATTGAAAATTCTCACGAATTTTCATCACCGTAGAATTCTAATTCTAATAATAATCCTATATACAAATTTTAAGATTTAATATAAATAAGATTAATTTTACATATCTCTTAGGATACTTTATTGTTTCAAATTAAATAATAAATTTTTGAATTCATTAATGAGAGATTAATGAAAAATAAATGTGTGGTAAAGTGATCTCAATTATTTCTGGAATGCGTTATAAATTTTTCAAAGACCACATTTAACTACTTCGACTATTTATAACATGAAAACGTATATATACAAGGAGCGACACTACGTACTATATCAGAAACTAATAAAATTGAAATATTTTGATACCAGGCCCGAACTGGGAAAATAATTATGAAATATTTAAAATATTTTTTATGAAGTCCATATTTTATTATTTTCAAATTCACATTGAAATTCCACATTAGCCTCGTCGATGTGATATTTTGTCATCAGTTTGTATGGAAAAATTTGATAATGTTATTTACAAATATATTTTTGGATTTTATTAGCTTCTAAGACGATTGTGTCCCTCAACATCACTGTACATAACAATATACAAACTATAATAAATATATATGACGTTGGTTTCCGTCATTTTCACAAAAATTAACAAAGAAGTTTTCATCTTTTATGGCTCAGTTAGCTTTTGGCAACAAATAAATTAAATACTTTTCAAAATTGTATTAATAATTGACTATGAAATAATTACATTTTGAATTTTTCGGTAATTTTTTTTTTTTCGTTCAAGATATTTATTTGGATCATCGTCACATTAAATAAGAAATGTAAACGGTAACTTACCTGAATGTGGGAGAGATAGAAGGTAAAACTTAATTTTTGCGAAACTAAAAATTTTGCAAAACTCTAACCACATTTTAATATGCAATTGATATTATGTAAAAATAAGACAGTAAAATATGAATAAACGTAATACTTACGGATTACACTCACGATGTCTACAACTAATTTTGAATTTTGATTTAGTTAGTCTGAAAATTCTTTGGTAATTAAAATATTTTTTTTGATAAAATTTTTAAAAATCCAAAAGCTTTAAGAACACTAACATATATTCTACATTGATAATCAAATTTTTAAGTCAATTACTTTTTTGTGAATTAATTTCAAAAATATAAACCAACGACAATAAATGTGCAGGCATGCAGTACAAATAAATAACGACAATGGGCTCAATATTAGTCATACGGAACTCTAAACAATTATCGAATAATTGACATAGTTTTATAAAAAAAATCTGTCTCTCTCATATTCTATTAAGTTCTTGTTCAAATATCTATAATGATCCTCTCATATCAATAATTCGCTCAGATAAAATTCTATACTAACTGTTATAGCTTTTTGTAGACGGCGAGAATATAGATAATAAATTATTATTATTAATGGTAGTAATAATTATTAACAATGGTGAAATATTTCAAAATGCTATTTTAAATTTTCTTTAAGTTCTCTTCTACGTACAATTATTTATAAATAGGTAGTTTTTAATAGTACGAGATTGGTTAACGTTGTCGATGCATATTTTAATTGAAATTTTAGTATAAAATTTATTATACATTTAACTATGTGATAGTAAAATTTTGAAAATATTTACAAATGTTCAATAGAAAGTTATATGTATCGACAATATCGTTAACGTTAATCACGTGTTTTAAGTGCACCAAGTTGTCTTAATCATTTACAAAATAAAAATTGCTGACTAATAGTTGAAAAGGGTAACTAAAAATTTTTGGTTCAATCACAATTAAGTAAAGCCATTTAATAAAATGAAGCTGCTTAAAATTAACGTGTGTGCCATTTTCTTAAGAGCAAAATTTTTACACGTTTTTATTGAACTGAATTTTGCATAGTCCATGCTCCATTTGAGTCGTACCTGCTTAAGAAAGCCAAATTGGTCGTAAATGATTAAGACGAAATGCATGACACATATTATTAATACCGATTTCATTTTACGACTGTACGGTATCAAATTACAACATGTTGAATTCATTATTGAACTCAATCAAGAATTTGTTTTATAAATAATAATAATATCAATAATATACATATGTATTTTGCTAATCACTTTTTGCTAGTAGGTACATACAAACACAATAATATATTTATATCTTAATAATTCCGCACTTTTTACAAGATCGAGCACATATTACAAATAACTATTAATAAAACTCTGTTCGATATGACAAGTTTTCTAAGAGAAAATATTTCTTCGTCTCAGATTTCACTCAAGTCCACACTTGTTTTAATATCACCATTTTCAATAAGTTTATAAATATTTCACATAATCACTTCAATTGTACTAAAAACAGTCACTTCACATCAAATTGCTATTTAAGAATTGTGTAACTCCTGCAGCTCTTCTTCTTCCCTGGTTAAAGGCACTGTGGAATGATTGTACAAGCCTTGAGCCATCAGTTGGAGAGCGAGGGGATTCTTTTGGCCTGATGCTTTCTTAATTTTGGCCCTTTTGTTTTGGAACCAGATTTTTATCTGGGCTTCATTCAGACCAAGTTCTGCACTCAGCTGCTGCCGCCGCCTTTCCGTCAAGTAACGATTCTCTGCAAACTCGTGCTGGAAAAAAGGAAAGACAACTCATTAGTTTTGATTCTCATAAGTTATTGAAGTATTAATTTAATGGAAAACATAACTGTGTAATTAGGTGAAAAAAAATATTTTCTTTACCTTAAGCCTGGCAAGTTGTGGACCACTAAACGCCGTTCGAGGTCGCTTTTCTTCCGCGCTGGTAGTCGTTCCAGGAGCTTTATCACTAGGTGCTTTTTTAGGCCTTCGAGATCGAGGACCTGTAATCAGAATAAAATCAAAACATTCTTAGTAAGACATCCAAAATCAATAGGCAACAACTGATAAAAACTATTAGTAGGTTGTTCAAAAAGTTAATAATTATTATAACTATTTTGAAACCACTTTAACACTTTTGAAAATAATTTTAAATTTAACAGCAAAATACTTTTTAAAACTCTCACAGCAAATTTTTTTTTAAATTTTTTGTTTGTTATTTTACAGCAATTAGAACTATTATATTATATAGTTGTAGATTCTAAGAACGACGCAATCAGAAGGTAATCCATTATTTTTTAACTTCCCGTAGGGTAAGTTATTGTAATCGTCCAATAATCGAAATTAATTTTTTTTGCATATCTTCACGTTTTAAAGATTACTGAATATTTTGGCAACCTTAAAAAATGGATGTGTGCGTTTTTTGTGTGCCCGCAATTTTTCGTCCAGGTTTTTAGACACACGGATCAACCGATTTGGATGGTTCCAAAAAACATTCGATTCCTATTGATAGGGAGATGTGCTGCTTAGTTCTTGGCAAAGGCAGGTCCAGCTGTATCGGAGATACGGAGCAAAGAGTGCAAAAAATATAAATCGAGTTTTTGAGAGAACGGAGCATCCAATTTGTGATGATCCAAAGAACATTCAATTCGTAATGATGATGATAGTAAAGGCAGGTCCAGCCTTTGTCAGCCCTTTTGGTAGAACTAAGATTCCGATTTGAACAATTCAAAATACTTTCTGCTTGTGTTGACGAAAGAATTGCTTTTGGAAAAAAATATTTTTCGAAAAAAGTTTTTTTTATACCAAAAATAATTCGGATTTTAATTTTAATTATGGGAAAAGTTCTAAAGCTTACTTATATACTATCTTTTTTTATTTTTTAAAATAGCAATTAAGATACAATGATATCTTAAAGGCTATTGTTTTACAAAAAGAGAAAAAAAAAAGTTAGAATCGAAGAAAAAACAATAATTTAGAATTCACGAGAAGTCTAGTGTTTTATTTGAGAAGCTCTTACTATCTAGACACCCTCCCTACTATCGACATAATTTTTTTTATTATTTTAATGCTGCACGCTATTGAAAGGCAACCCCCTGGTCACCTTTCTAATGAAAAAATTGCAGCAATAATCCAATGGAATATTTTTTTGGAATTTTTACTTGGAAACATATTGATATAGCAAAACTTGTGTAAAAAAATAAGAATGATTACGTAATAAAAATTTGAATGATTGTAGATTGATTTTCAGTTCAATATGAAAATGCAGTTTTTTTGTCACACTAAAAATTGCACAAATTCTATCTAATTCAGATAGTTTTCAAACGATGTGTATAACGAAGGTACTGACATATCAACAGTACGTAAGATTATGAACTGGTTACCATTATTTTAATATTAATTGGTGGTAATAAATAAATTTATAAATCGATGAATCTCAATGGAGATTGGTGAGAGGTTCATTTTAGCAAAATTCAACTGATTCTGGTACTCTTAACCGTTGACTAACCTAAGCTAGGTTGGACTCCAAAAAACGTTTTGTATTAAAAGATACCAAATTTGTTTGTTAAGTTTTAAACTTCGTAAATAAGTATTTAAGATTATGATAAAATAAAAGTAATTAAACATTTAATTTGACAAGGAAAAAAGTAATAATAAAGGAATCGTGTTTTCGAACGGTATTCTGTTGAAGTGTATCTTCTGCTCTGACTGCTTCCCCAAAGTAATACTTTAGATGCAGATATAACCACTTCGCAGTGTCGTGAATATCTGAGCCAATATGTGATGAAGTTTCAATACAAGCAATGAAAAGACGATAAATTCGAATAAATATCCTCAACGCCCATGCGATCTAACTGGTACCAAATCAAACAAACATTTACGGCGGGAATCGCAAGGCGGAGGAGCTGCGCAGCGCATTCAGCTTCTCTTGTACGTTCAATTATAGAAAATAAAAACACAGCACCACAATTAAATGTGAAATTGCCATTAAAAACTATAAAATAACAACTGCAAGTAATGATTATTATTCTGTATTCGCATGTATCGACACCGAGTGTCGTAATTGAAATTGCTGGCGATTTTATGGCGACGATAAAACGCTGATTTGTTTAGGCCGACAAAGCTCGACCGGATTCCATTAAAGGAACTAAGAAAACTCAACGCTGAGAACACCCGTTCTATTATCCGGCTGCCCGGAGCATCCGACGGAGGAAAATTTTCCAGGGAAAAATGCGAGGGTGCGTGGCAAAGTATCGATGATACAAGAAGTAGTCTGCAATTCATGACTCAAAGAAGTAGTTATGAAGAAGTTTATACCTGTTTACCTGAAAAGTAAATAAACAAAACTTAATGAAGCGGAGTTAGAGTGATGGATGTTATCTCATATTTCTTTAAAGTATTAGATATAGCAAAGTTAAAATTAAGTATTAGATGTATTAGATGTATAATTCACAATTTTCAAAGATAACAAACCAACCAAAATACGATATACAAATGAAGGAATACTAAAATAATTTTGTGTCTTGATTTTATGAAACTTGATATTAACTCTTCGATTAGAGCAGAAATTTTTAAAAAGTTTGAACGCTTTTCTGAAAAAAAACGAGAGACGAAGAAAAATATTTCTTATTTGAAGTATATAAAATAAATTTTTATAAAATTTTAGCTAGAGTTAAAATCAAAATCCAAATCATTTCTGATATTAAAAAAAAATGTTTTTTTTTTTCAAAAAATAGATTTTTTCGTCTAAGAAAACTAACCGTTTCTTCACAAGCAAAATGTGTTTTGAATCATTCGAATCGGTTGCTTTATTCTCTCAATAACTGCCATTTTTTACACTTTTAGCTCCTTATCTCTGAAGCGGCTAGGTCTGTCTTCGCCAAAAACTAATCACCGCGTCTTCTCATCATTACGAATTGGATATTTTTTTAATCATTCAAATCGGATGCTCTGTTCACTCAAAAACTTAATTTCCATTATCTGCACTCTTTGCTCCGTATCTCCGAAACGTCTGGACCAACTTTTACCTTTGGACCATCAATTGGAATAGAATACTTTTTGGAATAGAATATTCCAAATCGGTTGTTCCCTGCTCCCGAAAACGTGGACAAAAAATGTATCCATACATACACACACACACTACACACACATCCATTTTTTCTAAGGTATGCCATAATGTTCAGAAACCTGCAAAACGTGAAGATATGTAAAAATTTCATTTTCAACTTTTGGTCGTTTATGAATACGTTTCAACAAAAAAATATTGGAAGTGTAGTCATGAAGTTTATGTATTATAATAACCAATTTACAGAAATAAAAAAAATCAAAAAATATTTTAGATAAAAAAATTTAAATTTGCGCTCATGACTTAATAATTAAGTATTGGGTTTATATTTACAAACTGTTATTCTAATACAGTAAAAATAATACTCTATATGAAGAAAATACCCATTTAGATAAATTTCCAGAAAAATAACTAATTAAGTGATCCCGAATAAAGAAAAAGGAAGAGAAAGAATTATAATATGAAATTAAAAAGTTCAACGCAAAAATAATAATTTTACATAACTTGGTTTGAAATGTTTATTTATACTTGGCAATTAAACCACTTTTGACTATAAACTATATCAGCATGGAAAGTTTCATCAAAATCTCAAAAGAGTATATCTTAGGTTCTCCTTGTGAGCATTGAGTTAATATTTCATTCATTATAATAATGTTTTCAGTTTTCAGATTCAGTTTTGTATTTGGTATGAGCGCAAAAAAAACATCATTATTATCTAATCAATCACACAAATACATTAGCAAACTCATTGATAACAGAGAACTATCGAAGAAGATTGAAAAGAAAAGCGCCATTGGATCTAAGCCATCAACTCTCCTAGGAAAAAAAAAATAGAAATAACTTAATCATTATTTATAAGTAATTATTCAATAATAAAATATTGTAAATTTTATATAGGAAGGAAAAAACAACTACTGAGTTGTTTTTTCCAACATGACAATATAGTATACAATGTCCCTTCTTGGCGGACTATTGTAAAGTCATTAAATTTACTAAATGTCCTTTACTGGACAGTTGTAAATAAAAGAGTTAATAAAAAAAAATTATTATCTATTCATGATAATCGCTTAATAAAGTTTAGTATTTATTTTCACCATTCTCCAAAGATATGGGTAACTAACTAACTATTGAGAATAATCGATTTCCCAAATACGAATCCTAATTTGAAATATAATCAGTTACTTCATTTAAATCCGTTAAATTAAATAATTACATAATCATAATAAATATTTAAATTGTAATAAACAGAAAAAAGAAAGATTAATTGTCCGTTCTCATCACATAAATAAGTTCTATGGTAATAATTGCCATGCAATCATTGCCACTAATTATGAGAGTACTTAATGTTAGTGGAATGAATTCACATAACACCAATTGTTAAGTATCAAATGTAATTTTATTAACATTATTTTTACTCGACCGTGCGCATCGTTAACTGAAAACAATTAACGCTTATTACGTTAAGTAATAAAATTATTAACAATCGCGAGGATACTTATCCATCAAAAGTTAATGTTATTTTGCATTTAATTAGTTGGGATAATTAACTTTCATGCAGATCTTAACGACCAATAAGGAAGCATAGAAATATGTGAGCATGTGAGCATAATTGGACAGTCATAGACGTGCAAAACCTTAATCGCAGAATTCAAATAATTATCGAAACATCATTTGAGGCCAATAAATTTAGATCCTGAATTTGCTAATCGACTTGCATACATAGACATATACAATTAAACTTTTCAAGTTTATATTTGCATGTGCAAATGTACACTTACTCACACACATTATATACCTATAAATATATAAATATATAAAAATGAGTAGGGTAGGACGGGGCATAAAGGTCCTAATTGGCAAAAGCAATTATATTGTGAAAACCAAACCAATTACAACACAACAAATACCACATATCAAACAAACAACTATTTTACTATGTACAGTAACACTTCCAGCTGATTCATCATTGTAGTAATGTTTTTTTGCTGTTTTTTTTCTCAAAAATTTGTCACCTTATCCTTTTTACCACATATTATGATGACTTTAATTAATAAGTCAATATAATCATAAAATTGTAAGTCAAAATTGAAGAGTTTCGGCAAGAAACCACTTCGTCATCTCTGGTTCGATTTCTATCGACTTCTCATCATTACTAACACTTCTCTAATTGCTTCCTGCGGGAAAATTAGCAGAACGCTCGAATTGTCTTAAGGAATGCCCTTTCGTTCGAGAAACGCGTGCACGATGGAAAAGCAGTGTTTTCAATTTAGAGAACTTTGAAATATTTGTTCAGACAAAAATTACCAATAAGTAATTGAAACTCATCAAATAAAATTATTCTTAATCATTACATTGATTATTCGTAAATCAATGACATTTGTTTAGTAGAACAAAAAGATATTGAATGCAATTCTTATTTTACAAAATTAGCTACAACTTATTAACAGCAAATATTTTTGAAGACTAAATCTATCAAATTATATCAAATACCATTTTGCAAAAAACTGCACTGAATGCTCAAAATGGTTCTGGAAAGTTATGCATACGAGTAGAAGTGGATCAATTGGATAAAATCCAAACGTAATCAAATCTGACAAAATGATACAATTACCTAAGTTAATAGGAGTATATAAAAACTATAAAATTATTTGAAGTTAAGGAAAATGTTTGACTAATAAACTGCCACAGTTGTCCTAACAAATTAAGTTATTTATAAGAAAAATTGTTTCTTATTAAGATAGACGAATAACCAAGGCCCACAATAAATAAGCTCTACTTGCAAATAAATTCCAAATTTTCTTACACACTATCTCATTCTTTACCGAAAACATAATATGTCGCTGACGAAGCAAGCTGAGCTCTACTTGCAAAAGAGGCTAATGAGGTGTTGTATTTAGAGTATAACTCTTTACGGATTAGAGACATAGACTCTAAGAAAGGGCGACAAAAACTGCCTGGAGAGTTTTCAATGTGGTGTTGGAGGCAAATGAAGAAGATAAAGTGGATAGCAAAACAATCTAAAATGCTGAGAAGAGTGGGCAAAGAAAGACCTCTACTGAGAATGATTATTAAAAGGAGAGAAATCTGGATTGGTCCCATTCTGTAAAAACAGTGACTATCCTCAGAGCTCTTTTCGCATCAGAGACATGGACTTTAATAAAAGCCGATAAGAACTACCTAGAAAGTTTTAAAATGTAGTGCTGGAAGCAAATGGAGGAGCTAATGTGGACAGACAAAATAACCAATGAAGAAAATACATCTACTGAGAACAATCAATAAAAGAAAAGCAATCTGGATTGAACCCATTTTGCAAATAGAGTGACTATCCGTAGAACATAGCTCTTTACGGATCAGAGAAATAGACTCTGACAAAGGCCGACAAAAACAATCTAGAGAATTTTGAAATGAAAAAGATAAAGTGGACAGACAAAATCACCAATGAAGAAGTGTTGCGAAAAGAGGATGAAAAAGGATTGGACTCTACTGAGCACAATCATTAAAATGAAAGGAAACTGCGTTGGGCCCATTGTGCAAAAAGAGTGACTCCTATATGACGCCATCGAAGGTAAAATAGAAGGACTAGAAAAACTGTGAAAAAAAACTGTGATTGGTGACTTACGCGAGAAGAGGAAATACAGTGAACTGAAAACCGAAGCACAAGATTAGAAAGCATGGAAGCAAGAAGTGAAGATCACTAAAAGAAGGGAAACTTGATTGGACTTATTTTGCAGAAATATTTTCTTCCGCATGATGTCGTCAAAGGTAAAATAGAAGAACTGGGAAGAAGAAGAATGTAGATGATTGATGACTTACGCGAGAAGAGAAAATACAGGGAACTGAAAACCAAAGCACAGGAGCAAGAAGCATGAAAGCAGAAGTTTGGAGAGTAAAATACTAAAAGGTGAAAGAAAAAGAGGAATGTAGGTAATTGATGACTTACGCGAGAAGAGAAAATACAGGGAACTGAAAACTGAAGCACAGGACCAGGAAGCATAAAAGCAGGAATTTGAAAGAAAAATGTGAAAAGGTGAAAGAAAAAGTAATTAATGGTAATAAAATGGTGATGGAAATAATAAAAAAGGGAGGGATAGAAAATCATTGATTCGTGGTGCTCTCACACCATGGATCTGAAAGACTTCAATTTATTATTATCATGTAATATGTTTAAAAAATTTGTACTCGAAAAAAATCGACTAATTCGTTTTTTTACAGTCAAAAATATGCTTGCAAAAAAGTTTTTTTTTATCAAAGCAGTAAATAATCACATTCCAAAAGTACATTTCACAAAAACAGTGCACGACAGGTACCCGTATGATTTAGAGGAGTACCTGTCTTTAACAGCACCTCCTTCCACAAGTAATTGAAAATTACTCGAACGCTTCGAAAAGAATGGCCACTATTTCATTCAATTTGATTAAAACAATCGATTCATAAACAACCGATTAATATTTTCCGCGTTAAGTCTATCCATTACAATTATCCCAAACGTTGGCATTCACTGCGAGCAATCCCCGTGGCTCGTGGGCGTGGGCGATCCGTAGAGATAGCGTGCAAGGAGCGCGCGATGGGTGCCGCTTATACCCTCTGGTTCGGGTTTCGAGGGCCCACGTTTTGTGCAAGTGTTGCCCCTTTCTTCTTAATTGCTTCGACTTGCGCTCTGAGACGCGAGCCTTCTGGAAAGCTGCCTGATTAATGGCACTGTTTGACTGTTTCTAATTCCTTCGGCATTCCTTTCAATACAGTTATTCGACATCGTCCGTGGAATTGCACGGCTCCCAAGGAATGAAAGCGCGCCGTAATATTTGCAAGTGTCAAGTGAATTTCGATGGGATAATGATAATATACCTACTTATGACCATGAAACCGTGAAAACATAACGTTGTGTTGAAAATTATTTGTTCAATTTCAAAAATCATTCAAATTCAGTCTGACGCAAACTATTTTTTTTTTTTTTTTTTTTTAAATTTTATTTGAACAGCAATCAGAACTAATGGGTTCTATGAGCTGTTGTGAGCAAGATCTTACAAACTACGTTTGTTTTATTACAGATGGCAACCCAAACAGTTGTCACATCTCTGTATGATAAATTTTTATTACAATCTCTGTAATAGGGCAAGTATGGTGCAACAATGCCGGGTGAGGGCTATTTTCACTTGGAAACATATTGCTATCTATATTTCCAAGTGAAAATCGTGGTCAATGTTGCCTGACAACAGGCTGCTCGAAGTTGGTATCGAACTCGGGACCTCTGAAACAAGTCCCGTCGCTCTTAACCCCTTACGCAAACTAATAAGTTAAAAATCATCTTGTGGCGAGCTTAGCTAACTTGGTAGCTTGTTCGATCCACACGACAGGAATCTTTGGATCGAATCCTGTCATTGACTTCGAATTTATGAAAAAAAAAGTGCAGTTAATTTGAAATTAAATAAAAATTGTATTTGTTAAGTAGAAATTTAATAAAAATTAAGAAAAGTAGGAATTACAGAATTCGAAAAGCTGAATTGTATTAGGAGTAAGAAGAAAAAATAACAGAATTTTCTGAGATTAAAAAGAAGAATGAAGAAGCAAAATGGAATGAAGATAGAAGATGAATAGAGTTAGAAATTTGATAGAAAACAGCAAAAATTGAAGAAATTAAGAAGAAGAAGTATATAGAATAAGATATATACAGATTAAATATGATATAAAAATTGGTATAGAATGTAAATAAACAAAAATGTTGTAGGTGGCTAAATGCTCAGAGTAAGCGAGGCCAAATAAAATTTAAAAAAAAATCATCTAGGTAAATTACATCAATTATTAAGTCTGACGCATTGCTTGTAGTTTTGGCAAAAATTCTAAAAATATCATAGATTAAGTGCAAAATCTATCATTCTAAAGATTTTAAAATAAACTATATGTTTTTTTTAAAAGTAAGTTGAGAATATAAATATATATATATATATATATATATATATAAATATATATTATATATTATAAATATATAATAAATATATAAAGCTAGGGGTTTATTGTAACAGGGGTAAGTATCAACAGGCGTTTTTCCGTAGGATCTTAAACGACGTTAAAATATTTCTTTGTCTTGATTCGACATGTAAACCGTCCTGCATAATATTGTAATAGCTACTGTCTCGCATGCCGTCCGAGTAAACAGAAGTGTGCAGGTGCGTCACTTTTAATATAAAATTGTACTGTCATAAAATTTCGGTTTGCATGATTATTATCGACTAATTTTAAATTCTATATATCTTATTTCGTTTCAAGTTCATCAATCTTTGATAATGTAATCTTTGTGATTTCTAAATTCTTTAAATAGCTATCTTGATTAATGTAAAATAATCATACCTGAGGTTAGTTACAATAAAACCTTGGGGCTAGTTGTAACATAAAAAAATTATATACAAATTCAATGGAAAAAGATTGGGTGATTTGTATAGTTTGTAAAATGTGGTCCTATATAAATTGTGTTGCAGTAGACACTATATATTTTATTTGTATTATGATAATGTAATATTTGTGATAGCTAAATTCTTTAAATAGCTATAAAGATTAATGCAAAATAATCACACCTGCGGTTAGTTAAAACAATATTAGAGATAGTTGTAACATACAAAAATTATATACAAATTCAATGGAAGAAGATTGGGTGATTTGTATAGTTGGTAAGATGTGAGCCCACATAAATTGTGTTGCAGTTGACACTATATATTTATATAATAATAATTGTACTTTATGGTGATTTATGCACAAAATTACTTAGAAACAAGTCAATTTTCTTAAAAATAAGTAAAGAATACACTATCATTAGTAAATCTCAAGATACATTAATTTAGAAAAACTGATACCACAATCCCCTATCTCCCCGATATTTAAATTAAACTAACAATATATTTATTAAAATTTAATCTTGCGACTCAATGTTACTTCGAAGGAATTGTAATATTGTTTTTCTAGATTCATCTTTCTAACATTTTCAATTAGAATTATATGCCGTTTTCAGTGTAATTTGGAAAATTATAACTCTACCATCCATTTTGTTATTATTTATATTAAGAATAAAATTTGTAACAAAAATATTACCGATGTTTTCTTAAAATTTGCTAAATTTACTATTGCTATTGGATTCAAATTATGTGTAAAAAGTTCTCCTTTCTTAATACAGCCAATTCAATAAAATTATTTCACATAAAATAATTCATTGAAATACATTTTTACATTAATCATATATGTATATAACTCACGATACTTTTGTGTTAAAATTAGGTCCAATTCTGGTTGTACTTACTTCGTCCTGTAACAAAAAGAAAATAAAACAAATTAGAAACATAAAATAGACATTTTAATAAATAAAATAAATAAACTAAAAATATATTCCTGTGAAAAATATACATCAACATCATTTATCGAGGGCCGATATAAAGAACTTTTTTTTAAAATACATATTTTAAAAGTCAAAATCATAGAAAAATAATTTCATTTCATTTCTTTCACATAAAATCGTGACAAAATGTATTTAATTTCCAATTTGGAATCATGAAACGTTTTTAACTCATAGTGATACAACGTTTGTCCAATTTGTTCGCGAGACACTAACGCGTGTACACGAGTGTCAACTACATTTTAGATGTCACGCTTTCATTATATCTTTTATAAAACAAAAGTAATGAACGCTGGAAGTGTTGCATCCGCACTTCGTGATCTAATCAGATCCGTCATCGTTGCGTGTACATACGTATTTATAAACGCTTAAGAGGCGTTAATGAGTCCAGTTATATGTTTTAGGTCAGATTGGTAGATAGTTATTCGGACAAGTTAGGAGTTCGCGCGAATGTGCACGCGATAACAAAATCTGCGCAATTAACGGTCGCGATTCGCTAACATTCAGCCATCCGGTAATGGTAATAATGGACACATGGCAAATTGTTACAGCAAAACCATTCGCTTAACGAGTAATTCGCATAACGAACAAAAGCGTTGCGCGAAAGGTCATTGTTTCGCAAAACAAGAATTTTGCTATACGACTATGGAATGAAATATGCTCCATAAACGTGGTTGCACTGTGCAAGTGCATCTTGAATTAAATGCAGTAAGCAAAATATTAACTGCATTTTAATTTCCTTATTAATAATAGTTATGACAGCTAGGGGGTTAGTGTAATACGAAAGAGTAGAAACCGACGTTTTTCAATAGGTTTTGTACGATGTTAATTTTTTTGTCTCTATTGGACATGTAAACCGTCCTGCATAATGTTGTCATAGCTACTGTCCCGCATGCAGTAAACAGAACTGTGCAGGTGCGTCATTTTTGATAGGTAATATAAAAATGATCTGATCAAATTTTAGTTTGCATTATTATTATCGACTTATTTTAAATTTCATATATCTTATTTCGCTTCAAATATATTAATCATTGATGTGTAACAATTTTTGTGACTCTTCAAATAGGTATCTTGATTAATGTAAAAAAATCACACCTGGAGTTAGTTAAAACAAAACCTTGGGGCTAGTTGTAACATACAAAAATTATATACAGATTCATATGAAGAGAATTAGTTGAAATGTATGGCTTGTAAGATATACATGCAAATTGGGTTATATGAGACACTATATCTTTTATTTGTATTAATTGTAGTTTACGTTGATTTAAGATAAAAATTTATGTTACAGGAGACATTAAATACTTTATTTATATATAATAATTTATATATGTATTAATTATAGTTTGTATTGATTTATGATGAGAATTACTTAGAAATAAGTCAATTTTCTTAAAAATAAGTAGAAAAAGAAAATTATCACAGGCACATTTTTATGTCGTTACTACATACTTACTTATTTCGTGCAAATAAAATCAATGTATTTCAAGCTATATTAATTTAAAGAAAACTGTTGCAACAAGACCCTAGCTGCCTTATAATGGTAAAGATAATAACAAAAAGAGAATTTTTCTTGCTATGGATCAAATTTATCAATGAAATGATATATAAATAAGAAATAATGAATAAATCAGTAATACTATTAAATCAATTGTAGTAGCTAAATTGATTTAAATATTATATAAATAAGTTTTAATTACTTTCTCTGGTTAAAAACAATATTGATAAACTTTTAGTAGAAGTACTATTCTATGCCTATTCTTGACATTGGGTAAAAAAAACTGTTGTCAAAATTTAATTGTATTAAGCGTAACAAGAGCAATATCAGAATCTGCACATATAGAAAAAATTAAGCTTGAGATGATCTCAAACCAGAAAATTTATGGAACTTTCTATTTTTATTTGAACAGTAATCAGAATAGTTTTTTGACACTAATGAACAGCAATCAGAACAGTGTGTAATCAGAACTTAAAGAGTCCTAGGGGGCGTCCATTAATCACGTGGAGCTTTTATGGGGAGAAGATGTTGATAAAAAATCGCGTGGGGGAGGGAGGGGACTAGTAAATATCACGTGTATTTATTTTTTACCTAAATTTTCAAAAATAAAAATAAAAAAAATTACGATTTTTTCGTAAATTCGAAATAATCATTCGAAAATTTATACATATCTAAAAATACACGTGATGTTTGGTGAGAGGGTAGTTTTTAAGATTGCGACATATCACCAAGGGGGAGGTGTCCAAAAATCCTAAAAAAATCAATCAAGCAATTAATGGACGCTCCCCTACAAGCTATCATGCTAATACTTCTTATCTATGTGGGTTTTGGATCAGAATGAGAACAGTTTGCAATAAAAACTTCCTACAAGCTATCATGATGATACTTCTTAACTACGTGATTTTTAGAAGACAACCCAAAGGTTGGCCTTTAGATTAGAATTTCTCTAACACCAATCGTTTTTACTTTCATGCAACATCGTGGAGTTTCGTGTAAATTAAAAACCTGCATAAAAATCTAACCTATCATCTCGACAGTGGCGTAACTAGGCCACCCGGGGCCCGTGGCAAATTTTTTTTATGGGGCCCCCCCATCAGTAAAATCAAGTGGTTTTAATTTAATTTAAAAAAAACTCGAAATTTTTCAACGTGTTCATTTAAATGTTATATATATATATATATATATATATATATCCACGATTTGTAATGAATTGTATTAAAAATGAGTAAATCTACTTCGACTTATTCATATTTTATGGTTTTAAATTGAGAAATTATTTAAAATGTATGTATACAGAAATTAAAAAAAAAATTAAAATGTATAAGTACAAGAAAACATAAAAATAAAAATAATTATA
The DNA here is from genome assembly GCF_003426905.1 of Ctenocephalides felis. NCBI lineage: Eukaryota > Metazoa > Arthropoda > Insecta > Siphonaptera > Pulicidae > Ctenocephalides > Ctenocephalides felis. The sequence continues at coordinate 161,753,600 of NW_020538040.1, forward strand.
AGTCAAAATTAATAATTTAAAAGTACAATTACTACTTTGCTTTGAAAATCAAACATAAAATTTTTGTGTTTAAACATTGTAATACATGAACTATAGAAAGGATTTTTTTATGACTGAATTCAACAGAGAAAGTACATAGTACTTTGGGGTTAAAAATAATTATTACATAACCTAACATTAACAATCAATTTTTCACGTGTTTTCTGAACAATCAAATCCTTTTTAATACTTTTTGAAAACTTCATATTCGTCATATACTCGCTGGCCCTTTTTGGTGAAGAAACCTATTTAAAATATGTATAAATTTGGAATGAAACAAAAACAATGATTTAATTTCAATAAGGTATTTATTAATTAAAATCTTTTCTTCGTGCTTTCTGTTCTGCAAAAGTGTCTATGACATCATCAAAATTTAATGAACGAGACATAGTATTTTCAAAACTTAATAAAAAGTTAGTTTTCTATTAGTCATTATTTGCATATTATAGAGCTTCATAAATAATATTAAAGAAAATATTAAAAAAAAATCACAACACTCTAAAATTATATTTTTACATTCTTACACGCTCATGTTTTTTTTTCGAAATTAAATTTATTTAGAAGAAAATTTTCATGTTTATTCTAACTTCTGTTATTAGTAAAATAAAACCAAAATTTGTTAGATTTTACTAATTTTTACGCGTATTTGGGGCCTCCGTGGCCTGGACAAAATAAAACTATTTAAAATAATAATCTTACATTCCTCGCGTACTTTTTTACGCGTATTTGGGTCCCCCGTGGCCTGGACAAAATAAAACTCTTTAAAATAATAATCTTTCATTCCTCGCGTACTTTTTTACGCGTATTTGGGGCCCCCGTGGCCTGGACAAAATAAAACTATTTAAAATAATAATCTTACATTCCTCGCGTACTTTTTTACGCGTATTTGGGGCCCCCGTGGCCTGGACAAAATAAAACTCTTTAAAATAATAATCTTACATTCCTCGCGTACTTTTTTAACGACATTAAATTTGGTTGAACGAAGTTTTCATAATTAATTTGTTTTTCATGATTTTTTTATATTATTAATGTTTCTTACGGTCATTGGCGGCCCCCTGGTTCGGGGGCCCCGTATATTTGCACGGCTGAGACGACGGTAGTTACGCCCCTGATTCTTACGAAAACATACTTTTCAAGTAAAATAAAGTATTAGAATTTAATGTAAAAATATTTCTGAGCATGCGTTCTTTTGGGCCGGGGCCCCCTTGGGCCGGGGGCCCGTGGCATTTTGCCACCCACGCCACCCTATAGTTACGCCACTGCATCTCGATTCAAACCATACTGTCTCCATGTCATTCCTCACTCATAATATTATTAATCGTGAGATAAATGAATCAAAAGCCATGACGCCTCGAGTGGGTGCCGAACAAAATATCTAATGCGTTTCCATACTTTTACAACCTGGTGTAGGTATACACGAAACGGTCATCATTAACACCTATGCGGCAATTATAGGCGACTCGCTAATCGCTCACGCCGTGCTATGATGAAGTAGGTGTTCGGATCCATGCCAACTTTTAGCATGTCACTAGCAGACGTGCCAGGAGATATAGATAATTGAAAATTTGTATTATATTGACAGCATGTGTGTTACAGGCAGTTATATAGTCTCAGACATGCATGTTTTTTTCGAAAAAAAAAAATTGTATATGCGTATTAAATATCTCCTTCGATAACTCAGGTTGTTGGATTATAATTTAACCCTTGTAGCTGTGGACTGTATGAAATACTGATTTGTTGGTATAATTTATATATTTATTGCAAGTTCTCATTACACTAACGATTTGTCACTAAGTCTAATTGAAGAAGATATATTTATTGATTATTCATTACATATTATGTTGTTACGCGGACTTTAGTTGTGAGAAAAATAAGTTCGATACAAATCAGCTACCCCATCTACAGGATTTTACTTATTTATTTTCATCTATCCTAATATTAAGCTAGCAGCGCCACGTGTTTTTTTAACATGGCACATGGTACAAATTAGTACAAAATAGGTACTAAATAATACAACAGGTCCGGATCGATTTTGATAATTTGGTCTTGCTAGCTTAAGAAAGATACTTCTTAAAGACGGTGCTTTATAGATGGCAACGAGTGTGATGATTTTTTCATTAAAAATTTTCAATACTGATGACATTTTATTAATGTCAGAGAAAAACTATTTTCATTTGAAACAAGTTGCTATCTATATATAAAACTAGTATTTTCTTTCATTCTTAGTTTTTTTGGTTGTGGGCGCTGATGTTTAAACCTTAATATAACTTTTAAGTACACGTTATTTAATTATTTTATAAAATGTATTGTTAATTTTAAGTTAGATTCAACAAAATTTTTATATAACTTTTATATAAGCTTACACGTGAGTGGGGTAAAAAGGATCAACTGAACCTTTACCCTGGCAAAGATATAAACAATAATAAATAGTAAATAAAAAAGTAAATTAAGTTAAGAAAGCAATTTTCAAAGAGATTAATTAAATAAACAGTTATTCCAACTCTGCTGATGAATATTTCTGATAAAACACCAGATCAATGTTATTTACAGTGTTATCTTTGCAAAAAATTTACCCATGAAATTTGTATGTTGAATAATGTGTCTATTATTTCGCAAAATCCCTTTAAAATTTTAAGTTTAGATTCAACAAGATTTTTATATAACTTTTATATAAGCTTACACGTGAGTGGGGTAAAAAGGATCAACTGAACCTTTACCCTGGCAAAGATATAAACAATAATAAATAGTAAATAAAAAAGTAAATTAAGTTAAGAAAGCAATTTTCAAAGAGATTAATTAAATAAACAGTTATTCCAACTCTGCTGATGAATATTTCTGATAAAACACCAGATCAATGTTATTTACAGTGTTATCTTTGCAAAAAATTTACCCATGAAATTTGTATGTTGAATAATGTGTCTATTATTTCGCAAAATCCCTTTAAAATTAAAAATATTAGTCTTGTTTTACGCCGTCGCATTTTACACCGCCTTTAGGGTAAACAGAGCCAGGTCACAAATTTTTGAAAAGATAGCAAAAAACACATTTCTACAGAAATGAATTAGCTGAAAGTTTTACTGAATATAGTCAGTTGTTTGTTATGTGATATTTGTTGTGATATAATTGGTTTGGTTTTCACAATATAATTGTTCGCCAATTGCCCCGCCCTACCCTATGTAAAAAGACTCATTTATTATATCAAAAATATATTTAGATCTATTATTGTTTTGCGATGCGATTGAAAAACTTCAAGAGCATAAAAAATTCCAATCAATATTCAAACATTACGTGAATTTTAAAATTTTCCTTTTTATGTCGACATAAATCACCAAAATTAGCTATGAAGGTTGTTTCGTACTAATCGCTATTTTGTACAAGTACGCTGGCAGGGGCACTTGATATTTGAAGGATTTTTTAAAGCCATTAAAAAACCATTAAACTATAATAAAAACATGCATTGTGCTTTTCCATTGTAAATGTACTAATATACATTAAAATATCATACGTAATTCGTCGCATAAAAATATATATGGCTATATATTTCTTTTAATTTATATAACTGATATTTATTTAAATTATCATTTCTAAATTTTTATTACAACTTTGACACTGACAAATAATAATATTAAAAGAAAATTTATACTGTATTATTTATCTCTAATTTGTTCAAAAAGACATTGCCTATAAACATATTGCGTCTAGAAAATAATGACAGTCATAAAAAATAACATGGCAATAAAATTTTTCCAAATGTCGTTTTGTAAATAAATAACACGTATAATTAATAAAATATTATCTATACAGCTAAAATAGCCTTTAGGTAATGATTCATTACGACAGGTATGCGTAGAGAATTATTTTATAGGTACTTATTTAAGAACCCGATCACATCCATATAAGCGATTTTCCATGTTAGGAGAACGTCCATTGGGGCTGGTTTATGATATGGAATTCGATATAATAAATTGTGAATACAATATAACTCATCATTTATGAGTCAATTCTATGATATTATGACGGCAACGAAATTCTTTCTTCAATAAACACGCTAAAAGGCTGATAATAAAAATCAATTATAAAATCACACATGATAGGAGCGGGCACGCTTTTCGATCTACCCGAATATAAATCTGGACTTTGAAGGTATCGTAATCAGGTATCATAAAACTAATGTTCCGAAATAAAAGCGTCGGAATAATCCTGTTGATAATTTTATCACTTACACATTTCCATTATAGTTTTCAACATTTTAAAGTATTTTATCTTTACTCTATTAATTTTAAATCTCTAATATTATTCTTATGATTTCGAGAATTATTGACCGATTCTGCCGCATTACAGACAAATGTTATGGTAAGGCTATGTTATGAAGAACTTTCCCTACAAATTCGTTCTAAATATTAGCAAATCCATGTGGTTACTGTGCAGTCATATGTTTTTCTCAGGTTGTCAAAAAAACGATCTTAGAAAACAGGGTCTTTCTGACTCAGCTCCATAACATACAAGTGACGTTGCAGTTTATGTGTAAAACGCCTGAATGCACAGCAAATGCATGATATTTTGACAGTATTCAGTATGTTTCATAATTCAGTAGCATAATATATGGAATTTGGAAGGTCACATGGCCCATTATTTTCTGATTTGCCCAATTTTCTTAATTTCTCATACTGATATAGTTTTTTTTTATTTTTATACTATAAATTAATTTGTTTTTTTTTTGTTTTTTCTATTTTCTATACAATTTTTACAACTCCGATACACGATTTTCTATTACATTTCTATTAGTATTCTTATCTATTGTTTTTTCATGTATCCTCAGAATTACTGAATGTCTTTTTTGTATAAAGACATATTGTAAAAAAAAAAATAAAAAAATCTTATCTATTGCTTTGCATTTATAAGTTATAACAAAATTAGTTATAACAAACCAATAAAGATAAAAACATTGCATAACAAAATAGTAAATCTTAGTTAACACGAATGTGCAAAAATAAACTCATTGGAATTTAGTGATCATAAAATTCAAAATTCCAACGATAAACGTATAATAACGACTGAAAACCTTGCACAAACAATATTTAGTATTTTACAGTTTTTAGTATTTTTATCTATCTAAGTAATCGCGTTTCGCATTTAAAGACGAAAATTGCGGAAATACATTTGTTTGTTTTGAATCTTTCTTTACGCGTTGATGCAAACTATTTAAATAAAAGATCAAAATTATGATTGTCTAATAGACGACGACGTGTCAAAACGAGAATTATGAAGTGTCGTTTCACTATTCATTAAATAGAAAGTCAGTTGAGCCGGCTGTACAGTAAATGCAAGTGAAACATACTCGTAATTGAAATCATATTTAAGCAAATGACTTAAAAAAAGACCCATGAGTTTAGTATAGACGGATAGCTGATGTACAAAAATCTCTAAAAATATTTAAAATAAAATGATAACAATAAGTACCACTTTCTCTTTTTTTTTAAATAATCGTGGTTCTTATTTTTACATTTATCTTTATTAAATGAAGCTATGTTCAACATATATTTTAAGTGCTGTTTTTATTCTTATCAAAAATACAAATATACGTTTTAAATCGTTTTCACCGTATATACACAAGCTTAATCACCAAAAATTCTAGTTTAAAATAGTTAAATTAAAACATCCGCCCATTATGTTTAAAGTTGGTTATGAAAAAACTCAATCACATCATATCATTCATATAATTTAAGCGGCGTGCAATTTAATCCATTCATGGTTTTAAACATAAAACTTTTTATGTATTTAATATACATGTATTTTATTCTTTTTTATGCTTTTATATATATTGAGAGCAGTCAGAACTTTTTTAATATAAGCTTTTTCCTTATACTTTCTAATATTGTTGTTGAAAGAATCCTAAAAGATATTGATGATAGACCTGTTCACCCGCAGACCTTTAAGCCCCGCTGTACGTTATATTCAAAAGAGAAAAAACTTTTCATCAATCAAAACTTCTTTGAAAGTCCTATAGCGCGGCTTTCACTTTCAGAAGGCAACCCAATGGTTGGCCTTATCTTTATTTAATAATAATGAAATGTGGTGCTGGAGGCAAGGATATTGACAGCTAAGATAACAAATGAAGATATTCTGAGAATAGTGGGCGAAGAAATGACTCTACTGAGCACAATCCTGAGTGCGTCCTGCACGATGTCGTCGAAGGTAAAATAGAAGGACTGAAAGCAATAAGAAGAAGAAGAATGCAAATTATTGACGACTTACGCGAAAAGAGAAAATACATGGAACTGAAAGCCGAGGCGCAGGATCAGGATGCATGAAAGTAGAATTTTCGAGAGAAAAATGCATAAAAAAGTCTAAAAAAAGGAGGGTGAGTAGTGGTGATCGGAATGATAGACGACGAAGTGTAAGGGAATTATTTATTTGTGATGAGTCACACACCATGAGGCAGACTACAATTTATTCTTATTATTATTATTAGAATGTCTCTAATAGCGCTGACGTACTGATTTATTTTTGATGCAGCAGTGCCATAAAAGAGCTATTTTCACGAAAAAACCTATTGCTATCTATATTTTCAAGTAAAAACCAAAGCCACTACTGCTCGACATCAGGCTGTCTGAGGCAAGTTTCAAATCTGGAATTTGTCAAGGGTATCCCACAGCTCTAAGCACTAATGGGTAGTATTGCCCTAGGGCAGGTCCGTGAGCTGAGTTAAACTTCAACTCGATTCAGGGAAGAATAGTGTGAAAGATTTACCATTGACTGATGGGCTTAGTTTCAATTGAAAACATATTGTGAAAATTGATATAGCAGCTGCCCGATGTCAGATTGCCAGAGCAATTTGGGTGAGAGATTTACCATTGCCATTTCACACCACAGTGCCTGAGATGGGCTTATTTTCAATTGAAAACATATTTTTGATCTATATATTCAAGCAAAAATAGACATAGCTGCTGCCCGATGTCAGATTACCAAAACAATGTGGGGCTCGAACTCACGACCCCATCGACATGAGCCCGGAAACAGAAAAGTCCACATTAAGAAAGTAAACCATCATAATGTCTATTTTTATTTACCTAAATGTGTTTAATTTAAAAATGCGCCAATTAAATTTCGCGTTTAATCGTTTCCTCTGCCTCCGCCTAATGCGGACACGAGGTACTTCACGGTGCACCGAGCGCGGTGTCGCAGAGCACAGTCGGTGACCGACATGCGCAAGAGTTTATCTCCTCTTTGCTTCCTTTCTTATTTTTTGATTTTTTCATCACCTGTTCTTATTCTCGTTGGACCACCCAAACTGCATTCGAGTCAAAATGATCTAATTAGATACAGGAATCATGTATAAATCGCCGAAATGTTTTAATTACGGACAGAGATATCTCATTATCTACAATATAATTAACATGAAATACTTTCCTAAACGATGCTCGCTGGTCAAGAGGAGATTCTTTTATTTTTTATTATAATCGCTCTTGGTTCTGTTCTTGTAGTATCGCGGATTGAATGTATCAGTAGTTGACAACCTGCAGACATTGTAATTTAGTTTCACTTGTAATATAAGCTGTCTAAACATGTTTGCTCACATTCACGACTACAAAGTCTAGTAACAATTTTCCAGAATTTTCACTTTTGCTACTGTAATATGTTATATTTTTTATACTTTGTTGAACAGCAATCAGAACATGTTGTTCTATAGCTTTTTGGCTAACAGGTAAGTAGATAACTCAAGGTAGGTTTGGTAGTATAGTAGTTCGAGTATAATAAAATGGGCATGGTAGATGACCCTTCATTGATCACTTCTTCCTTAAAAAAGATCTACTAGTTGTTTCTTCTTGAGTCTGATGTCTGAAAAAATTGACTGATAGTATGCTTGTGTTTACATGCTCATGAAGCCCGGCGGGCTCGCCCGTAGGTAAGCGGTTAAGAGCGACGGGACCTGATTCAGAGGTCCCGGATTCGATACCCACTTCGAGCAGCCTGTTGTCAGGCAGCAGTGACAACGATTTTCACTTGGAAATATAGATAGCAATATATATCCAAGTGAAAATAGCCCTTGCCCGGCATTGCTGCACCAATGAAAAGTCAGCCCTATTAGATTAAATCTAATAACAAAAAATTATCAAATATGGATGGATTAAACATTGGGTTTTCATCTAAAAATACGAAAGAAAGGAGAAGTTTCAGCCCAACAGCTCATAGTAAGGTTCTGATTGCTGTTAAAATATATAAAAAGAAAAAAAAATGAAGCCGTGCAAAGTAAGATGTCTTTCTTTAGGTGCTTCTTTAATATTTGATATCAAAAATTTCTAATAACTTAGGTTTTATCTATAAATTACTATAAGTAAGAATATTGCAATTGTATTTCTATTTATGCAAAAATAGTTATGCAAGTATCATTTGCCACAAGTTCTGTTTTTGGTAATAACATTACCGATTCTTTAAATCTTTTATTTGAAGTACGATTACATCCATTCAGTAATTGTTTTGTCATCATTAACATATGGCTTATTTGAAAAGCCATCTATTAGTTGTCCCATCCTATTTGTGCCATATTTTTTTTACTTTACTTTACTACTTGAACAGTATTTTTTGATTATTTTTTATTATAACACCCAAAGGTTAGTTACACTTAAGATCAACTCAATCATGAATCACCAAAAAATTTGATACCATACTGCTTGATATCTATAGAATAGATATATAGAATAGATATATAGACATAGTTAGAATCAAAACCGGAACTAGTAACTGCTAATCCACAATCTTACTACGATCGATCATATCATTATCGATGGTCGCATAAAATTATGATCAAGACGTTGTACCGATTGTTAATGTCAAATTAAACTTAAAAATGTTGTCAACCCCTGGCAAACATTATTAATGCGCGATGGAGATGTTGCGATGATTTCATTTATCAACTTTAAACTGTTTGACGGTGACAGCTAAGACTTTCTCTAAGTGCCTTACCTATCGCGTCATCTTCGAAATTGTATATGTTAATCAAGTGACATTTGATTTTTGATTGTATTTAAAAAAAAATTGATAAATATTGATGATTTTTAGATTTGTTGATATTGATTTGCAAAAATCGAGATTTATTCGATGTCACCACCTAATTTATCAAGAGACGCTCCTCTGGGGTTCATGAGATAATATTAATATACATACGCTATAATGTTTTTGTATAAAAACATGTTTTGATTTGATAAAATAGCAAATTAATTACTAAATTCTGGCGGATCTATCAGTTGAGACTCAAATAAGAAATAACTTGACATTTGCTTAGGTATTGATATATGGTTTTCATGTGCTCTTCATAAAGCTATATTATCTAGCGAGTTGTGATATAAACTTCTAAATTATTTAATGTCATTGAAAGTCATCGTAGAATTGTTAATAGTGATTTGCAAAATTAAAAAAAAAAAAATCGGCATTGTTGCCATCCATTATTGATGTTATTGGATTGAATTTCATATTGGACGTACCATAAAAAAATCAAGGTGTAGTAAATATGTTCTTAGAATAAAAATATGATGGCACTAGGATGTGATAGGTAGTAGGAACCGATTCTGTATCGATTATCATAGCGCCCTATTATCATTACTATTACATCAAAAGTAGCATCTATCACTATGACATATATGTAACAATAAAAGTTTAATGGCGCATATAAAATTTTAACGAGTACAATAAATAATAAAATCCGACAAATTAGTTCCAAGAGAGTTAATAAATCGGGATCAAATGTTAAAACAACAGTCAATTTTTCCCAATAGTTATAAATTACAAGACGCCTCTAAAACGAATGCGTTAAATCAGATCGATATCTGACACAGACAAATCAACTCAGAAGAATTATGAATCACTATGAGATACTCGGTCGTGATGTATGGACAATACCTAAGAGACGGATGAAATCTATTGTGATCGTATCAAAGATGCGACAGCGTGGGTGTTACGGTAACAATCACAAATCTTCTTCTGCAGAACATCCTCGATATAACCCAGGACACATATTTATATCACCATTCAACAGATACGTTATAATATAGATATATTTACTAAGCACGATTAACCAGGGAGACATATTTGCATCACCACTAACGTTATAATATGTGGATCTTCTGAATGTAACCAGGAATTTGTATCACAATTCACCAAAAACTTTACAATAATGTTACATTTGTTAATGATAGTTGATAAGAAAGCCAACTAGTATTCTAATTGTTCCATTAATTTTGACTTGTTCTCAGACATTTTCAGTTTGATATATACTAGTTAACCCGGCAAATGTTGATTTACCAAGTAATGTAAGTAGTGTAAATTTCTAAAGTAGCAAAAAAATGCTAAATTACTGTAAGCAAAATAGAAGTTTGTGGCAGAAGGGCAAAAATTTAGGACAGTATGTAAGTTTTAACTACGTACTACAAAATAGAATAAAAAAAAGTTTAAACTAGTGGGGTGTATAGCATCGTGCCCTAAGGCAAATTGCTGGAACTTCCCGTACGGCAACGAAATGTTCGAGAAATACTGAATGTTTTCAAATAGATTATTATTAATATTGTAAGATTGTCTAATATTTATAAGAATTATATAAACTAAATTGCAAAGTTGAAATTATTTGTTTAAAGTATGTTAGAACTATAGTCAGAATTAAAAATAAAATCTGAATTATTTTCGATATACAAAAAACGAACGATTAAAACAAACATTTTTTTTTCCAAAATCAATTATTTTGTTAAGACAAGCAGAAAGTTTTTTGAATCATTTAAATCGGACGCTTAGTTCTCTCAAAAACTGCTTCAAAATGGCTGGGCCTGCCTTCGCCAAAAACTAACAAACACTTCTCCGAATCATTACTAATTGAATGTTTTTTAGATGATTCCAATCGGATGCACCGTTCTCTCAAAAACTCGATTTCTATTTTCTGCACTCTTTGCTCTTAAGAGCAAATAAGCTTAAGAAAATAAAAATTGATATTCGGTGGGAAACTTTCATTGACTGAAAGCATAATGAAAAATTATTCAATGACTGAAATGCCAATTACAAAATACAAGTTATTAGAAGGAAAGCGAAAATTTAGTGTTGTGTGTATGTTTTAATTACAAATTAAAAATTACAAAAAACATACAAAATTGGTCAACATGATAAAAAAATCTTAAGAGTAACCATCCTTGTCCACTTAGGGATATGAAAAATAGATGTTGACCCAACATATCATTAAATCAATCTCAAAAAGTCTATTAAAATAGAGAGATAAAATACATTACTCATAAACAAATTTTAAATTTTATTTTCTTTAAATAATTTTAAAAATTAACAAGTATTAAGAAATTAAACAATATTATTATCCGAATCATTCACATACATATGTGTGCTTCAATATGGTAATGGCCACAATTATATATGCACAAGTGTACCATTGCATGATTGCAACAACAAGACAGACTTACAAAAAATCCCAAGCTCATTTAATTAACAAATTAATAAAATTGTAAAGGCCAATAAACACATATTATTATTTTATCATTTCAATTAAAATCAACGAGTATGATTCAGTTGTACGATTACGGCTTGATAAGTAGCCGTCAGCATGTGATTACAGAAAATAGTTGTTGCGTTCAGAGCAGCAATAACAGACAAAGAAATTATTCGGAATCTGCAGAAGCTCCCGATAAATGAATACTCCCAAGTCAATAATCTAAATACAGTGTTTGGTGCATACAAATTATTTAATATGCTATCATTATGATCGTGATTCACTATTTCGCTTCGGATATAATGACCTCTCGTCGGGTGTATCATTACGAGAAACTGTACAATATGAGAGAAACTCGAGACGAGGATTGAGCATTTATAAATGATGCTTGGAATATTGATTTCTTAGACTGAAGCAAGGATGCATGTAAGTGGAATATGAACCTTGCCCGGTTGTAGTGGAAACTTGAAATATACGGTGAAGACTCAAGTAATTTCACTTTTCATTACACGACTTAAATGACCTTTTATATCAAACTAATTATAAATGTCGAGATTTTATACGCAGACATTGTATATGCCTGAGAAATGAATGAATGAATCAATTTGTTCATAAATAATGAGCTGCTCTATTGTTGTGAGTTGATACGCGGTTTGACGTGATAATTTAGGAGATATTTATTGTTGTTTTCATTTTTGCATCCTATCAAAACATGATCATATGAATTATATAAATTATATAATTTTTTTTTAGAAAAAAGTGATATTTGTCTTCGAATGTTAAACTAGCTTCGGCAAAATGCAATACGTTTTCTGCTTTTATTGTAAATCAAACAAGATATTTACATATATATTGTAGTGTATATGCACCCATTCGTAATAATTACAGATAATATTATAAATCACTATAAAACGGTCAGAATACAAACGACGTAGATTTTTAGAGAATCATACGCACTACATTGTAACAACTAAGTAAAGTATTGTGTTGTACTATGCAATGACATAGAACAAGTCATAAAATAATTTCAAAAATCATTTCAAAGTCACATTGAAGCGAGTAAATAAAAGGCTTGCCATAAAGCATTCACCAGTCAGTCGTCATTTAGTTTTCATAATGTTCAGACCAACATGAGCCAGTTGCAGTTTAGTTTTCTATAAAGAACGAGCTCAGTAGTACTCTAGTTATAAATTGAGTCATATTTAGTTAAACATATTCAGTTGTATTCAAGTTTAGTTGTTAAGTTAAGTTATAAGTAAAGTGTACAAGAAATCATGAAATAAATAATTACATCAAACGTCTTCTGTTTTACTAATCAGCCTCCACAGATTGGCTACAAATACAAAACACTTTTAAACATAACATAGATTTTTCTAACTTGGCCATACTATATTTTGAAGAAAATTTATTCAAAAGACGTGTAGTTAAAGGATCTTTTACAATGATTCATAACGAAAATGTAATAAATAAAAGAAATGACCTCAGTTTGTTGTGCGAATCCAATATGTATTATCTGGATAGTATGTATTTTCAAATATAAAAAATATATATGTATATATATATATATATATATATATATAGTTAAATATAAATGTCATTAATTATAATTTGTATTTAATACCTCATTTAGATCAAAGCAATTAAACATGTTCATCAATTAATTAATCCGATTGCCACAAAAACAGGTATTATTCACATGTGAATAGTAAAATCAGCTGTTACGATAACAAACTACATGAGACATGATAAATCTTATTTATTGATTCATGGTCTTTATTAATTTCCGCAGTTGTTTGTATCTAATTAAATGTTCTCACACTATCAATAAATTTTATATATGTGAACTAGGCTATTCCGTCCATGTTTTTACTATTGATTATATTTTAATGAGTAGAAAAATACTTTATACATACAATAAGTGAATCGTATAATATTAGAATAACTTATGAACAATTTATATTATTTAATGGTGATTGCAGTAATTTTTACTCATATTTGTAAACTAAATTTCTAATTTTTTTTTTACATATTGATTATAAAATTTTGCCTTATTTATAAATATCAACTGTTGTTTTTGTGAGAATTATAAAAATACATTTAAGTGCAATAAATAATCTACCTTAAATTTGACAAATCCACTACTAAATTTCAATTCTAAATCATTCGTTCCGTTTATTCCAAATTGGCTATATTACTTTTGATCGTATCTTATAACAAACTAATCTATCGAATTACACTTCACATGCCAGTAACTTTATGTTCATGGACCCAATATCGCTCACTCGGTGTTCACTCGATGTTCGACTCAATTTTCAATTTTCCGGCTTTTCCGATCAGCCGGAACAATCAAACGACGCGACGAGGGTAACACGGAGCGATATGCGTATTCAACGATTTGCTTTTTTGCTCTGAATGGTAGTGTATGTCAAAATATGTACCAGGGATAGAAATATTTTAATCAATCGGAATTTGTTCTGGTACGAATATTGTTTTTTTTAACATAGATTTACAACTGTCCATATTTAATAAAGGATTTGATCATTGTTAATATCCAATGTGAATACGAATAATATATGTACTTGTAGATTTGTTTCAAGTATAGGGAGGGGTATAGTAAGATATTACGTGTATTTATTTTTTATCTGATTTTTTTTTAAATTCAAATATTTCAAAAACAAAATAAAAAAACAACAATTTTTCCTCGTAACTAAAATTACACGTGATGTTTGGTGAAGGAGGGGGTTGGAGTTTCCAAAAATCCTTAAAAAATCAATCACGTGATTAATGAACGCCTTCTTACCTCGAAAATGAAGGCATTCGAATATATAAATGAAGTCGTACATGTATATTTATGATAATAGGAATTCACTTGTTGATAAGTTTTCAAGTTGAGATAATGAATTGAATATACCTACTACTAGCAAACTACAATTCACATTAGAATTGCATCAATAATAAAACATCTAGGTTCAAAATCATAATGATTATCAATTATTACTCACACACAATTTGATGAATATGATCTAATCTTGAAAATATAATAACGATTCATGACAGGGTTAACTATTCACATTACGCTATAATAAGTAAACCAAGTTGTTTAACTGAGAAACATTGCTTAAAAGTTACTAATCAATTGTCATACAAAATAATATAATTAACTTCCACTCAACTCAACAGTTTTTTTGTGAAGTAATGTCTAAAATCGGGCGGAAAAAATCAAGGAAAAAGTGGAGGTTTTAGTTGGTATTATTATTTAGTCCGATATACACAGGCTAAACATTTAAGCCTCGCATACGTTAATACAATTTTATGACTAAATATAAGAATAAAAATAATAATTTGTACCTTCATCTTTGTGCAATAGTTTAAACTTAACGACAAACATGATTTATAACTAGTAGTACACAAAATTATGCATGTACAACGAAACATGTCTGCAAGCATTATTTTTAATTGGCAGTATTTTATGTGAAGTAGTTTATGCTAGCCCATATGAAAAATGTTTAAACTAGTAAAATACTATAAAATAAATAAAAACCATTTGATGAGCACTGCCCGTACTGCATTCCATCACCCCTATGGCAATATTTATTATTTGGGTACACAATGCGTTGGGTCTCGATTTACAATTGCATTTTTCAACCGTTACGCTCTTTATCGACACCGCGGTGTTATTGCTAGTACACAACCCTACCGACACCTAAAAAACACTCTGGGGCAGAGTTGTACTAGAAGATAGAAGATTTAGAACTAAAATGAGTATATTATTTAAGAAGACATTGGAACTTAAAAGTCCTATAAGCTGTTGTGCTGACTTATTAATAGTAGTTGGTTTTGTAGATGGCAAACCAAACAGTTGTCCTTTCTCTGTGTGATGAATTATTATTATAATTGTTGTAATAGATCGAATATTTTTTTGATGCAGCAATGCCTGACCAGAGCTTTTTCAATTGGAAACATATTGATCTCTATATTTCTAATTGTAAGTGAAAACCGTTGTCAATGCTGCTTGACAACCGATTGCTTGAAGCGGATCGAACCCGGTACCTCTGATTCAAGTCCAGTCGCTCTTGCCACCTATTAGCGAGACCTCTGAGCTTGACAACATATTGCTCGAAGCGAATCGAACCCGGGACCTCTGATTCAAGTTCAGTCGTTCTAGCCACCTATAGGCGAGCCTACTGAGATAAGTAAGCATCACTTTCCTCCCGAAAAATTGCAAAATTAATATCTTGTTTTTTATGTCATCACACATGCAAAAATATTTTACCTTGATTAAATAAGTTTTAAATAAATTTCTCAATCCAATCCTGTATTGCAATATCTCCAACCTCCTTCAACGCATGTAGACACGTTGATAAGGCGCCCCAATCTAATATAGAAACCATGTTCAATGACTCGTACTCTCTCATTGCCCATTTAACATTCGAATTAAAATCTTTGGCCTGCACGTGCGTTAAAATATGTTCCTGATACTTAACCGACACAAATTGCCGCCGTTCTCGATAATGTATTTTATGACGAATTTTATTAAAATTTAACTACCGATAAAGCTGTCGATAAATACATCATATATTGTTGATACGCGGTTTATTGTGAAGAAAATAATGTCTTTAAAACCAGACATACTTCGCCCACGCGAATGTCTCGGAAGACGTTTGATGATTTCATTTTGCGAATGTTTTTAAAGTCAATTCTACGGATATCGCATGACATAAAATTAAATGGTAAAAGATTAAGTTATGTGCAAAGTGAAGTAACGGTTTCTAATGTTCAATATCTTAGCTAATATCATGTTACAACTCCATGTAGTCTTTCATGTGCATTTAAATAATTTCATATTCTTCTCGATTCTTCTTCAACTTTATCACTTTCTATGTATAGAACACAAATAAATACAAATGAGATATTTGTGGTGACAAAGCCAAATACGGCAGTGTCAAAATTGGTTTGTCCAAGTTCGTTCTGGTGATAATAAAAGATGAAAAAGCTCTCGTCGTCCAATTGAAATTGATTACAACAAAATTATCTTCTTTTGCTCTACAATCAATTCTAATGTCTACATCGACAGTTGGAAAAAAGACGTCTGAATTGCCAAATCGAAGTGGTGATTTGAACAATTTTTAGCATGAACGCAATATATTATATAATATAGCCCAGTTATATTATTTATTCATCTACCCATTAAGTCAACAATAGTCTGAGCACTAAATAAAAAAATTATTATATTGACCTTTTTTCTGCAGACCTCGTCTGGATTATTTTGATTATGGTCAGGAGTAAAACAATTCCGTTTTAATAAATCGTTTTCATGTGAATGATTTAATACAGTCATTAAGTATCAAAATATGATTGCGAAACTAATTAACGCAGTGCGGTGTAAAACTAAAAAAAAAGTAAACAAAAGTCTGTACAGATATTAAGGTCGGCAATTGCAAATGATTGTGGATCTTAATGCTTATTTGTTGATTTGCGCCATCGATTATAATTAAAAAATTATCATTGACATTTAGCAAGAACTTGCAGCATAACAATTGCGTAATCAATTGTATATTTACGTAAAATTATTAATTGATTTCAGAATAGAATCTATCGTTAATATATAAGAATAATCTGTAACCAACAAGGGACACCTTAAGTTTATTCTTCTGAGATCTTGATGAAACTTCGCATGGTGATGTAGTTGATAGTCAAACTAAACACCTTAAAATATTATAGGCCTATGAAAACTGGTTCAATTATAAAAATTAATTAAAGTTTTAAAAAATAGACTGGACTCAATGTTTACTGCGCGTAAACATGTTCCATATTATATATTATGATTCCCGCTACCGCCAAGCCTGACATCAGGCAACTTTGATGTCAAATTTCCACTTGAGGTCATAGATTTCAAATATAGCCTCAAGTCAAAATCGCCTCCCGTGGGTATAGTTGCACATATAATATGTCAGTACATACTTCGAGTATAATAATTAGTCAAAACTGGACAGGACAACTACTGGGTTGCCGTCCATTCAAGATTCATATAGTAAGAATAAGTCAATATAATTACTCAATGTCCTAATGTGTGACAGATCGTAATTAAAAAAAAAAAAAAAAAAAAATTATATATTATTGTCTCGGTAGCTCTATTTTTTAATTTATTTTTATGTGTAGGGTAGAGCGGGGCTAGTTGAGCATAGGGGCAAGTTGAGCAATCGAAATATCTCGAAAACTATTCACCGTCCGTTTAGGCATTATATGGCGGAATGATAGAGGTTTTGGAGAAATAAATATCCCGCGATCGCTAGTGGCCGCTGGACAAATGAGAGAGGCTCCCGGGCGTTTTGTTTATTTTGAGACAAAAAAGTAAAAAAGTAATTTATCACGAGTTTTCGTCTGGTTTAGTCAAATGTTATTTATTTTTAATCAGGTAAATGTTATTCTTCCGTATAATCATAGTACTTTTAATATGCACGGAGATTCTGGGTGTAATTCTCACGATTTTTTTATAAACTCACTTTTATTTTGAAATTCCGAGTTGGGGTTAGTTGAGCATAGTTGCTAAACTTATTCTGTCACTAAGACAATTACCATTAACTTCCAGAAATTATTATTATTTTTAAGATTTAAGCTAAGTCTATGAGTAATAATATAAAGAAATAATGATTTTAAACTAAAAGACTAAATATAATGGTAAAACAATTACTAGGATACGATATTGTTTTATTGATTCTAATTTTGGTTAATTATTCAAAGAAAATTACTATAAGTTTTGTTTTCTCTATCAATAATGACTAAATAAAATAATAAATATAGAACTGGTTATTAAAAACTTATTTTATTTCATCATTAATCGACATTGAACCTATGATTTCATTATACTTTCTTAGTGCTCAACGTGTCCCACCTATGGGGTACATTGAGCATACTTGACTTTTTGCATTTAAACAGATGTAGCTTTTAAATTTTACTTATTACCAAAAAAATAGTATTAAAACTTTTGTTAAGCGATAAACAACAAATCCATTAGCAATTTATTGAGATTAAGCCATATAGCAATTTATTGAGATTTTTCATTGAGGAGCTACATCCGTTTAAGTAAAAATTTGCTCAACTAGCCCCGCCCTACCCTACTTATAGATATCTGGTGTTGTAAGTAATATATTAAGTTAATCATAGTTTGAATATTTTATTCAAATATCAATTTTAATTCAAATTAATATAACCCCAGAGTCATTATACTAATTACAGTTGAGGCAAATCCTACTCTTGTAATCGTTCTGAGGATTATCAATAAAACAACGCAGGTGAATTAGCCTAATAGCGTACACCTATAAACATATATCATGGTAAGTACTTTGCATATACGCCAGTACACAAATCCACAACTCCTGAGGGGGTAAAAGGCTTATTAAATTAGGTTAGATAATGATTACCCGCATAATGGCACGCGTTGGAACACATTATATTAACAAGCGATGAATAAGTAAGAGGCGAGAGTGCGCGCGTTTATATGGCGCATCGTACGATGGCTGGTGTCTTCTGATATTGAATATGCACACTCATTTGAAATATAGAATCTAATGCAATTTTCAACGGGAAGACCAAAATGCAGAATGCTTATGAGCAACCTCCATCATGTACATACACTTAATTATTAAGATAGAGAAAGGCACAATTATTAAGATAGAGACAGGTCCAATTTGACTTCGAGCAATTATATAGTAAAAACCAAACAAATTATATCACAACAAATAACACATATAAAACAAACAACTATCTGACTATGTTCAGTAAAACCCAGCTAATTCATCTTTGTAAAAATGTGTTTTATTTGCTGTTTTTTTTTTTTAAATTTGTCACCTGGCCCGTTTTACCCATAGACAGACGAAGTGAAATGGGACGCTTATTCAAAATTTTAAATGATTGTACGAAATGATAGCTACATTACTCAACCAATGCAAAATATAAATTTCCTGGGTACCTTTTTTTAGAAATAACACTGTATATAACCTTGATCTGGTATTGCGTCAGAAATATTCATCAGCAGAGTTGGAATAACTATTCATTTAAACTATCTCTTATAAAATTTCACCTGAATTGACATTTTTATTCACTATTTTTTATTGTTAACACCTTGCCAGGGTAAAGGTTTTGTTGGTCCTCTTAACCTCACCAACGTATACGCTTTTACAGAGATTATATAAAAACAATTCTTAAATCTAACTCAAAATTGACAATACATCTTATAAAACGATTTAATGTCGTCCACTTAAAAATTATACCAAGGTCTCATAACATAAATGTCTCGTAAACTAAATAACAGTGCTCATAACCAAAAAAACTAACAACAAAGGTAATATTTTTGTTGTGGATTTTCAAACATTGCCGTTTATCGGATAGCAACATCAATCAAGTAATAATCAAGATTATTGCTGATTATACATTTTTTCCCTCTAATTTCAAGTATTGTTATTACAAAAATTATTAACTTTACTTGTTTTTGAGATATCGGTGATTGACCTTTTTACCCGCGAACCTTTAAGTTTCGTTCTACCCTATTGCTCACTCCAATTTTATTTATGATGAATATCTTGTCTATAATTAAGCAAAAACAATTTCAGAAATATTCAAAAGATCATTATTACATAATCTATTATTTAATGTGACGACGATAATGGTTTAAGACTTATAATGTTAAACTGTGTTGTAAAATGATCGTATCTCGTATCTCAAAGCAATTTTTCCCATATAAATCCAGTGAAATGAAATTAATTCGTTCCAGTTCTATAATTTTTAATTTCCCGAAGGGTAAGTTATAGAAATCGCAAAAAAATCGAAAATGAAAATTTTTATATATCTTTACCTTTCAGAGGTTTCTGAATATTTTGGCATACCTTAGAAAAAATGGTTGTATGTGTGTGTGTGCGTGTGTATGTGTGTTCGGATACAAATTTTTGTCGACGATTTTGGGAACACGGATGAAGCGATTTGAATAAATAAAAAAACATTCGATTCGTATTGATAAGGAGACGTGCTGATTAGTTTTTGGCGAAGGCAGGTCTAGCCGTTCCGAAGATATGGGCAAAAAGTGCCAAAAACGGTAACTCAGTTTTTAAGAGAACGGAGCGTCCGATTTGAATAATTCAAAAAACATTTTACTTGTATCAACAAGATGAAGAACTGATCAATTTTTATGAAGGCAGGTCCAGCGGTTTCGGAGATCTAGTAAAAAAAAGTAAAAAAAAATGCCATCTGGCGGTCAAAAATGATCATTAGACATACTCACATAAAATTATCAGATATTTTATAGAGATTTTAACAAGAAGTATAAATTTTGTTCACATTCCAATGGGTTCCATGCCAATGCTTATCCGTTAGACGCCGGCGCGGCGCTTACGCGCTTCGAAATTCAAATATCAAAAATGTTAATCTTTTAACAACAAAAAAATGGTACGGGAAGTTCCAGCAATTTACCTGAAGGCACGATGCCATGCGCCCCACTAGTTGTGATTTTTTTGAGAATTGTTATATTGTTTTCTCTGTCTATTTATTGCGGAAATAGGTTTGTTTGATATTGCAAAAATGAGACACGTTTCGTTGAACAACTGCCATATTCCAACAGTAACGAGAATTATCCTCTTATCAATTTACACGAGATCTCTTACTATAAAAGTGAATAGTCCGTGTACAGTGTGTTTGTTCGTCGGCAATGGATTTGATGGGGCTTATCGCGCGGCACCATTCATTCGGGGTGGAGTAGGTTCAGTAGATTCGCCGCTGTTTTAATGCGACGCACGCGCCGAACCGCGTCCTGGGCGGTTACTTCGCTCATCGCTGCCTGCCGACGCATAACCACAGCCGGAGCGAGCGTTACTAGCATGACTTGACGCCTCGCGGTTATTGCGAATTTGTTAAACGCAATCTAACAGTAAGTACCGTGATTTCACACTGAAATATTGATAACGTATTTGTCTGAATAAAGATATCAAATCGAACTCGAATGCACCGAAGTTAATGGAATAGGTTTGAGTTAAAATATGATTCGAACGTTGGATGTGGAATGATAAAACATACTGATTGTTGTACTGTAGCCTAACTATGACATACTAATTGGATTTAAATACTTAAACAGGATTATGCCAATTTTATCGTTTCTAATATCTGGACCTATTCCATATGGAAAATCAACCATTTTTATGGTAGTACCTAGAATGTCTAAATCGAATGCTAATCCAGTGATGACATCCGAGTATGATGGTCTGTCTATTTTAGCATTTTTCGGTAAATTTTGTCTATTGTATAAGTATGCCATTTTGTCCGAAAGTGAACAAAAATAAATGAATATGAATAATCAGAAATGTACAAAATCTGCATGTCTTTATGTACACCTATCACATATAAAACATCAACCATTTGTATGGTAGTACCTAGAATGTCTAAATCAAATGCCAAACCAGTGATGACGTCCGCGTATGATGGTATGATGGTCCGGGTCAATTTTATCATTTTTTGGTATATGTCGTGTCTATTAGATTCTAATAGTAGTAGGGAACACAGGGTACGGATGTGCCAGGTTACGGTAGTGATAGTCGTCATAACAGCTAAACTATACTAATTTGAGATAGGATCGAAAGGGAGAAATATGATGTATGTTTCCATTATTGCATTGAGTCAGTGCCCTACATTAACATGATCTGTAGATCGAATTGCTTTTTAAGAGCCTAAAGTAAGTTTTTTGTTCGATTTCTTTCAATAATAACCGTTACTTCATATGGAACATCGACCATTTTTATGGTAGTACCTAGAATGTCTAAATCAAATGCCAATCCAGTGATGACGTCCGGGTATGACGGTCCGGGTCAGTTTTATAATTTACCTGGTACATGTCGTGTTCGTTAGATTCTAATAGTATAGAACACTGGGTACGGTTGTGCCAGGTTACAGTAGTGACAGTCATATTAGCTAAACTATACTGATTTGAGATAGAGTCCAAAGGGAGAAGATGAAGTATGTTTCCATTATTGCATTGTGTCATCGCCCTACATTAGCATGATCTGTAGACCCAATTGCTTTTTAAGAGCCAAAAGTAAGTTTTTTGTTTGATTTATTTTTATAGTAACTGTTACTTATATACATATAGATCACTCTGTTTGTTATTCTGCTGTAAGTTGATCATTATTAGATATTTACCAGCATTTAGTTTTGTTTTATGTGACATGTATTTCTTGCGCTTTTTTGGTAAAACATGAAGAAAAATCTAACCAAACTAAGACAAAATACGAATGAAAAAAGAAAAATTTAAACAGATCAAGAAAAATCTAACCAAAGAAAAGTAAAATTTAATACAAGAAAACAATAGATTTCACATAGATTTCTTGTTTGCAAAATTATGTTTTGTATATTACATTCATAAGCTTTGTTTAAATGATTATGCTGTGTTGTGTTACATATTTCTGACAAAAAAATCGATATAAACCATTGTGGTGTTTATAGATATTGTTTCTTAACCTATTTTTATGAATGTCACAACCGTTCCTTGGGTGTGGGCGGTAGTGACGCTTGCCCTTTTTGTGTGGTTTGATTTTATGACTAATTAATCACATTTAAGGTCAGTATTTCAGTATTTCCTTGTAGACAAACATTCAAATTGCCATTCAATTTGCTTTTCTTCCAGCTGGTGATTTTACAAAATAATTGTTGATCATAAAGAAAGTGGCACAACCGTACCCAGTCTTCCCTACTTACTACACAACTTTTAAAAATAAAAGTACCAGAAACAACAATTGTGACAGTCAATTTTGTTTGTATAATTGTTTATATTTTATTTCTACAACATCTAAAAAAGTAACATCTATCTAGTTATCAGCTTCAGCAAATGCTAGCAAATAAATCGTGTATCATCTATCGCGATTATAAACTCGCTCCGGTCAATTTCAACAAAGCATTATATTCCCTCTCACGTACACTTCTATCTAGAATCCTCTTCAAATCAATTTCCCGAGAACCAACCCTTGTCTGCTCCACATCTCGCACGAAGCGAATCCACCCTCCCTCGGGACGTCCATTGTTCGGGGTGAAGTGTTCCGCCTCGGGAACACTTTACATGTGCTTTACAACTTGCACACACGCTTATAAACGTGTTTTATCACGCTGCGAAAAAATGAAAGATGAACGAATTAAAGTGAAAGGGAGGAAGTGGATTTATGTTGTTTGCTTCGGAAAATGGAAAAACGCTTTCAGATAAATCTACGCGACCCTCACTCTGACTCAGATGTGGAGTGCGTGTAAACAAAGGTTCGTACATTATATTACATACAGAAGAAAATGAGGGTGCGGTTTGGTTTATTAATAATATTCACGACACGGAGAACATTAATTCGTGGGTAATTTTAGGGAGAGTATCACTCCATGAGAATCACTTAAGGAAGAGGGCGAGACCTGATAATAGCACGCCGACACCGCAGAGAGTGTAGGACTTTGATTTCATCTTCGGGGAGTGTTTGTTGTTTGTTGTGTTTTGCGAAGAGGGAGTGATTCGGAAACGACATGTGTTTTGCGAGAGTGCGCGCAAGCAAACTGTAGTAAAAGAACAAGTGTAGTAATCGGTAAACAAAATGGAAATCCGGTAACATACGAGTCAAACTTGTCCACTGAAGGTTCTCTGCGAACACATTTGTTTGCAACAATATCATTCAGTTTTTCGAGCAGCCTGTTATCAGGCAACAGTGGCAACGATTTTCACTTGGAAATATAAATAGCAATATGTTTCCAAGTGAAAATAGCCCTTACCCGGCATTGTTGCACCATACTTGCCCTATTACAGAGATTGTAATAAAAAATTTATCATACAGAGATGTGACAACTGTTTGGGTTGCCATCTGTAATAAAACAAACGTAGTTTGTAAGATATTAATCACACTGTTCAAATAAATTTTAAAAAATCATTCAGTTAAATTAAATTTTTAGATTTGCTAGAGTAGTCCAACTGTAAAATATATAAATATTTGTTAATGAATAGTAGGGAATTTAGATGTCCGTCAGTAAAAAGAGTTTTATAATCGATATCGATATCGATACTAGTCCTGGCAACCTGACGCAGTACTGGTAATCAAGCCTGGTCCATCGTTATCAGTCCAGATTTTACCCATTGCTGGGTCAAGCTTGGCTTACAAACTTGGCTCAGAGTTTAATATAGTTGGGCCAAGCCTGGGCCACAGGTACGTTTCTCAATAGGATTGCGTAGTTTTAGAAAATTTTGCCGTCGTTTAATTCTTTATTTTTGCAAAGGTAAAAAGGCATCTTAAGCTCACAAAAAGTAGTGAGCTGTTTATGGTGACGAATTCTTTAAAAAACTGTCAAAATTGGTTTGCCAAATGTTGTTCTGGTGATTTTTTACCAGACCAAAATGCTTTGGTCTTCCAGTTGTAGTAAATTACAAAGAAATTGTCCATTTTCAGTAACCGAATGATCAATTTTGATGTCTGCATTAAACAACAAAAAATCAAGGACAACTAATCAAGGAATTAAACAACGCAGTCAAGGAAAAATGGCATAAATTGACAACTGGAAAGGGTGATTTATTCTTTTATGGGCATCACATATGGGTATCTTTAATGGATACTTGGCAACAATTTTTGCAGATTTGGTTAAGATGATTTGCCACATACACCATACAGTCCTGATCTTGCATCTTCTGATTACTTTTTGTTTTGATCTTTACAATACTCCTTGATTATAAACAATTCAATGATGAAGTCAAATGTACTTGATTCATTTTTTTTTTACTAATTAAAACAAGAACTTTATGAAAGTCTAATAAGGATCAGAATGTACAATACGTGATTTGATAAAGTTATTTAGTTCTATGGAAAAATGTCTGTGTATTTCTAACATAAATTTGGCAATAGTTATGTCAAAATAATATAATGCATTTCATGTTCTATTTATCATCAATAATATCATTTTAAAAATGTAATATTATAGAACAAGGGACGTTCCATAAAGCACAAAGAAAGCAGCAAAGAATCTATATGGGTGACTTTTGTAACTCCCACTATTATTGATTTGGCTCAAGATGGGAGCGTCTACAAGGAGAAATTGAAATTGAATGAACGAACAGGTATTTCTACGCAGTCTACCAGTCTAACCTTGTCTGGAAACGTTTTATTGGAAAGCATCATGAATAATGTAATGCTATCCTAGTGATTATTAAGACGCATTGTCTACTAATCAATAATCTTAAATCATATATAAACTACATATAATATAAATAATTATGATGAGTTATTATGAGTGTAATTATAAGCAAAGTAAAATGACCATCAGATTATCGAGTAAGTTTATTTCCGAACAACGCTACATTTGTGTAAAACTAGAATGCAAAACGGCGCTTATTTAATGAAATTAGATAAACATCTCTATTAAAGAGAGTCTCATTAATTGCTTATTTCATAATATGTGTCATCACCTTTATAAATGATAATATATTACATTTGCTCGCATGTGCAGGCAATTAATTAACACGAATGTCAACGCATCAGATTGCCATTACCGACCGCACTTATTATTTAATGGTAATATAACATAGTGGGTTATCGAAGAAAAGTTTACTCAATAATTATTTAATTTAACTAATTGATAATACAGTTTGACTAGATTAGTGATCCAAACTCTATAATTTTTTTTTTTTGAACTTTTGCACTTCTTTGATATTTCATTTCAAAGAGCATTTATAAAAAGATAGTTACATTATTTAACCAATGTGAAATACCAATTTTATGGCAACATTTATTCTGATATTTTATTGTATATAACCTTGATCTAGTATTTTGAAAAAAATATTCATCAGCAGAGGTCGAATAACTATTAAATTTATGTCTTGTAAAATTGCTGTTTTGTAACTTCATTTACTATTTTTTATTGTTTACACCCTTATCAATAAAAAATTAAGCTGGTCCTTTTTACCCCACTCACATAAAAGCCTTTACAGACGTCATATAAAAGAAACTGTTGAATCTAACTTAAAAATATTTATACAATTTACAAAACAATTGAATAACGTATACCTAAAAATCATATTCAGGTATCTTAAACTAAAGAACAGTGCTCAAAACCAAAAAAACCACCAGCGAAAAAAAAACTTTCCTGATAGCAACATCGTAAAAATAAAAATGAATGCAGGTTACACATCTTTTGCCTTCTACTTTAAAATAGTAGCTCTGAAAAGTTCTATACTTTGCTTGTTTTTGAAATAATAATGGTGTATCTTTTCACCCGCGGACCTTTAACCCCGCTCTACCCTATGTGACAAAACAAATTTAAAATATAACTGTATACACAATAAATTTTACTATTAACTTTAAAATGTGTATTTTCAGAAATTATTTTAGAATTTTAAGATTTTTAAAAACTAGGTTCGCAAGATTTTCGGTTTTATTGCTCCTATTTATGATTTGATCATATTTTTATAGCTCGTATAATGTGTTTAAAGAAATAATGCAATTATTTAAAAAAACAATACAAATCGACGCATTGAAGCATTAACAATCCATTTGTGAAATAATAATTTTTAGATATGAGTTTGAGTAAAACGTCCATCAGCCCCATTTTCAAATATTTACTCATTAAGAAAATTGAATACATGAATAAAACATATGCAGAATTAAAAGCACATTACACAATCCGTTTTATTTATATCAATTGAACATAATTCATTATGAAAGTCTAATAATGTTAACGATAAAATTTATCAAAGCCTCAATATTAATTTAAAAGAATTATTTATAGCATGACAATGGGGCAAAGTATATCTTTATGATAGTGATAATTAATTAGCTTAAAAAAACATAATTCACCATTATACTTATTTTGCAAGGATGTCTATAACAACACACCCCTCGTAATAATACTTCATGGATTGTATTGATTTACTTTAATATATTTGTATCTGTATATTCAAAAGTTCTCACCCCGTTTACTCCGGTAGAAGGCATGTTATTAACTCTTGTAAGATGTCAGAAATACAAACAATGCGATTTCAATAGCAGAAATTCCATGTCAGTATATTCTACGCAATACAATAAGCTGAGAAACCGGGTTTAGAATTTATTCCAGGATTGCTCTCTTCAGGAAGAAGTAAGGTAATTTGAAAACAAGGATGTATACACGAAGGAAAAAGCATAATGATTGTAATAGGAAAAAGTAACAAATAAAAATATTAAAATCTTTAATAAACCTCATTTTTGAAATCTCGCTTTAATTTTAACAATATATCAATTTAATTCTAAAAATTACATACAGTTTGAAACGGTTTCAAAATGTCCTGAAACACATGCTTATATACATTTAAAGGTCCGCGGGTAAAAAGCCGCCGATATCTCAAAATCAAGTTTAATTAACAACAATATTTGAAAGTTAAGGGTAAAAGTTGTATAACCAGCGATTACCTTGATTCATATGACGTCGCTATCGGGAGATAAATGGCAATGCTTGAAAAATAACAAAAGTATTTTCTTTCATTCTTCGTTTTTTAGTTGTGAGCACTGTTGTTTAGTATACGATACCTTAATATAATTTTTAAGTCTGCGTTATTTAAATCTTTTATAAGATGTATTGTTATTTTTAAATTAGATTTAACAGTTTTTTTATATAAGCTCTATGAAAGTTTACACGTGGGTGGGGTAAAAAGAACCAAGTGCTCCTTTGCTCAATCAAGTAAATGATAAAAAATAGTAAATGAAAAAGTAATTTAAATTGAAAAAAGCAATTTTACAAGAGGTGAGTTAAATAAATATTCGAATTGTGCTGATAGTTTTGTCTGACAAAATACTAGATCAAGGTTATATACAGTGTTACCTCTGTAAAAAATATACCCATAAAATTTATATTTTGCATTGGTTGAATAATGAAGCTATTATTTTGTAAAGCCTCTTGAAAAGAAGATATACTTCTGCCCCCTAGCAGTCCCATTTTACCCTGCCTGTGGGATAAAATGAGCCAGGTGAAAATTTTTGAAAAATTAAAAAAAAAACACATTTCTGCAATGATGAATTAACTGGAAGTTTTGCTGAACATAGTCAGACAGTTGTTTGTTTGATATTTGTTATTTGTTGTGCTACAATCAATTTGGTTTTTTACAATATAGTTGCTAAAAGCCATATTAGACCTTTGTGTTTTATAGTTAATTTTAATGAAGATATTTAAGAATGTCTATTAATATCTTTTTCGAACAAGAATATTAAATACTAAAAATATCAACTACATTTCTAATATAAGGTCATGCCATAAATCATTTTCATGCGAAACGACCAATGGCATATTACCATGAATATACTTCTAAGCCACATGATCAAACAATTAATTCTAATATTTGTGTTGGACCAAATTGTATTAATTTCCAACAACAAATTACCATCACACAAAACATATAAAATTTGCAATTCCATTTCACTGAAACATATCTGCGTTGTATGTCTTCGCACAATTAAACAATTAAGATCGAGACTTGAGAATACAACAAAATTATGAAGATAATTGCAGATTTCCTCTTTATGTCAAATTTCATATTTGCATTTTGTGATGTAACTTGGTATAATTATATATTATCAATGTGCCATCTCTAGATTCTTGAACAAAAATAAAATGAACGTATTTGAAGTGACTCGAACGTTAAGCTCTGGTGCAGAACGCTAATGAGAAGTGATGTTTGAAAATACGCATTAAGCACAGGATGTGTGAAACACACATCACCTCGGTCTTAATAGATAATAGAGAGCGTACACATGCATGCAAACATATATTACAGATACATATATAAGATGGAAAATTATGAAAACATTAGGCTCATTTTTGTCTCACCATCGAACGCACAATTTGAAACTTCCAACTTTCGTCTTGGTTGCTGGTCGAACTTGACATCAGTTACTATATCTTTTGCTGCTTGTGCAAACTACTTACCCTTTCCACTCGCGAATTCCAAGATTTATATGAATGGATGCCGGAGCGGCGGCATCCGAGTGGAAAGGTTTAATGTTGACCATAGATATTTGAGGTTGACAATCGAGGTGTAAAAAGTACGGACAAAATGACATGGTGTTTTGAGTTTTCATGATATTTATTCATTTAATGACATTATAACCATTGCCAACCATTTTACTCATCTTTGGTTCATTGACATAGCCTTCTGTTTAAGTAATAACATATTTATTAAGGAAAACTGCAGCAGTACGGATAAAATGACATATAGGATAAAGACATACTGAAATTGCTAATTTTTAAGATAGCACATGAGGCATGAACCCAAAGGGTGAAAGTCATACATTGTAACCAATCTTTGCTGGGCTCAGAACAGAAAAAAGGGTTGCAACAAATGCACGTCTCTTCTTTTTGTCCGTACATCTTCTGATCTGTTTTTTATTACAAAAAACATTTTGTCCATAATGAACAAATTAACATGTAGGATAAAGACATACTGAGATTGCTAATTTTTAAGATAGCACATGAAGAGTGAACCCAAAAGATACAAGTTATACATCGTAACCAATCTTTGCTTGGCTCAAAATGAAAAAAGAGGGTTTTCCATCAAA
The DNA here is from genome assembly GCF_003426905.1 of Ctenocephalides felis. Classification (NCBI taxonomy): domain Eukaryota; kingdom Metazoa; phylum Arthropoda; class Insecta; order Siphonaptera; family Pulicidae; genus Ctenocephalides; species Ctenocephalides felis. The sequence goes on from NW_020538040.1 coordinate 161,783,687, forward strand.
TGCAAATCTCTTCTTTTTATCCGTACATCTTTTGATCTGTTTTTTTTATTACAAAAACCATTTTGTCCATAAGGAATAAAATGACATGTTAGATGAGGACATACTGAGATGCTAATTTTTAAGATTGCACATGAAGAGTGAACACAAAAGGCACAAGTCACACATCATAACCAATCTTTGCTGGACCCAAAACAGAAGAACAGGGTTTTGCAATTAATGCAAGTCTCTTCCTTTTACCAATTGTGATTATTTCTTGCATACTTGGAGTAGAAGTAAAAAACCAATTAGCTTTGATACATTTTATTTATTTTTTTGGCACTGTAATGCTTGTAAAATAGTATTGTCATTTTGTCCAAGTATGGCATTTTGTCCAAAATTGAACAAAAATGATTAATAAATCAAAATTACCAGGAACACATGATAATTGCAGAAAAAGTGATCGAAATCACTACTGCTGGCATAAGTTAATTGATTTTAGTTGAAATAATTACGAATATCAATAAATAGACTCCCAAAAATATGAGGAAATACGTTTGAACTGATAAGGCGACGTCATTTAATCACGTGATCATTTTTTTAGGGATTTTTGATATCCCTTTGGTGATGCATCGTAATATTTAATATTACCCCCCTCCCCCGCCAAACATCACGTGCATTTTTAGTTACGTACAATTTTCGAATTTACGAAAAATCGTAAAATTTCTGATTTTTTTCAAAAAATTCAGTTCAAAAATAAATACACGTAAATCTTACTAGTCTCCCCTCCCACGTGATTTTTCGTGATTTTTAGTCAAACCCCCCTCCTCCCCGAAAAAGCCTCACGTAATTAATAGACGTCCCCTTATTGCAACAAGACTGTGACAATGACGCTCAACATCTGACATAATTCTTATTGGCTCTCTTCATGCTATGCAGTCGCGAAAACGTTAATGAAAATGGCAAATTTTTAAACCAAGCCACTGTGTCATTTTGTCCATATATACTACTTACTCCATATTTCCGTATATTATATGATTTTCAATTAAATTTGTCTAATGAAAAGGATTTTGAACCAAGAAAAATCAAATTCCTCCTGTTTCCCGCCGGTAAGACGCGACGCTGCGCGCTTTCACACAAAGCTCGAATCGGTAGCGCGTTCACAAACGCATGATTTCTTCAGCAAACCCACATTAAATTGCTTCGGTACACACGACCCGAATCTAAAGTAGGCCTCTCTAATGTTTGCTCAACAATATCTAGGCTGTTAACGCAAACTTGCATAAGGCGTTTGAGAATAATAGATACGCAAAACAAATAACAAAACTAGTCGTCCATTACAACCCCGGCGGTGAATGGCGGAAAAATAGACATGGATCTGGGAAACTCTAGTAAATTGCCAGTGGCCACAAAAAAAATGTATCATATTTACATATACACATAATAGATATCACAATAATATTTCTATTCATTCTAATTTGTATTATTTCACATTTTATTAATTATTGATTATTTTATTAACGTTTTTTTTTAAATTATTTGTAATTCATGTAGAAAAGCTAGTGGGTTATTCGTAACACAAGTAACTAATAACAGACGTTTTTCAATAAGATCTTAAACAATTTTAAAATATTTTTTGGTCTCCATTGGGCATATATACCCTCCTTCATAATATTGTCATAGCTACTATTCCGCTAGCCGCAATAAACAAAAGTGTGCAGGTGCGCCATTTTTGATTTGTAATATAAGATTGTACTATCATAACATTTCGATTTGCGTCATTATTATTAAATAATTTTAAATGCTATGCATCTTATTACGTTTCAAATTTATCAATCAATTCAATTTGATAATGTGTACCTATTTCTGTGAATGCTAAATTGTTTAAATAATTATTTTTATTTATGTAGAAAAAAGCATACCATAGTTGAAACAAAACCTTGAGGCTATTTGTAACATCTAGGAATAGTATTGTCGTGTATATAGTAAACCTTATACAGATTCTAGTAAAGAAGTTTGAATAAAATCCTAGTGTGTTAGATGTGAGCATATGTAAATTGTGCAGAAGGCACTATATCTTTTATTTGCACTAGAAACACGGGGCAAGTTAAAACACCGCAGTTTCTTTGAAAAATGATTAATTGTAATAATAATGATAATTAGCCCCGAACAAGAGGTAAGTTGTATCACCGCAGTTTTTTTTTAGAATATAATTAATGGTGAAATAATGAATAATAGTTATGGAATTATTTTTCTTGGTTTGGTAGAGAAATAGTTACAGCAACAATCCATCTTAATTTTGTAGAAATATTATCAGTAGATTTCAAAATATATTAGTTAAAATAAACTTATAACAAGTCGCATGCTCTTCTATTGGTGAACGGGTCAAACCGTTAACTGGTAACATCTACATAATTGACGATGTTATATTTTTTTCATTTTTTAATGAACTGAATCGCAATATATATGATGGAAAGCTCTGAATTAGCAAGCACAATTTCACATATCATTGGCATTATTTATTACAATATATTGATATAATGATATGTTCGTGCTGGATAATATTGTATTTTTCTGTAACAGTCTCCTAGTACTACTACTAAATGGTTCAACATCGACTGGACAACATATGTATATATATATATATATATATATATACATATATATATACATATATATATATATACATATATATATATATATATATATTATTTATATATGTTTAAGTCGTCTATGAGCCTTAAGTTTTCCTTTACCGGTGTTGAGCATTCACACTTCGTTATATTGTTTAATTAACAGTCTGGACTCTGAATTAAACAGTTTAAATACCCCGTAGTCAGTGAAGTCGGACAGAGACGTCCTCTGTTTGCGTTCACATTAAATTACCTGTGTTTAAAAATTTTAACACTTTCCGAAATAGTTGTCTGAAGGAATCAAACTGTTTGTACTACATCAGGGTGGCTAAACCATGAAATAAACCGTCATAGCTGTAGGTAAGAATGACACTTCAATAATAAAATTTTTTGCTATTATTATATTTATTTTATCTATATTTTAAATCTATAATTTTACTTCATATAACATCATAATTTAATTGATCAAAGTTTAAAAGGCTTACTACTAATCTTTGAGAATTGATGTTAAATGCTCATAATGTAAAAATGCTGAATGTCTTATGTTTTACTGTGTCAAGACAGATTCTTATTAATAAAAATAAATAAAAAAAATTAAACTACATAGCAATAAATAAAAATGATTTTCATCAAATTTTTCACTATAACTATAATATTAGATAAAAGTTCCGAGAGTTCCATTTGCAGCACATTTACACTTTCAACCGAAAAATTTCTGGTAGAAAATGCATAAACGTTGTTATTTATTATTATTGCACACATTTTGAAAGTTAACATACTTAATTCGCAAAATATTGTCAGGTCAGCGCCCACATGTCAGAGGTTAATGCCAGAGCTCTAAATTATTTTGGAAAATACGAGATGGTAACATATGAATAAACAAATTAGAAAAGTTGTAGAGTTATTGCAATTGAATTAAGTATTGAAATTTAAAATATTTTTTTAAATCTGTAGAAATTTAGAACCCTACATAAGGTAGGGCTCAAAAATCGGCGGGTAAAAAGGTCTACCACCAATATCTCAAAAACAAGTAAAGTTAGGTTTTTTAACAACAATATTTGAAAGTAGAGGGTAACACAATATATAACCAGCTATCACCTTTATTCTTATGAAGTTGCTAGCAGAAAATAAACGACCATACTTGAAAATCTGTAACAAAAGTATTTTTGTTGTCGTTAGTTTTTTGGTTGTGAGCACTGTTGTTTAGTTTACATGACCTTAATATAATTTTTTATAATTTGTTATTTATTTGTTTCATAAAATATAGTGTTAATTTTAAGTCAGACTCAACAGGTGTTTTTATATAACCTCTATAATAGCTCAAATGTTTGGAGTAAAAAGAACCAACTGAATCTTTCACCCTGGCAAAGAAGTAAATAAAAAAAAATAGTAGATAAAAAAGTAAATTAAGTTAAGGAAAGCAACTTTACAAGAGACAAATTAAATAAATAGTTATTCCAACTTTGCTGATAAATATTTCTAATGAAATACCAGATCTAGGTTATATACAGTGTTGTCTTTGTAAAAAATGTGATCATGAAATTTATATTTTGCACTGGTTGAAAAATATAGCTATTATTTCGGAAAATTCCTTTGAAATTAATAAGACATTGTATCTGTTTGCCCAATGGCTGTGTATGTGTAAAAAGGGACAGATGACAATTTTTACAACAAAAAAACATATTTGTACAACGATGATTTAATTGGAAGTTTTATTGAACATAGTCAGCTAGTTATTTGTTTGATATGATATTTATAGTGATGTAATTTGATGTTTTTATAGTATATTTGTCAAAAATCAAATTGACTTTTGTGCCAAGCCCTACTCTATTCTGTTTTCTTTAAACATATTTATAATATATTTAAATTAAAAGTAGGCTCCTTGTTCTATAAAAACTTTTCTTACAATAATGACTACTTAAAAATTTGAGTTGAATTAAAGTAAAGAAACTTGTAACAATTCATTTTTTTCATTGCATACATTATATGATTAAAATATATGAGTTTATTATCCAAGGGTATAATACTCTTACAATATATGTTGTTGCAATATTTTTATACATTTCATAATAGTAATCAGTATAAATAATATATGAGCAAAAAAAAAAGAAAAAGTGAACAATTCCCCAAAAAAACACATTTTAATGATTTCTTGTACCATGGAGCAAAAATTTTATTATAGATAGAATAGAATTGTTATGAAACATCAAATAAAATTATTTTAAAAAAGATAGATTAGGATATAAAATAAAAATATAAGTAGCAAAAAATATATATTAATTTTAAATTAGTTATCAATACAATCCAATATCCATACAGGTACCACAATCTCAAAACCCATAAAATCACCGTTCAAGCAATATTCTAACGACGAATAAAATATGACTATTTCTATTCCATAAACATCTTAAAAAAAGGCATTAAAATGTATCAAAATCAATCCGTTAGTCATCGATAGTATATGAGGTGTCGTTTGTGAAAATAATAATTAATTTATACCCATCAATTACTTATAATGGACGGAGATGGTTTTAATTACTGTCAAACGAGCGGGACCACCTGTGAAGATCCGTGCGTCACCGTTTATACACTGTATTATATACGGCTCCCAGTCGGAGCGATTCTACGTGTGTGCGTCGAGGGCCATTGGAGCACGATTCTAGGGTCAAAAATCGAATTTGATGAAAAATAATAGGAAGAGAAGGACAAAACTCATACATTGGAAGTAAAACTAGTGGTGGGTGGCATCGTGCCTTTAGGCAAATTGCTCTAACTTTCCGTATCAAAAATTAACATTTATAAAGAGGGTCCTTGGAGCAAGATTCTAGGGTCGAAAATCAAATTTGATGAAAAAATGCAGGAAGAGAAAGACAAAACTCATGCTTTGAAAGTAAAACTAGTGGTGCGTGGCATCGTGCTTTAAGACTAATTGCTGGAACTTCCCGTATCAAAAATTAACATTTATAAAAAATCTTTTTTTTTTTCGAAAACATTGAATAAATGAGATCTATGAGAAATTAAAAAAATTTTAATCACCATAATTTTTGCAAACTGAATTAACATTTTTGGCACTTTTTGCCCCGTATCTTCAAACAGCTAGACCTGTCTTGACCAAAAATTAATCAGCACATCTCCTTTTCAATAGGAATCGAATGTTTTTTGAATCATTTAAATCGGTTGAACCGTGTTCCCCAAATCGTCGACAAAAATTTCTATCCGAACACACACACACATACATCCATTTTTTTTTAATTGTAAGATGTGCCAAAATATTCAGAAATCTTTGAAACCTAAAGATCAATAAAAAATTTCATTTTCGATTGCTATATCTTACCCTACGGGATGGTAAAAGTATAGGAAGAAGAAAAGAAAACTCATATACTTGAAATAAAATAATCAATAGAATAGAGTGGGGATTTAAGATGCGCGGGTTAAAAGGTCCACCACAAACATCTCAAAAACAAGTGAAGTTTGAATTCTTTTTAACAATAATATTTGAAAGTAGAGGGCAAAAGATATTCAATTATCACTTTGATTCTTACGACGTCGCTCTAAGGAGATAAACGGCAATGTTTGAAATTCCATAGCAAAGTTGTTATAATTTTTATTTTTTTAGTTGTGAGCACTGTTGTTTAGTTTACGAAACCGTAATATAATTTTTAAGTATAAGTTATTAAATTGTTTTATAAGATGTATTGTTAATTTTGAACTAGATTCAACCGTTTCATAGTAAATAAAAAATAGTGAATTAAGTTTAAGAATGATATTTTAGAGATAATTTAATTAGATAGTCATTCCAACATTCAATCATGCTGCTGATAAATATTTCTGACAAAATACAGTATCAAAGTTATATACGGTGTTAGACCAGGTAAAAATGTACCTAGAGCGAATTAACTCCAATATAGACCAAAAGTGCTGTGACTTTTTACAATAAAACAAAAAAGTGTTTCTTAAATATGATGTCTAATAAAATTATTATTAATTTATGAAATATTGGTTTTTAATTAAAAAATCATTTCCAGATACAATCGTGAAATTAAAAATAAGAACTATTTATGAAAAGCTCTCCAGTACTCATGAAATTAATATTTTGATTTGATTAAATAATATAGTTATTATTTCGTAAAAATTATTTTAACTTAAAAATAAGGCATTGAATCTGTTTGCTCCCGCCTATGGGGTAAAAAGGATCAAGTGACGTTGAAGGAAGAATTTGAAAAACAGCAAAAAAGGCATTTCTACAATGAGGAATTAGATGGAGTTTTACTAAGCATAGTAAGATAGTTGTTTGTTTGATATGTGTCATTCATTGTGATATAGCTAATTGGTTTTCACAATATAGTTGGCTCAAAGTCAAATTGGACCTTTGTGCCCCGCCTTATCCTATTATAATAAACAATATGGCAAGAAAGTAATCAGGAATTTTAAAAAATGGATTATAAAACTTCATATGTAAAAATTGTTAAAATTTAGAATCATTGGATTTACTGCCAGAGAATAAACACAAATGATAATTAATTATGATTAAAAAAAGGGTTCAATCAAATATATATTAAATATATTTGACTATAAAAATATATTATAATTATCAGTAAATTTATTTAAAAAAATCAACATTATTTCACAAATTTCAATTTGTGACCAATTAATTAATTTTATTCAACATTTTTATTATAAAATTTAACGATAATAGAAATTTTGATCATCATTGCCATTAAGTAAGAAGCACGCGAAGTATATCGTTAGCGATCTTACTGCGAACAATTATCATCAATACTCGAGTGTTTGTTCATATCTTGAGTGTTTTCAGGATTTTAATTAGTAATGAAAGTTTTTTGAGAGGCTTAAGCATCTCAAGCTTTTCTTGAATAAAAAAGAAAAAGAACGGGCTTTCAACATTAATCAAAAGCAAAAAAATATAAAGGGGCAATATTGAATAGGTTAAGACGAGGCACAAAGGTCCGAATTGACTTTAAGTAATTATACTGTCTGAACCAAATGAACTACACCACAATACCTAATACGTATCAAACAACTATTGTACTATGTTCAGTGGAATTTCCAGTTAATTCCTAATTATAGAAATATGTGTTTATATTATGTTTCTAAAATTTGTCATCTGTACCGTTTTACCCCATGGTTGTAAACCATGGGACAACCAAGGAGCCAAATATAATGAGACCAGATATACAATATAATGTCTTATTTTTAATTTTAAAGTGATTTTATGAAATAATAGAGAAAGGGATTTTATAAATATGTCATGAAATTATTTTTTGCACTGAAATCAGATAAAAAAATATAACACTGTATATCACCTTGATCTGGTATTTTGTCAGAACTAATAATCAGCACAATTGGAATAACTATTATTTTAATTGTTTTCTTGTAAAATTGCTTTTTTACTGAATTTAAATTTCTATATACTATTTTTGATTCATTACACTTTTTCCAGAGTAGAAGTTCAGTTAAACCTTTTTACCCCAACAGCGTATAGTCTATTATAAAGGTTAAATACAGCTGTTGAACCTGAATTTATATTCAATTAATTAACAATTAAATAACGTCTACTTAAAAATTATATTTAGGTCTCGTAAACTAAACAACAGTGCTCAGAACCAAAAAACTAACAGCAAAAGAAAATATTTTTATTATAGATTTTCAAACATGGTCGTTTATCTCCCGATAGCGACGTTGCTCGATTTGAAGTGATGGCTGATGACACATCTTTTTCCCTCTACTTTCAAATATTGGTATTAAAAAAAATTCTAACTTTACTTGCTTTTGAGATATTGGCGGTGGACCTTTTTACTCGCAGACCGTTAAGCAACACTCTATCTTATATAAATTATTCAGCAAATTGAATTTAATTATAAAGTGAAAATGTACGATCAAATTAATAAGAATCTAGTGTATCGTAGAAGTATGTACATATAGATTCGTCCTCTCAGGCTTTGTGCAAATATGAATAATCAAAAAACGGGATGTGAATTTTCAACGGCTAATATCTAATTCGATATTCCTGTTTTAAAAACCATACCGACATAATTATCGCATCGAGTCGTTCGAAAGTTTCGTATTTTCGTTTGATCATATTCTGTTCCCACGGTTGCGGCGATTCAACGCTAACTTGCTAAATCGGATGCTAATATGCTGAATAATAGTCATATTGACATTAATAACATAAACTCATATATGATATCACTTAGATATTTGACTTCTTGTTTAGAAAATGTGTTAGCGGAAAGGCCGTCGGAAAATAATGCCGATTGTACGCCGCGTCGATTGTATCATTATCAACGCAATTTGCCATCGCAATTTGCTCGCTAAATGAAGCGCAAATATGAATTCAACGCGATAGAACTGAGCCTTTCAAAACAGAAGAAATATTCTTATTATTTTATAGTAAACACATCGCAAAAAGAATTGGATATATATGAATCATACAAACACATATGCTCAGACACACATACACATACATATATATATATATATATATATATATATACATATATATATATACATATACATATACATATATATATATGTGTGTGTGTGTGTGTGTGTGTATGGTCTGGTCAAATAATTTATGATATATCCAATATTTTATATAATAAAAGGTATCATTAATTAACTATTTATTTGCATATTGCGGTAATAAAATTACCATATTTAATTAAAAGCTATCAATCATATCGACAAATTAATTATAACACACATTTCACTAATAAATCTAATTAAAAAATAAATAAATCACAAAATCTTGGACCCAACCACAGTTGTAATCAAACGATTTAGTAGTTATTATTTCAATGCTACATGATTATATAATCTTTATATTTAATCAACTAAATTAAATTAATAAAATAATAAACATTTTGGTTAACTATTATTAATATAATTGCTTATCTAGGTGTGAGTTGCATTTAGTCTTGGAATAAATATGTAAACAAAAATGTTGAAACGCTAAAAAAAATCCAACAAGTATTTAGAAAGAAACGGTGCGACCGATCTTTACCAAAAAATATTTAATAGGTCAATTCCCAACTAATGTTTTTTGAACAGTTTTAAAATTTTTAATATTGAAACAACATTTCTGTCGAAAACGTGGACAAATAATTTGTTCCTTATCAATTAATTATAAAAAACTATCACGGCTTATCGAGTTTCATCAAACTAACATTTTTAAAATTGGTCCAGCCGTTTTAGAAAAACCGTCAACCAAGCCAAATTTTGGCTCACGTACACACACAAACTTCCTTCAGATTCGGTGTAAAATGATTCAGAATAACTTGAGGAAAACTTCGAGAAAACATAAAAATAGTAAACCGAATTTTAACCGAAAAACACACATCTCTTTCTGTAAGTTATCTGATGAACCCTATTGAATAAATCGACTCATTTAATAAGTATTAAAATTTTAGATTACTCGTATTTGAACAATATATTTTTAATTTAAAAAAATCTTTAGAAAATTGTCTAAAAAAATCTTTAAAAAAATCTTTAAAAAAATCTTAAAAAAATAGCATTGAAATATTGAGATTAAATATTAAACATATGCGAAGTTAATAATATGCCCGTATTATAGAGAAGTAAATTAAAGTAGGATTAAAGTAGGAATAAAAAATAATGTCCAAAAAATGATAAAAAATCCAGTATGTTGAAGGATAGCTGAATAGAATACTATATAATAAATCAGTATAAGTCATAACATGAAAATGTTGTAAGTGAATAATTGCTCTAAGGTCAATAAATAAATGAAAAAACAATAAATTCAAATAGCAATATGTTTATGATTCATAGAGTGACCAGCTTTATTATAGATTTTGTTTTGCAAAGTCCAGTTTGAAACATAAACTCAGAATCCTTGCATAATTTAACTTTATGCATTACAATATATACAATATACTTGTATGGCGTAACGGTTAAACGCGCTGCCTCGTGTGGACGGGGTTTGTCAGTTCGATATTTGCTCTGGATAACCACTGGTATCCACTTTTACTTGAAAATAGATAAAAAGTATGTTTCCGATTGAAAATAGCCCATTTTGGGCACTGCGGTGTGAAATGGCAATGGGAAATATCTCACACTAATTTTCCCTGAATAGAGTTAGAATTTAACTAAGCTCACAGATCTGCCCTAGGACAGTACTACCAAATTATTATTATTATTATTACAACACGATACATCTATGAAAGGTTCTAATAAAGTGCAAGCAAATGTTGCTTCTGCTGTGGACACCATACCTCAACTAATGCAAATAAGAAGATTAGTTGAGAACGAGTTCTCTTTAAAAATGTAACACATAACGCAAGCTGTTATAATATATTAATTAAATCATTATTTTCGCAATCGCAGTTCACCATCGGCTGCTATCAATCAGCAAGAATCAATTTGATGGCCACCCACGTTTATTAATTCAAAGTGCGCTCCTCGAGAGCTGTATATTAGGCTATCGCGACTATCGAGCATTTCAAAAATGATATATCATTATGTTCATAGCAAACAACGAACAGACAAGACACTCCGTGCTATAGGCCGAGGAGTGCGAAACCAGTCTCGGCCGATCGTAAAATATTAACACGTCTCAATATGCCGTATTACAGCGTAAAAAATAACACCTGTCACAAAGTTTATATCATTTGCATATTGTATTATTATATCAAACAATATTAATACGCACAGATTTCCCGACTCATTCTTAAAGTCTTCAATTGACGTGAATGACTCAGTTGTTGTTCGTGGGTTATGCCGTAAGACGCTCGCGGATGAAGATACAATTGTGGATGTGAGTTTATGGAAAAAATTGCTTTTGAAGTGATAAAATATTATATAATCATTATCTTCATGAATGTAATTCGTTTAATTAAGAATACATGACAAAATTAATATTACGCAAACTATAACGTTGAAGAGCTTTTCTAATCGTAAGGGGGCGTCCATTAATCACGAGAGGTTTTTAGGACCAGGGGGAGGTGTTGACAAAAAAATCACAAAATATCACGAGGGGGAAAAAGAGGTATAGTAAGATATCACGTGTATTTATTTTTTACCTGATTTTTAAAAGAAATCCAAACATTTTCAAAAAAAACAAAAAATTTTACCATTTTTTCTCGTAACTAAAAATACACGTGATGTTTGGTGGGTGAGGTGGAGTAATGTTGAATATCACCAAGGGGGAGGGTAAGTCCAAAAATCTTTAAAATGCCCCCTAAGCTTAAATGTAGTTATTGACCCTAGTTTTCGTTAAAAAAATCAATTTCTATTTTCTAATGTTTTGAAAAGTGAATTATAACACTGATTCAAAAACAATCTACCAGCAACTCGGTGCCGCATTCTGACGAAAACGTATCTGCAGTAAACTTGATATTATTGTGTATGTTATGCAATTTGTTTGATTTGTGGACATTGAAGAATCTACACTTACAACAATATCTAAATTTATGATCTGAAGTACGTTAAAGCAATTTCCAAAAGCCATAGTGGGTTGATTCCAGTATCATGAGGGTTTATTTTATCATTTCACAGAAAAGTACAAGGTTAAAATTCACAACTAAAAAAGTGAATATTTTATGAATATATGCTACTAAAAATGATACATTATAATTAATTTATTAGTGTAAGAAAGTTGATGAAATAAATAAAATTCTACATTAGAAATTCTCAGCGGGTTGGCGAACAATATTTAAAGGGCCACATGAAGCATGCGGGCCGTTGATTGTTCATCTTTGGTCTATTGTATTTGACGCTTCAATACGAAGTAGTTCCTTCGGGAGGACAGCCGAGTGGAAAGGGTTAAATTTTAGGAAGATAAAAGTTATTGTTAACGATAACATTTATATTATATATTATAATTTGTTTATATATGATAACAGAGTTTATTTATTGAGTATTATATTCTTCATTCTATATTTGCATTAGTTTAGAAAAGATAAAATTGTTGTAACAGAATAACAATTTTGGAACAATTTGATACGATTATTTCATATATAAAACTTTAAAACATAAGTTAAATTTATGATTATAGGATTATGGTGTTACTTACAGTAGAACCTCGTTTATCCGGCCCTCGATTATACGGATTTGCGATTATCCGGACTATCAACCGCGACCAATATCTATGTATGTACATACCTACAAATCAAATTTTTGCATGATTAATGCTGCAGTTTAGTACATGTATGTAATGTAATCTAAGAAAATATTTATGTACAAACATAAGAAAGTGTCAATTTCTTAATAAACATTGATTTTTGTTGATATCTATGTATGTACACAATATTATTTTTAATATATAATCGATTATCCGGATTTTCGATCATCCGAATGCCCATCGACAACATTCAGTCCGGTTAATCGACTTCCAACTGTACTTGAAAATTAATGAAAACTTCAATTAAATACAATAAATTATATATAAATATATGTGTGTATATATGAGTCTGTATGATTTTCAAACAAATATATTAAATGAAAAGGTAAAAACACGCACAAAAAGCAGTCATCTATCATTCCTACATACAAATAGCGATCCAACAAGAATGCCACAAAAATCTAGTAAGAATCTCAGTACCAGTCTGACGAGAAAACGAAGCCTAGCCATTAGAATCCGATGTTTTTTGTTGCGTGTACTCTATTTGTTATAGAAAGTGAAATTCATTCCAGAGACAGATAATTCGTAAATAATTGTTCTGGATTATGTGAACTAAATAATAAATTATAGTTTCTTAAGAATTCGGTAACTTGAAATATATATTTATACATATATTTATATATACATTGATAAACTTGAAATGGTTAAATTTTAGTTCGGAAAAATAAAATGATAATGCATAGGATAAGAGGAGCTGCCTAAAGGTCCGCAGGTAAAAAGATCCACACCTCGTTGTGAGCACTGTTGTTTAGTTTGCAAGACCTTAATTTATTTTTTAAGCATACGTTACTTAATTGTTCTATAAGATGTATTGCCAATTTTAAATTAGATTCAACAGTTTTTTTTATATAACCTCTATAAAAACTTACACCTGGATGGGGTAAAAAGGACCAACTGAACCTTCACCATGGCAAAAGTGTAGAAATAAAAAATAGCAAATAAAAAAGTAAATTGAGTTAAAAAATAAATTTCACAAAAATAAACTAAATAAAAGTTATGCTGATAATTTTTTTTTCGATAAAATACCAGATCAATTTTATGTTCAGTGTTACACCTAGTTGAGGTAAAAAGGACCAACTGCAACTTCACCCTGGCAAAGGTATAAAAATAAAAAATAGCAAATAAAAAAATAAATTGAGTTAAAAAAACATATTTATAAGAGATAAATTAAATAAAGGTTCTGCTGACAATTTTTTCTGACAAAATATCAGATCATAATCATATAAAGTGTTATCTCTGTAAAAAAATTACCCATAAAATTTATAGTTTGCTTTGGTTGAATGATGTAGCTAATATTTCGTAAAATCTCTTTAAAATTAAAAATAAGGCATTGAACCTGTTTGCCTCATGGATGACCCATTAACCCCGCCTATGAGGTAAAAAAGACCAGGTAACAAAGTATTGAAAAACAACAAAAAACATTTCTACAATGATGAATTAGCTGGGAGTTTTACTGAACATAGTCAAATAGTTGTTTGTTTGATATGTGTTATTTGTTCTGATATAATTGGTTTGGTTTTCACTATAGAATTGCTCAAAATCAAATTGGACCTTTGTGCTCCGCCCTACCCTATATTAAAACGGTTTTATTAATATTTTAATTTATTTTGGTTTCGCTAATTATGCGAGTTTATATGAAAACCAATATTTAACAAATCAATAATAATTTTATTAAAGAGATCAATATTTTTGTTACACTTAAAAAAAAAGTGGGAATCAAGGAAGCCATGGGTTTTTGATAGAAACAATTATTATGTCATGACATCAAAAAGTCATGGAACACTTAGTTTTAATTGAAGCTAATTCGCTCCAATAATACTTTATTTTTTATTTAATCAATATTTAAACATGAAGATTTGAAAATTCATCAATTCCAATAATATATTTTTTTATAAAGTGCATATATGACAATATGACCTCTCTCTATATGGTCTCGTATTCAAATATAAAAGTACATATTCACCGACACATATCAAAATGATATATGTGCGTGTTGTGTACTGTGTACACATGCATCCATCCTTTAGAAGAATCATTATAAGCAATGCTGAAACAAGCTATCGGGTATTAATTGAGATATTCGGCCACCCATATTCTGCTGTCCGTTGATAAAACGTCAGTACGTTACGATCACACACATGAAGAACTACTAACTGAACCGCTGACCGTACACTGTCAATAACGATAGACTTCTTAAACTTAAACACACCACGCCAGGATTGAATATAATATTATATTACTTTTAGAGAAAATCATATTTTGAAGCGGTTTAACTGTTAGAATTATACACTAATAGATATAAGCTTTTGACATACAGTTAAACCTCGTTAAGACGATTTTCTAGAGGAAATGAGCTTCCATCAATCAATGAGGTTTTTAGGGGAAGGGGGAGGTTTGACTAAAAATCACAAAATATCATGTGGGTGAAGAAGGGGTATAGTAGGATATCACGTGTATTTATTTTTTACCTGATTTTTTTTTTAAAAAATCCAAACATTTTCAAAATAAAAATCAAAAAAATTACAATTTTTTCACGTAACTAAAAATACACGTGATGTTTGAAGGAAGAAGGGGGGTAATTTTGAATATCACCAAGTACCATCAAGGGGAAGGAGGGGTCTAAAAATCCTTAAAAAGTCGATCACGTGATTAATGTATTCCCCCTAAGATGCTTCATGCGAGGTAGAGAATAGGCGCAAAATGCTTTAAGGTGCAGGGACCGGCGTAAAGTAGCGTATTATGCGAGTTATCGTATTAAGCCTGATCATTCTTACAAGGCTCATCTTATCGTAAAATCATGATCGTCTTCACAAGGCTCTACTGTAATTTATCATGTAATTAACATGATAAGTTTTCTGTCAAAAAATACAGTAGAACATATAGTAAAACCCCGTTAATACAATTTTCCAGAGTAAAAAGCTTCTTAACCGAGATAGAGAATAGGCGCAATATGCTTCAAAGCGCAGGAACCGGCGTAAAGTGGCGTATTATGCGAGTTATCGTATTAAGCATGATCATTCTCACAAGGCTCATCTTATCGTAAAAGCATGATCGTCTTCACAAGGCTCTACTTAATTTAAATGATTAAAATGAAGTTTTCTGCCAGAAAGTACAGTATCTGAAGACATCCTTTATCTCGTTTGAGATATGTAACTAACTTTCTATTATTAGATAAAATTAATGTAATTTTATTATTTATATAAATTTATATTAATATATTTTATCACCAAGTCCCAGGTTCAAAAACGTGTTTAGGACAATGTGATATCAATCTTGTCTGAAAATTTGCCTTCCCAGCATATCTGCATTAAGACATTTCTTCACTATTTGAAAAAATTTAATGAAAAAATCAAATTTAGATAAAACAACCATGAACTGCTTTCTAAAAAGGCCACATAGTTAAGAAGTATCATCTATGGTATCATCACAATAACTCATAAAACTCAAGTTTTGATAGCTGTTAAAAATAATATACGAGGTCTGTTCAAAAACTTTTCGTAAATTTCGTTTTTTCAAAAAAATATTTATTTTTTCGTCTACATTAATGTGGTCCCCTTCAAAGTAGTCCCCCCCAGATATAATACACTTATGCCAGCGATTTTTCCAATTTTCGAAGCACCCTTGATATTCACTTTTTGATATGTCCTTGAGCACTCTCGGCGATTTTCTTCAATCGAGGAAAACCGCCGTCCTTTCATGGGTCTCTTCAACTTTGGGAATAGGAAAAAGTCACACGGAGCCATATCTGGTGAATTTTTGCACTTTACAACACTTTATTTCATTTTTTACGCAAAATTTAATACAAATTCTTTGACTTTTTCAATTCTTCCATTGTAAAAATCGCCGAGCTCAGAAAAACACGTCGAACCTTAGCGACTACCACAGACAAAGTAAACAGTGAATATAGCTGAAAATTTCATCATACTTTAGGGGCATGTATACCAACACAATAAAAAAAAATTTTGACAATCAGACACTCCAGACCCGCGAAATTTAATTATTAGTAATTCCGGGTACTTTTTGAACACACCACGTATATGTACCTACTTTCATAGCATAAATTTCAGTCAAAAAATTTGTTTCATCTACTGTAATTAAAGAAATTATGTAATGCACCGACAAAGGTTATATATACATATAAAGTACTCTTAAGAATGGGAGAAGAAAAGCATGATATGACCATAAAAAAGGAAACTAGATTGGACCCATATTAGAGAAAATGTGTCCTCTGAAAAATGTCACCAAAAAAAACATAAGGGCTGGAAAAATGAGCTCAAAAAAGAATACAAGTGCTAAGTGTTGAGAAAAATGCAGAATATTGAGAGCTGAAGCACAGGAAAGAAATGCATGGAACCACAAGTTAGAGATATACAATCTTGAATTAAATGCCATCTATAAACAAGAAAATAGTTAAAATGCAGTTCTCTCACATCGTGGATCTACTTCCAAGCAGACCACTAGCGATAAATAATTGTGAACAAAATATATAGCTTATAGAAAAAATATGTCTAAACATTTGTTTAAATTCAAAGTATATTGCAATGCGTCCATGTCTACTGTTCTCAAGTATGCATATAGCCAAAATTCATGTTTATTAAATTTATTTAAAAAAAAATTTTATACAACAGTATGTAATCCAAAAATATTTATGTGCAGTATTTAAAATTAATCGAAACCAATAAATAATATAAATTGAAACCACATTGAATTATAACCATTGGAAAAAATAAATCAATAAAATGCGTTTAACAACATCATAAAGTGTGAATGTAGAAAATGAGAAATAAGCATTAACCACTCGTATTTCTAAAACTGAATGCAAATTGTGTTCGAACGGCAAAGTCGATATATTGCTAGAAACCTCATACTGCATAACTTAATTCGCAATATCCATACTGCACATTGCCTAACCGATTATTTATTGCAAATTGTAGACGGTATACTAAAACGGACCGTGGACGTCTATGGGATGATGACTTCATTTCGTATTTACAAGTATTGCGAATGCAGTGTGAGGAGTCTTAAATGAAAGGTTACAAGTATTAAGTTTCACGTGTTTAGCAGAGCTTATCAAATTTCTGCATGTTTTTGGGCCTCCCGAACCAAATGAGGAGTTATGGAAAATATTGGGCAGAAAAGAGAATGTTGGTAATAACTTGATGGTTGGAATTTGCAATAGTTTGAAGATTAGAGGTAAATGAGTATTGAATATTGATTCTGCAATTATAAAGTAATAATAAATTCATCATATAGAAATTAGAGAAATATTTGGGTTGCCATCTATAAATAATCGTCATTGAAGAAGACAGAACAACAACTCTTAGGACTCGTTAAGTTGCAAATGATGTATCAAATAATTTATAGGTTATTATTTTGGTACAAAACAAATATAAATATTTTTTTTGTAATTTTGTTTTATAAATAATCTATAAATTTATGGTATTTTAATAATGCGCAGCATATAAAAACAAAGTTAGTAAAATAGTAGAAAGCATTCCAGTAGCATGCTGTAAGTATTAAACTTTGTTGTATTTCTATAGTTTACGTCGAAACAAGAAACACTCGTGTTATGTGTTATGTAGTATAATTTAATAGTAATAAATTCAAATATATTGCTATTTATATAATATATTGTACATGCATACACACTAAACAACCGCGCGATCTTATGACGATTTTGATACTCAATTCCTTAAATTTGATGAGTGTTTTTATAATAAATATAATAGTATATAGTTTTCTTCATACCTCTGTATGTATTCAAACCCAAAAACATAAAAATGTTAATCACTCCAAATATATCGATTAAAAAATATGAAAATCAATTTCCAGTAGCAATTTATGAGTATAAAAACATAATCATTATGAAAGAAGTAATACCGTGTTTCCTCACAAATGAATAATTATCTTAATATTGTTCCCAGTGTTGAAGTCACGAATGTCAAACAAATTTAAACAAACACATAAAACGATTTAAAAGCGTGACGAGTAACACAAACATATCTATTAGTCCCAGGTGGTTTTACGATAGAGAACAAACATTCGGGGCAAATAAAAATTGGTGTTAGGTGCGAGTCGAACCCGGTCACTAAAATTCTTTCAATAAAATTAAGATAAAAATAAAGGCAAATTATTGGGTTTCCTCCTAAAAGCCATTGTGAAATTATTCAAATAATTATTCCAAGACAGAATGTAATTTATATGAAAATCAAAAAATAAATATTCTTTTTCAATTTATACGAATTTTCTTTTTTCACTTTTTGATTCACAAACAAATCATTTCTCTACGATTTAAATTTACGCACAAAGATAATATAAATTATTTATTTTTGGTACATCATATATCTACATTGAAGATTAAAAACACAGAGCATGAAAATACCAGTATCAATATATTAATATAATAATAATTTAATTTAGAAATTTGAATTTTATTTTAAAAGATCAATATTGAGCAATTATAAGCTCTTGAAGAAAAATTGACAATTGCAATGTGAATAGATTTAAATCAAAATATGAAGACAACTTCAGAAAACAGTCAAACACCTTCAGAAAAGTTAAGAGATCTTAAGAAAAAATAAAGTAGCTTATAAAAAATCTTGTTTAACAGATTATCAAACTTTGGTAATTAAAACATTAAAAATGTGCATTTTAATAAGGTGACCATACGTCCCGGTTTGGCCGGAACAGTCCCGGATTTCCACCTTATGACCCGGGTTGGTTAAACTCCAACTCGATTCAGGGAAGAGTAGTGTGAAAGATTTCCTATTGCCACACCGCAGTGCCCAAAATTGGCTATTTTCAATTGAAAACATATTTTTTATTTATATTTTTAAGTGAAAATAGACACCGCTGCTGCACGATACCAGGTTGCCAGGGCGGGGGCTTGAACTCGCGACTTCTTCCAGCGCCATGGAAAACCCTGATTGTCATTATAAAGAAATGTATCAAATCTTTTCCATTTCACTAAAAATTTTGTATATTTGCAGACTCAAAGAATAGAGAACAGTATTTAAATATTGATTATTTCCCATCATTGAATGTGCTAAATATTTCTAGACATTTCTTCGAATGCTACTGCAAGTGCGTAAATTACATCTAACCCGGTCTATTATAATATACATCTGAATATTTTTTTTATTAATTTAAATCAATTATTGCGTCTGCTATTTAAAGGAGAGAATACATTATTAATAGGAGCATTTAGAGACAAAGCCGGATCATTTGTTTTGAGAACACACAAGGCGATTAATATCTAAGCGGCCTTCAAGAATGATACGATACATTTATTCTGATGTGTAGCATATTCATCAACATTTTAATGGCAACGGACCACATAGATTTATTTCCATATCGCTCTTCTCTTCCAATGTTTATGTGTAAACACAACGAATGCGATTAAGTAGGTGGATGACGATCTGTCTTTTGGAAAATAACTCAAACGATATTAATAGATTCGTACAAATAAAAACAAATTACGAAAACAATAGCACTAAAAATTTTAACAACGTATTCTATGAGCTATTATCCGGTGCACAACTCAAACTAGTATTTTTCTCTAGAAAACAACCCAGCGATGAACCACTTTTTATGAGTATAAATAGATTTTATTCATTATGTTTATCTAATAGTGATAAGCATATATTTGTTGCATTAATGCTCATAGAATTCCACTTGAGGTCTATAATCTCAAATAAAAATTTGATGTCATACTACTGGATATCAAGCCGGCCAATGTTGGGATCAATTCGGAAACTAGCTGGCCCTAGACCTTGTTCTAAACTACTATACCACCACAGGCTCAAAATACATGGATAACATTAAAAATACACTATTTTTGTTATCAAGAAACTACAAATAGCAAAGTAACATTTTTTTAAAAAATCTGCAAAAATTTCTGAATCTCTATATCTAAGTTATAGTTATAGACTTTACAATTGTATATTTTGAATTTATATTTATTTTATTTAAAAACTCTAAAACACAAATATATGTGTATTAATTGATTGAACTTTATTAGATAATTTAGTAAAAAAATTATCAAGGAACTTTTATATTTTTTTTGTCAAAATTCCTGCAAAAATACTATTTTTTATGTCACGCATATATGACTGACATATGATTAAAAACAATAATCGCAAAGATATAAAAGAATGTAAAAATAGACAGTTTCGTTAAAAAAATTGTAACAAAAGCATTTATTTATTTAAAAACTCTATATGTTTATTAAAACATCTCGAAATATATTAATATAAGAAGCTCTTAAGAAATATACTATCCATATTAAAATATAACTACTTTTCAAAGATATTTATAAGTGTATCATGTAACAATCTGTAATGAAAATTACGATTGGACAAGTAGATATAAGCAAAATCATTTTGCTTATGGCCTTTAAAAGTGCTATAATTTATATTAAATACTACTTTGTAAATAAAACTGAATTTCATACATGTACTTTATGTGTAGTATAATGAAACTTACAATGTTGTTGTACTCAAGTTATTTAATTGAAGCAAATAATTTAAACTTTAGTCGATAAGACCATTAAATAATTGTAAATTAAAAGTATCATACTTATTAAATACGATGCAAATATACAAACCGTTCTCTATTATTTTTTTTGTTTTTCTTTTTCTTTTGTTTAACAAATGAGAAGGATCAGACTTATTTTAAAACAAGACTTTTAACTCTCATTCTTAGCATACGCATTTTTTCTAGTATTTTTTTAGCTCACTAAAAAAAGCATCCAAAATAAAGAAGAACGCAGAAGCACGTGAGGATTGTTCGAAAGTTCAAATGTGTGCAAATAATAGGGTCGTCAAAATAAAAATAAAAAAAATAATATATATATATATATATATATATATATAAGTTGAAATGGAAATTTGTTACATAGTGTGTTGCAATGTTAAAATAAAAATTATTATTTCCTATCCTTTTGCCCTTAAAGTAGAGTAAGGAGGGGCACAAAGGTCCAATTTGACTTTGAGCAATTATATTGTTAAAACCAAACCAATTATATCACAACAATAACACATAGCAAACAAACAATTATCTGACTATGTTCAGTAAAACTCTACAATTCATCATTGGAGAAGTGCGTATTTGCTGTTTTTCAAAAATTTGTCAACTGGTCTTTTTTACACTAAAGGTGGAGTAAAATGAGACAACAAGGGAGGTCCAATGTCTTATTTTTCATTTTTAAGAAATTTTATAAAATAATAGCTAATTTATTTAACCAATGCAAAATATAAATTCATTGGGTGCATTTTTTACAGAGATAACTCTGTAAATAACCTTGATCCGGTATTAGCATTAAGTAAATAACTAGTAACACATACCAAACAAACAACTATCTGACTATGTTCAGTAAAACACCCAGATTTCTTCAATTCATCATTGCAGAAATGTGTTTTTGCTGGTTTTCAAAAATTTGTCATCTGGTTCTTTTTACCCCATAGGCAGTGTAAAATGGGCCAACCAAGGTGGCAAGCAGGTCCAATGTCTTATTTTTAAAGGGATTTTACAAAATAATAGCTGCATTATTTAACCAATTCAAAATATAAACTTCATGGGCACATTTTTACAGAGATAACCCTGTAAATAACCTTGATCTGGCATTAGCATTAAGGTAACTATCAAACAACTATCTGACTATGTTCAGTAAAACTCCCAGCTTTCTACAATTCATCATTGCTGAACAGTATTTTTCAAAAATTTGTCACCTGGTCCCTTTTACCCCATAGGCGGGGTAGAATGGGACAACCAGGAAGCAAAGAGATTAAATCTTCTTCGTTTTATTTTTAATTTTAAAGATTTATTAAATAATAGCTACATTATTTAAGCAAAGCAAATAATAAATTTCGTGGTACATTTTTTACAAGGATAACACAGTATATAACCTCGATCTGGTATTTTGTCAGAAATATTCATCAGCAAAATTGGAATAACTATAAAATTAATTTATCTCTTGTAAAATTGCTTTTTTAACTAAATTTACTATTTTTTATTGTTTACACCTTTGCCAGGATAAAGGTTCAGTTGGTCATTTTACCTACCAACGTGTCATATATTAAAAGGGAATGCTTTCTTTCAATCGATAATTATTATAAATTAATTACTTTTTCAGAAGTGCTCATCAAACATTCGTAATTTTACGTAGATCGAAGGAAAACATAAATACACACAATTACTACAAACTAGACTAAAAACAATACTAAGCAAAAGCATATCAGTAAAGTTAGGACAGGATCCACTGAATCCTTGACCCAAATTTTTGAGATGCAGTTAAAAACGTCACTATATTTGAGCCAATATTTGAATCATTCTATCAATTACAATTTTATCTGATTTCTTTTAATAATTGGCAACCCTTGAATTTTGGGAATGCACCGAGTGAGAGTGAAGAAATCGAAGAATTGTAGAGTTGCGGGACCCTGTGAGTCAGTTTCTTTGGCTCGAGCGCGCGGGACGATTTTGATTAAGACCTCCCAACGCGTCGGACAACCGACAAACGGCCTAACGCCACAACGACCTACACACAAATATATATACTGGCTCGGAATTAGAGATGCAAAATTCGGATATACCTCGATGTTGACATCGTAATTATGATAAGAGGTAATTATCGTAAATAAAATATACGTTTTGTTCATATCCTAACAGTAGAGTATATAAATACATGAAAATGATCCGTTTCAAAATCGAAATTAATTATCAAAAAACAATAGAAAATATTTTTTAAAAATTAGAATTTTTTTTATTCATTGTTTATATAGTAAAACAAAAATACATATAAGAATTATCTTACTCCATTGCTGATAAATTAAAAGAATATCGACAATATTTTTAACTTATCATACATTGTCAACTTCCTTTACGAGCATTAACCCTTTGCACTCGCATGCCGTCGCTCTGAAGGCATAAAACGTATAACTTGTACAATCTACTAGTAAAAAGAGTTCCATTTTTATAAGATTATTTTACTCCATTTCTGAAATTTTTTTGAAAAATATTGACAATAATTTTAACTTATCCATTGTAAATTGCCTTCGCCTACATAATACATAATTCGTATGACTTTTGCAATCTACATGTAAAAAGTGTTCAATTTTTTCATAAGGACTATTTTACTCCATTACTATTATATTTAAAAAAAAATATTGACAATAATTGTCAACTGCGTTTACGAGCATTAACACTTTCCACTCACATGCCGCCGCTCCGAGCTTATTATACATTTAATTTGAACTTATTATACATTATTATTATACAACTGCCTTTATGAGCACTAACCCTTTCCACTCGCATTCAACCGCGCCGGGTGCATAATTCGTATAACTTTTGCAATTTACGAGCGGAAATATTAACTTTTTTTCTATTTTGAAAAAATATTACTTTAATAACATAAATAATGGAATATATATAGAAATATAATAATTGAATTTGAAGGAATGACTGAATAAAACGAATAAACTAAATGACGTTTGATTAATAACTTTTTCATTTTGAAATTAATTCCAAGTTCAATAATGACTAGCAAATATCGTATTTATTTTAGGTCCTATTCTTTGTGGAATTTACCTACAAATCGTCAAATATGTTTAGACCAATTGCAATAATATATTTCTGATAAGAAAGTTACTATATTTTAAAGAAATATCGTTTATATATAATTTAGTATATGGCTAATGTACCAGTTTATAAAGCCAATAAAATAATAAAAAAAAAAAAAAGAAATATCAGATTATAATGAGTGAGTTATAATTATTTCTTTTAATTTTTTTTTGTATTATATATTAGTTTTGTGATGTCAAACAGCGGAATTGAAATGTCTTGTGTCATAGTATTGTTATGTTACCGTTCAGGTAGAGTGCAAAATTTTGTTCTATAATTTTAGAAAATAGTAATATCTATTAGTCATGTTTTGAAATTGAGTTTTGTATATTATAATTAGTCTGATGAGCGTCAAGTATAGTCTATGTTTATTTCATAAATTCATTGAGCCTCTAATGCTCTCAAGAAGATTGAAAACAATGTTTCATGGTTTGTTAAGGTCAATATCGTTGAATAATATGTGGGCGACACTTTTGTTTTTGAAACAATAATTTTAAAATTAAAGAAATGCAATAATCAACTTCAAACAAAAATATATATAAAAAAGATCAAAAATAAAAAATGTTGTGAGTGCATTTGGATCAACATTTGATATGGCGTAGTTGACAAAAAATTATTTACGAGAATTTCGCTAGCTTTATTTTACTTGAACCTTTATAATTCAATTATTATTTTCGATATTTGTTTTACTTTCTCATCTCTACAAAACAAACTCGCCAGAACTTCAGCTCGACTGATTCTTATACTTGACTCAAAGTCTTCGGTCGTCAGTGTTTCGAAAAGCCATCGACTTACATTATTGTTATTAGCGCCGGAGGAAGCGCCGCTGTGACTCCGGACAACATATGACATATTGCCACTCAAAGCAAACAAAAATATTATGTTTCAGTATTGTACGGTCATGTAAACTAAGAAAGGGTTCTTTTAGAAATCTGCCGCGGTCGGAATATATTAGGCTTTGCTTTTTTCAGGAACCGATGACTTATTTTAACCGTATAGAAATAACGAAGCTTCATAAATAATGGATTTAAATTGAGGAATCCAGTAATAATACATTTATTATAAGAGAATACATTTTTGTTCTCACTACTTTGAACTTAATGGTCAAAAAATGATCAAACTAGCTTTTTGTAGCTATTTGTCTCTTGCCAACTATAGATTTCAAGTAAATTCAAGGAGCAGAAGTTGACTACTATGATATAGTATTTATTGGCAAGATGAGGCTTGTATAGAAAAAATTTCAATAGATATAATCGATGAACTTTTTGAGAACCTTTCAAATCCTTTACATACGCGGTCTCTATCAGTAAACACAATTATAAACCTACTAAAGGCTCAGCTAATCTTCTTCATGGCGTTGCTTCCAAATGTATCGTGAGAGATAAATTGTGACACGGAGAGATAGACTCATGCAGTTTCCCACTCATTGTTGGTCGCTATTTTTGGATGTGTGAAATAATGTCATTAAATGTCTCAATCGAATACTTGGAATGCAAATCCTGTACCTCCCGTTGAGATACGTCTGCTTACGTTAAATTTAGAACTTTGGGTTAAAATTCAGTAAAAATGCTAGCAACGGAAAAAGAAGAATAATGGACAAATTTGGTTAATTACGAACAACTTTGAATAAGTTAGAATAACTTCAACAAAATTATATAAAATTTAATGTTTCATCAAATCTTGTTCATTTTCTTCAACTGCGCCTATTCCATCATCAGCAAATTTTTGGTAGTACTTAGGATGTCTAAATCTGATCTCGTTAACTTTAATGACTATAAAAATGCAAGCCTTAAAAATAAAAGTCTTAAAATAAATAAAAGTCTTAAAATTTTATCATATCTAATATTTTAAACAATAAACAGAAATTGATAGTTTTATGAGCTGTTGTGCTAAAACGTCTCGTTCACTCTGATTTTTAGAAGGCAGCCTAACATTTAGCCTATCTATGTTGATTACATTTTTATTATTAAAATTTCTAATGCTGATCATATGAAAATACAAGCCTAATTCGGTAAAAAAATATACTATATATTATGAGCAGGTTCTAAAAACCATTCAGGTGGTGCTAGGTGCCTGATATTGCAACTTCAGAGTTCCTGATGCAACCTGATATAAAATATCGATTTTTATTTGGAAATATTGATAAGAAATATATTTTCGTGTAAAATTAGCCTTTCTAGACATTACTGCGAAAAAACATCAAATACTAATTTCAATAATACAATAACAACCATAGTGGACAACCAATGCTTTTAAATTGTCAAATGAAAATTAGAAGTAATACCACCACAACTCATATAATACTTAAAGCAATAATGGGTATTAAAAAAATTCATGAATCTAATCATGAATAATTTCATTTTTACAGTTGTTACTCGTATATTTACACTTTATTATAGTCAATATACGTTTAGGTCACTTAACGCAAAATTCAAGTTTTGCAGTTTATTTATTTATTTATTTTATTATGTTTTAGCTTATGTTTACACATGCAATAATATTTAAATATTATTGCAAAACAAAATTATTGAAAAATTATTAAACAAGAATGCATGTGCACCATCAATACTTTTTTATCAATTCCAATAAAAACTTGTAAAATTAATTAGCTGTAATAAATTATCATTATCATGTATACCATAAACTTAGACCAATATAAAACTCGTTGGAAACACCTATGGTTGGTCGAAGTGTGACAAAAAACTGCATCTACGAATAAATTATCGTGAAATATATATAAACGCATCTCTATGCAAATTTAATTTGTTGTGATCTTAGCCGATGACTGCCACAAATTATATTTCGAAACATGTGATTAATAAAAATTAAAAACACATTAGCTGGTACAACGGAAGTTATTAATATGTAATTATTCAGTCGATAAAGTTAAGTCGGTTACTTAAATGATAATGTCGATAAGTTGGCTTAAACTGGAAAGGAAACATAAAATCTTATATTTTGTCGTGATCTTTAAGAAGCAAGGTAGTGTTTATCGATCAGTAAGTAATTTTTATTAGATAAACGATAGTTTGAACCTAATTAAAATTTAATATGCTATATTTTAGGATAGTAATGGAAATATAATTAAGTTAAAAACAAGATTAAAGAATTGTTAACACAAAAACATTAAAGTGTTTTAAAGCAAACAATTAAAATATTTTTTTTAACTAAATTGTTTGATGATTTGAATGAAAATTCTACTATAAACTAGACATTCCATTCAATATTCTTTACTACAATTAGTTTGTAATGTTACAACTAGGTTTTGTTTCAACTAACCTCAAGTGCAATTTTTTACATTAATCAAAATAACTATTTATACAATTTAGCAATCACAAAAGTTGTAACACATTATCAAAGATTGATAAAGAAACAAAATAAGATGTATACTAGTGGTGTATGGCATCGTGCCTTCAAGCAAATTGCTGGAACTTCCCGTACCGTAATGAAATATATTCGAGAAATATTGAATGTTTTCAAATAGATTATTATAAATACTGTAACTTTCATTACTCATATTTTATAGGTAAAATATAAGAGTTTATAAATTGGAAGACGACGTTTATAAAGTAAATGAACAAAACTTAATCAATCGGATTTAAAGTTATGGACATTGTCTAATATTTATATGAAATTATATAAACTGAATTGCAAAGTTAAAATTATTTATTTAAAGTATATAAGTAAGCTTCAGATAATAGCCAGAATTAAAATTAAAATACAAATTATTAAACTTTTAGAAAAAAAATAAAATAAAAAAAATTCTTTACCCAAAAGCAATCGTTTTGTCAACTCAAGCAGAAAGTTCTTTGAATCAAATCAAATTCCAATCGAATGGTAAATTCTCTTAAAAACTGGCATATTTGCACATATAACTCTGTATCTCTAAAACGGCTGGACCTGCCTTTGCCAAAAATCTATCTAATTTATACTAATCACCACTTCTCCGCATCATTACGAATTGAATGTTTTTTGGATCATTCAAATCGGATGTTCCATTCTCTCAAAAACTCTATTTCTATTATCCGCATTCTTTGCTCCGTATCTCAGAAACGGCTAGACCTGCCTCTGCCGAAAACTAATCAGCACATTTCCTTATCAATAGGAATCGAATGTTTTCTGAACCATTCAAAGCGGTTGATCTGTGCGCCCGAAAACGTGGACAAAAAATTGCGGACACAGACACATCCATTTTTCCTAAGATATGCCAAAATGTTACAATAATTACAATAACTTACCCTACGAGATGTTAATAAATCAAAGCACAATTTTATAATAATAAACGTATTTAAGTTCCATTTACTATTTATTCCATTTAGCTCACATTTATCCTGTTTCCGATCCCAATTTCCATTACAGCTCACATCTGATTAAACTGTTTTCTGCATAAACAATTTCAGTGCCGAATTAGATTATTACATTAACTTCCATTTCAGAAAACAAAAAGTCTCGAAATGTAAGGCAAATAAATAATTTCCATATGCTATATGGTAAACATGCAGTCTATGTTCAAACGGGAACGGCTGATGCGCCTCGCTAAACAGCTCGCCATCGGACAGACTATACAAAATAATATGCACATATTACGAACAATTTTCTGTTGTTTACATAATTGAACATCATTGCTAACAACTGGACAGCTGGCAGACATTGTAGATTACATCCTGAAGGTAAATCATAAGTTGATGATGAAATATTTTTCGAACAAATAGAGAATGACATCCGAACAAAATTCAATTGCATCACTGTGGAGGTGAAACAAGAGTGCAAGGTGACTAATATTTTAATTGAATTGTGATCCAAAATTGAAATACACAGATATTTTGCATAATAGTGAAAACTCCATAAACATATCAATTTGAGAAAATATTTATAATCTTATTTCAATATTAATAGCTGGTCATCGTCAACGAGCTGTTCTAAAATAACATTTCAAAAAAGCACATTCACACTCATATATAAATAAGTACACGTAGTTCTTTTTTGAAGAGTTTTTAGAGCACCTGGGTTCTTAATAGAGTAGAAAAGTCCGTAGGTAAAAAGGTCCACAACCATTATCTCAAAAACAAGCAAAATATAGAACTGTTTACTGATACTATTTGAAAGTAGAAGGGAAAAGATGTGTGTTCAACCTTCTCCAAAAGATGTGTGATCACCCTTCATACGACGACGCAATCAGGAAATATATCTAATATTCATAATACCAGAAGTATTTTAATTCTTTCGTAGTTTTTTTGAGCTTTTGTATTTATTTTATAATACCTGAATATAATTTTTAGGTACAACGTATACCTAATTTAATATTTATACCGAATTTAATTGTTTTGTTAGATTCGTTGTTATTTTTAAGTTAAATTCAACAGTTTTTTAAGTAAAACTTCTTTAGACGCGACTAGGGTGTAAATCCGTACAAATGCAACGGAAATGCGTTACGGCATAACTGTGCGTCATTTGCTTTCGATGAAATCATTTCTATACGGGTCGATTGTGATCAGTCGTCGTGTATGTGAAGAGATCAGTCGTTGTATGTGTACTGGCATCAACGTTGTATACGTACCGATACCAACAAGGAGTATAGTATAAATACAGTAGCCAATAAGTTTTACTTCAATCGCGTGTGAACCTTACACGCACTCTTTTTTAAAAAAAAATCCTCTAGAAAAGCTTATATTCGCAAAAGGCAAAATGTTAGTTAATAATAAAAATAATATGAAAGGCAAAATGTAAGCATAAGAAATAGTTGAAACAAAAATGTAATTTAAAAAAAGCAATTTTACAAGTGATTAAATAAATTACCTAATAGTTATTCCTACTCTGGTGATAAATATTTCTGGCAAAATACCAGATCAGTGTTAAATACGGTTAATTCTTTGTGAAAACATGTTCCCATAAAATTCGTATTTCACATTGATTAAATAATGTAGCTACTATTTCGTAAAATTTCTTTAAAATTAAAAATAGAATATTGTATCTGTTTGCTCGATGGGTGTCCCTTTTTACCCAGCCCATGGGCTAAAAAGGAACAGAGAACAAATGTTAGAAAAATAGCTAAAAAACATATTTTTATAATTAGGAATTAACTGAGAATTTTACTGAACATAGTTCCATAGTTGTTAGATTGATATATATTATATGTTGTCATGTACATTGTTTAGGCAGTATAATTGCTGAAAGTAAAATTGAAACTTTGTGCACCACCCTACCCTATATTAAAAAGTTGCAATTTTTTAATTTCAGTGCACTTAACACTTAAATTATAAGAAAAAAATATTATGCAATTATAAAAAACTTTAATTTATATGGGTTAGTAGTTGGCCCTTATTAGTTGTGACCTATGGTGACTATACTTCACAGTATTTTTGACTTTATATACTGCATCTGACTCAAATGTTCGCTCAAAAAACTCTTTCAGTGTATATTATGAAATGATATCCAGCTCTTCGACTATAATTGGTATTTTATAGGAATCTAGATATTAAAATAAGCAAGACGGCGTACGTTCGTATAACATACAACGATATTGGGTTGCGGTTAGTTCTCACCGCATTGTTAGTTTTACATATTAATAGCAACCGATCCGTGAATCGACTGAATAAATGAAAGATTCATGATTAAATCAAATGTAATTTTCAAATAATTGTTATTCCGCAATGAGATATCTCCAAAATTCGAAGGCTCTGGGACCAGGTTATTCTAAATAAATTAGTTCAGGAGTCGAAAGACTTTTATTCTTAGGCTACTGGGTACTCAATCTCTTTTTTTCCCAAAAAGAAAATTTAATTGTATATTTTACATTTTCAAACCTAAAATGACTAAAATTTTAAAACCTTATATTTGCACATTTGTCACCAAAATTACTGAATGCCTTACCAGGCAGATTGTAATTATTTGAAAATAAAAAAAAAACTTAGGATGTCTAAATCGAATGCCAATCCAGTGATTGGACATATGATTATGTAAAATAATCGGGTAAATAGCAAGTAGATAGATGAGGAATGACTATTCCTAATGAATAGTCATTAGGAATAGTTCGTTTCTCATGTTGCATCGATGAAATTTTGTAATTAAATTATCATGAAACTAGTAAAAATATACCATGGTTAGTCATGAGCTAGTAAGAATACGTAATGATTAATTATGCGCTGATAAGATTTTGCAGAATAATCGGGTAATTAGCAAATAAATAATTGCTATTTATTAGGAATAGTTTGTTCCTCATATTTCGTAGATTAGATTTTGTAATTAAATTGTCATAAAACTATTGAGAATGTACCATAATTGGTCTTGAGCTAGTAAGGATACACTATAATTGATAAAAGTTTGCAAAATAATCGGGTAAATAGCAAAAATATAGTTGCTATTTATTCGGAATAGTCGGTTCTTCAAGTTGCATTGATGAAATTTTGTAATTAAATTATCATGAAACGAGTAGAAATATACCATGATTGGTCAAGAGCTAGTAAGAATACTTTATGTTTGAAGTTGCATTGATAAAATTTCGCAAAATATCGGTTCGCCAAAATCAATAGATAGTTGCTAATGATAAAGAATACTTCGTTTTTCATATTTCGTTGATAAGATTTGGTAATTAAATTGTCATGAAACTAGCAAGAATTTTCTATAATTCAAGTTAGCAAGTATTTTTACCTAATCATTGGAAACAATGCCCGAAAGATCAACCGCCAATCCCATAAATAATAGAAACTGTTTATTCATCATTAAAGAAATAATCATATTCTGAATTAAACTGTAACGTGTAGTGTAATTTAAGTGTGCTTTAGGCACTGATTAAATATCCTGTGTGGTATATAACGTCATCCACAAGTCCAGATGAAATCACTCTCAATCAGGTGCTCATCTGCAACACAGTACCCACTTACGTACCCATAACTTGTTCATATTATGATAATTGATTGGTTTTATTAGACATTCAAATATGAAATAAAACGCACATTATGAGAATTATAGATACAACTCGAGGTAATTTAATTAAGCAGCAAGAAATCTAAGATACGATAATTATGCAGTAGATCATGTTGCGTAATAAAAGTTACTCTGTAAAAATTTATACGGCCCGAGGCCCCAATGAATGCTATATTTGAGCTCGAAATGACAAAAAATTTAGCTCGCATACGAACAGTTAATCAAATAGCTAGAGGTGCTTTTCTTTCTCTTCTGATATTATTACATACATATCTCGATATAAATTTGCATCACATCAACATTTATTTGACGAAACCGTTCAATTAAACCATTCCATTAAAAATGAAGTCTAGTAATTACACATCGCAGAATAATTACGCTTACGCACGGCGGGCCTGTTATAAGTTAATACGGAGTACATCGGCGCAACTTGATGTCCCGATAATTGATATGTTGTGTTAATGCCTTGTACGCAAACTGCCTTTTAAACAAACAACGATATACTGAATCAGTCGGCTCAAACCGCAAAGATTGCAACAATTCATTTTTGCAGTGGAATTTCATCATGTCTCAGAGTCGAAACAAATGAGAAAGCGCTCGGAAAATCCACAACCATCAAAATCAAAAGCTGATTATTGCCAATGATAGGTTAGAGCGGGGCACAAAGGTCCAATTTGACTTTGAGCAATTATACTGTTAAAATCAAATCATTTACATCAAAAAAATACCAGATATCAAGCAAACAGCTAATCGACTATGTTCAATAAAACTCCCAGCTAATTCATCGTAAAAATGTGTTTTTTTGCTGTTTCTCCAAAAATTTGTTACCTGGTCCTTTTTACGCCATAGGCGGGGAGAAATAGGACAGCCAAAGTGCAGACAAATCCAATTCATAAAGCTTATCTCTTGTAAAATTGTTTTAACTTAATTTACTTTTAAATTTACTATTTTTCATTGCTTAGTCCTTAGCCAGGTTAAAGGTTGAGTTGTCCTTTTTTTAATTTGAAAATTTGCTTTATTTGACTTAAATCCTTACATTGATTTGTACATAAAGAAGAAAATTTCAAAAAATATCGTTATACTATCTTAATATAATATTGTTTACATATATATATCTATATTTGTTCATATTAAAAACATACATACATAGTCATCTTTAGTTGGTCCTTTTTACCCCAAACACATATAAAGAGGTTACATGAAAATCAAAATTTTAAATCAAACTTAAAATTGATAATATATCTTATAGAACATTTCAATAACGTATTCTCAAAAATTATATTAGGGTCTCGTAAACTAAACAACAGTGCTCACGACTAAAAAAACTAACAACGAAAGAAAATACTTTTGTCATGGATTTTCAAACATTGATGTTTATCTAATGATGGGGACGTCTTGATAATAAAGGAGATGGCTGGTTATACATGTTGTTAAATCCTAATTTACTTGTTTTTGAGATATCGGTAGTGGACCTTTTTACTCGCCGACCTTTAAGCCCCGCTCAATCCTATATTGACTGGCAGACATAATTGAAAAGTGAAGCTAATTTTCTAATTAGCTATAAAATGTAACTTGTTAACTTCTCGTAAGATAAGTTATAGTAATCGCAAAAAGTTAAAAATAATGATTTTTGTATATCTTTACGTTTCAAGATTTGCTGAACATTTTGGCATACATTGAGAAAATTAATATATGTATGTATATGTATGTATGTATATATGTTTGGATACACTTTTTCGTCCGCGATTTCGAAAGCGTGCAATTTCAATTAGTCAGAAAATATTCGATTCATATTGACGTGGAGTTGTCTTATTGGTTTTTGCTAAAGGCAGGTCTAGCCGTTTCGGAGATACAAGCAAAAAAATGA
Source organism: Ctenocephalides felis (assembly GCF_003426905.1). Classification (NCBI taxonomy): domain Eukaryota; kingdom Metazoa; phylum Arthropoda; class Insecta; order Siphonaptera; family Pulicidae; genus Ctenocephalides; species Ctenocephalides felis. The sequence goes on from NW_020538040.1 coordinate 161,817,861, forward strand.
AAAAAACAGCGGTTGTTGAGAGAACCATCAGAAAGTATCGGATTAGAATGGTTCAAAAAATATTTGATTCTTACTGACGTGCTGATTCGTTTTGGATTAATTAAAATATGTACCTAATAATTTCTTCACAAAATTGTGACATGATTTAAACATCCTTTTTATACAATTTGTGTCAATTCTATGTCATTTATTTTATATCGTGTTCAAGGTCTTTAGGATAATTATATTTCGCACGAAAATATGGCCCGGCCATAGGCCACGAACCAAGGTGAGCGTTTACGGTATGCGTGCATTACCTGACATCGTCTGATAACAGAGTCAACTGTTACGATGGTTAAAAACTCCGACGAGGACAATTAACGAACGAAAACTTTCCTGAAACAAGTTATCAACTGTCGTGGCATGCGGACTGAGAAACTATACTTTTTACCCTTGTCATATTTCAAATATACGATGTTGTTCCATCGTAAACCAGGAAGAAAAAACATGGTAAATGCAAAGGTAATTATGAAGTTCTATAAGAATTGCTCGTATATTTCTTATTACTGTAGGGTTGTCCAAGTTGGAAAGTTGAGTGAAATATTTATTAAGTAGAGTTTAGAATTTGTGGGCTAAAAGTTCCGGACAAGCAAAATCTGTTTGGAATGTAAGTTCAACAGACAGGCGCCAAAGGCCGACGCATAGGTGAATCACGGCATTCCCGCAGCATATTTCACCCGAACATCCGTTTTGTGTATTTCGACCTCTTAGGACAGGCGCTGGACAAAATATAGTGAGACCTCTTTTAGAAAAGAAAAAAAGTAATTTGCAGAAAATCACCTTGTAGGTAAGGGATCGATCATAATTAAATGAATCAGAGGTCCCGGGCTTGAGCAGCCTGATGTCGAACAGTTGTGACATCAGTCACAACTTGGAAATTTATACAGGAATGTTTCCAAGTGAAAATAGCTTAACATCTTCATCAATAAAAATTCACCAGTGTTACAGAAATTGTAATAATAAAATTCATCAAGAAGACTGTCTGGGTTACCATCTATAAAAAAACAACGTAGTTTGTAGGTAAAGCTCATGGAACCATTTTTTGTTTTAACAAACAAAAACACAAATCAACAACTAGAAGTAAATTATAATACATTCAAAAATCCAAAACGCAAAGCTAACAAAGATCTTAAATATTTTTACATTCTATTACACGACGTTCTTCTGATTGAGTGAAATTTTATTTGGATGTTATTTTTATAAATAGTCTAATGAGCAGAAGTCCCGGATTCGACTAGCTTGATGTCAAGCAGTAGTGACATCGATTTCACTTGGAAATTTAGACAGGAATGATTTCAAGAGAAACTTGCTCTTAACTGCTGAATCAATAAAAATTCATCAGTATTACAGAAATTGTAATAATAAAATTCATCAATAAGACAACTGTTTGGATTGCCATCTATAAGAAATCGAAGTAGTTTGTAAGTCACAAGATAACAAAAGATCATACAACTATGTTTTTGTTCAAGCAAAAAAAACACAAATCAACAATTAGAAGTAAATCATGATGCAGTCAAAAATCCAGAACGCAAAGCTAACAAAGGTCTTAAATATTTTTACATTTCATTATACGACGTTCTACTGATCGAGTAAAATTTTATTTTGATTTTTATTTTTATATCTTGCCTAATGATTTTTTATTAGATTGCGAATATATTATAAAAATCTAAACTTACATTGATCTTTTTGAAGAAAATATCAATCTCAGACAAATTAAGGCCGCGGTTCCCAACTTGTGGGGCCAGACTGTTCTAATGGGGGCAAATACATCTCTTTGCAGAATACTATTTTCAAAAATAAACCAAATTTTTTGAAATGATATTAAAAAATAAACAAAAAACAATTAGTTTTTATGTATATTTTTACATAATATTGCATATTAACCCTTTCCATTTCCGAATTGCGAGATTCACATGTATTTTGCCGCCGGAGCGGCGGCCTCCGAGTGGAAAAGGTTGATTTGTAGTCTGATAATATCAGTTGAGTATTTATAATTACATAGTTGAAAAAATTAAGGGAGCGCAACATTTTTTTCTATTAAAACAGGGCGCCGCGGTGCAAAAAAGGTTGGAAACCACTGAATTAAAGTAATAAAAACTATATAACATTTTCGGATTTAAATGTGCACGACTAAACCACAGATTGAATTGCAACTGTATATTTGATGAATCAATTTTAATTTAAATAAAATTAATATAAAAATCTAGTTTTTTTGGGGAAACTGCTAATGTTTCATATTAAAATTTCAATTAACAGAAAAAGAAGAAAACTTCTACTGCACTCATGATTAGTATGCATCATGCTTTCACCGCAAAATATTAATAGTTGTTTTTTTAGAACCTGACAAAAAGTACAATCTAATATCCTACTTGAAATTAGTTCAATTATAAATTGGTTTAATAAGATAAATTATTAATTTAACCAGCTCTCAATCTACATTTTCGGACATGTGGAATGGTGCCAATTGATGTATCGTTGATTTTTGTTTTTGTTTTCGCCATTACAGTCCATTATATATTAGCGCTAGTTTGTTTGTTTGTTATGAAATGCGTCCGGGCTGAAGATAAATATCCTAACCCATCAGGGGAAGTGAGACCCGTGCATAATGAATGGGTGCTTCGACCTCCGGTGAAGAATTGAAAAAATGCAAATAGAAGAAAAATGTATGCTGTATATTGAATGAATATTAAGAAATATTATACAGTGTAATGTAAGACTTTGAATAAATACAATGAATCATGTACGAGAAAATATAGAGTAGAACCGGGCTACTGGTCCGTGGGAGGAAAGGTCCACCATAATTACCTCAAATACAAGTAAAGTACATAATTTTTTAAAGATACTATTCCAAAGTAGAAGGCAAAAGATGTGCAAACAGCCATCACCTTAATTCTTAAGACTTTGAATAAATACTGCTATGTTCACTAGATAGATTAAAAAGATGATAGATAAATAAAAGCTCGTGATCCACCGAGATGCTGCCGAACTCTATTAAATTATTACACTTTTTTTACATATTCGAAAAACCATATATAATTAGATAATGGCTATATGAGACCAATAAAAAAAATGATAAGTAGTTTTAATTGTTGTATACTTATAATACGTTGTTAGGATTTATAAAGTTGAGTTAATATTACTTGTTGCCTAGATGAAGTTCGATATATTACTGAAGATACAGAGTAAAACTGATTTTCAGATTTCACTATATTTTTATGTTATTTTTTGGACTGGTCCGTTTTATGGATTTAAGCAACATCCCATTACATTTTTGTCCAATCAGTTATCGACCTGCGATTTGTTTGAATCGAGTTCAAGGAAGAAGAGTTTCTTGGAAAGAAGGATTAATAATTGTAGGTCTGCAAGGGACAGCATACATTACAATAAAGAATTAGTTTTCATAATTCTATAATTCTAGAAAACTAATAAAATATATTTTAATTATAAACAGAGTTGAGTAGTATTTTTGGTTTTGAGTTTTTTTATTCGGTTTGTGATAACTGAACATAATTTTGTATAGGTTATTTAATTGATTTATAAGTTGTATTGTTATTTTCATGTTAGATTCAACAGCTTTTTTATGTAAATTTTGTAAAAGCTTACTTGTAGGTGGGGTAAAAAAGACCAATTAAACCCTTACACTTGCAAAGGTATAAAAAACAAAATTGTTTATAAACAGCTAAGCAGTTTTACCAGAGATAAATTAAATTAATAGTTATTCCAACTTTGCTGATGATTTTATCTCTGACAAAATACCAGATCAAAGTTATACACAGTGTGATTTTTGTAAGAAATGTGGCCATGAAATTTGTATTTTACACTAATTTAATAATGTGGCTGTCATTTCGTGAAATCTGTTTTAAAATTAAAATTAATATATTGAATCTGTTTGCCCTTCATAGGCGAGATAAAAAGAGACCTATGACAAATTTTCGAAAAATAGTGAAAAAAGTGCATTTCTCAAACATATATGTGTGTATGTCTGTACACAATGAACTAATTACATATAAAAATATATATCAATTGCATGTTTATGAAAAACCAAACGCATTCATTGTGCTAATAAAAATGTAAGCTTTTTTATAATCTGACAGCACTTGCTCAAAATTATTATATCGTGCACAGTTATGAAGTTTATTTCATTTCAAAACACGCTTTGCTTCAGGTCTTTTAATAAGATTTTTTCCTGGTTCTGAAAACGCTTGTATTCCCTGTCACATCGAAAAAACTTTGCTCTCTTTATTTCTACTAACAATGGTAAAATGTCTTACTAACAATAAGAAAAACTTGAATTCAAACTTGATTCAAATTAAAACCACACAATTTGTTATTATTTTCATATTGATATGCGTTCATTTATATAATATCAATTGACAGCATAAATTTATATGTAAACTAGCTGTAAGTGGAATTCTGTCTTGAGGCAATTATGGCATCGTGCCTTAAGGCAAATTGCTGGAACTTCCCGTTGAATACTGAATGTTCTCAAATAGATTATTATAAATATTATATCATTGTCTAATATAAAATAATAAAATAAAATCTGAAATATATATTTTCGATATATAAAAAACTAAAAAAAAAAAAAAAAAAAAAAAAAATTAACAAAATTTTTTTTTTCCAAAATCAATTATTTTGTTAAGACAAGCAGAAAGTTCTTTGAATCATTTAAATCGGACGCTTAGTTCTCTCAAAAACTGCCATTTTTTACATATTTAGCTTCGTATCTTCTAAATGGCTGGGCCTGCCTTTGCCAAAAACTGATAAACACTTCTCCCAATCATTACTAATTGAATGTTTTTTAGATCATTCAAATCGGATACTCCGTTCTCCCAAAAATTCGATTTCTATTTTCTGCACTTTTTGCTCCGTATCTCCGAAACGGCTGGACCTGCCTTCGCCAAAAACTAATCAGCTCTTTTCCTTATCAATAGGAATCGAATGTTTTTTGAACCATTCAAATCGGTTGATCCGTGCGCCCTAAAACGTGACTGGAAATTTGTATCCACACATACATACACACACACACACACACACACACACACACACACACATCCATTTTTTCTGAGGTATGCCAAAACGTTCAGAAACCTTCAAAACGTCGAGAAATGTAAAAATTTTCAATTCCGATTTTCGGCCCATTACAATAACTTACCCTACGGGAAGTTAATAAATTTTAAAGATTTTATTAGAAAACTTATATGATAACCAACTCTAAACCTAATATGTTGCATTCAGATATGGGAATTTTAAACTGGTGTATTCGTTGATACTTTTCCAAATAGTACTACTATTTCTGTTGAAGTGAATTGAATTTTATTGAAAAATTCAAACAACTTAATTTATTTTATTATCAATTTAAAATGTGTTAAATTATAAATTTCCTAACAACTCTACTATACTTGAGCAGCTATCAAAACGCAATTGATGATATCGAACAATAAATTTAGTTTGAGTGTATCAAAGATTTGAGTAGTGATATCGATCACAACATAATAAGGTCGTTAATATGTCATATATACCTAACTGGTTTGTTTTTTATTGACTATTTCACGTACAAATCATATTATTTCATTATATATACATGTGTCCAATTACTGTCGTCATGTTGACATTTAACTTAATACGTTTCAACTCAAAACATGCAATTGTTTGTTTTATGTTCAGCGCACTAGTAAAATGTCAGATAATAGAACTTGTAATTTTGACTCGGCCTTGTGGATTGAAGGAAATCCGATAGAAATGTATGTAATTCTTGAAGGATAAGGTTTCGATTTTTAAAATATTATTGCTGCAAAAGCGTTCGCTATGTAAATATTCGATTCAAAATGTGCGATTCGTTATATCGAGTTTCTCTTCACCAGCACTGCTTTAGAAATGATGATACCTTAAACGAGGCTTAAAAGTATTTACTCCTACAACATTCAATTTTTTTTAACAGCGATATTAAAATCTAGTTTAAACAGTTTTTTTTTCGAAAAAAAACTGATCAGTACTACGTCTTCTATGAGCTGTGTCCTAACCCAGTATTTTTTTCGAAAAGGTCGAATTGCTCATGTGTTGGGTTTCCAATGTTATGACAAGGCCATGTTACACTCCAACTTCCATACATTATGCTACTGAAACATACTAAATTCTGTCAAAATGTCATGTATTTGCTGTGCATTCAGACATTTCACACATAAACTGCAACGTCACTTGTATGTTATGAAGCTGGTTCAGAAAGATCCTGTTACCTAACATCGTTTTTTGACATTTGTGCGGTTTCTATGTTAGGTTTTTTATCTGACAACCTGAGAAAAACGCCTGACTGCACAGCAACCACATGGCTTTTATCAATATCTAGTGTGGAAAGTTCTTCATAACATAGCCTTGCCATAACATTGGTCTGTTGTGCAGCAGAATCGGTCCATATATTTATGAAATATGTAGGGGGGCTAGAGGCTTATTGTACCAGACTTACAATAATGTGATCAATTTCAACTTTCAAATGTCTCGATTGGACATGGAAACCGTCTTGCATAGTATTGTCATAGCTACTGTCCTGCGACCCGATGCAGTAAACAGAATTGTGCAAGTGCGTCATTAAAATTATTTCATCATAAACTTTCAGAGTGCGTTATTATAATCGGCTAGTTTTAAATTTTATATATCTTATTTAGTTTCAAATTTATTTCATTACAATACAAGTTATTACACTGCACTTTCTCAAGAAAATGTTTAATTGTGAAATAATGAACAATTATTATGGAATTATTTTTGGATGATTTGATAGAGAAATAGTGAAAACATCTATCTAGCTTTATACCATAGAAATATAATCAGTAAATCTCAAGATATGTTAATTTAAAAACAAAAACTGTCACAACAAATCCCTAGTTGCCCTATATCTAATAATAATAGCGTTGCCGCCATGTCCACGAAAAGCAAATGTATTAGAGATTGTATTTGAAATCTATAACCTTGAGTAGACACTTGATATCATACTGCTTGATATCGAGCTGGCCAAGGTTTAGATCAAACCTGGAACTAGTTTATGCCAGCCCACCATTACACCTCGACGGGCTCAAAATAATTTTCATAATATGCAATATTATATAGAAAAAACTATCAAATATTATTTAGATCTTCTGAGCTGAAATGATCAACACGTCTAAAGATTTTTGAAAACTGCTGACAAAATAAAATTCCCCATCGGTGTATTACAAGGCTAAAGGCTAAGAAATAAATTCCCTTATCCCCTCAAGTAAAATTTCCTTTTTTCCAAACAACTTTTCTATTCTGCTTCGTGAGATTTGGGGCGTTATTTTAACGCATTCCGCGCATAGCCTTGTCATCCCTTCCAACTTGATGGCGACATTCCACATGAGAAAAACACCCAAATCACAAAATAGGAAAGCGTGCAATATGATTAATGGCTTTTTTTGTTTCTAATTAATCTAATAATACATTTAATTATTCAACCGTATATTTAGATTTAAGTGGTTTGCTAATTAAAAAGGTAGTGGTTAAGAACTAATTGGGTAATGGAAAATTTCATTGTAAAAAGGAGTTAATGAAATCATTATTACATTTAATTATTATAATATTGAATCGAATATGTTTTTATTTAGTATCAAACATACCGAATAATTTTCTAAATTTTAAATTATTTTTTTGTCGATTCAATGTTATTGAGTATAATTTAAAAGCATTAAGTATTAATTTGATTTATATCTTGATTTATTATGCAATCAACGACCGTTATGCAATATCGTTTAACGCTAATTCTATTTTATCGATCCATTCATTTAGCATGTAAGTATGATAAATAACACTTCATATCAGATAAGAATCGTACACGATGCTAATTAAATAACTTAGCCCAAAACTGACAACTGAGCACTTACAATTAGTCTAATAAAATTCACATATATGTAAACACACACACACTTCTCATATATGTAAACACACACACACACTTCACATATATGTAAACACACATGTATATATACATATACATGTGCAGAGTAAAGCGAGGCACAAAGGTCCAATTTGACTTTGAGCTATTACACAGTGAAAACTAAACCAATTATATCACAACAAATAACACATATCAAACAAACAACTATCCAACAATGTTCAGTAAAAATCCCAGATCATCATTGCAGAAATGTGTTTTTTGCAGTTTTTAAAAAATTTGTCACCTATTCCTTTTTACCCCATAGACGGTGTAAAGTAAGGCAGCCAGAGCGGGCAAAGAGATCCAATGTCTTATCATAATTTTAAAGGAATTTTACGAAATAAGAGGCACATCATTCAACCAAAATATAAATTTTATAGGTGCATTTTTTAACATTGTAAATAACCTTGATCTGGTATTTCGTCAAAAATACTTATCAGAAGAGCTGGAATAACTATCTCTATCTTATCTCTCGTAAAATTGCTTCTGTTAACTTAATTTACTTTTTTATTTGTTTTTTTTTATTATTTTTTACACCTTTGCCAGGGTAAAGGTTCAGTTAGTCCTTTTTACCCACTCACGTGTAAGCTTTTATGGAGTTTACATAAAAAAACTGTTGAATCTAACTTAAAATTAACAATATATCTTCTAAAACAATTAAATAACCTATACATAAAAATTATATTAAGGTCTCATAAACTAAACAACAGTTCTCACAACCAAGTAAACTAGCAACTAAAGAAAATACTTTTGTTATGGATTTTCCAACATTCCTTTTATTTCCTGATAGCTTCGTAAGAATCAAGATTATGGCTGGATATACATCTTTTGCCCTCTACTTTTAAATATTGTTGTTAAAAATTTCTTAACTTTACTTGTTTCTGAGGTATCGGTAGAGGATCTATTTACCTGCAGACCTTTAGACCTCGCTTTACTATATATATATATATATATATATATATATATATATATATATATATATATATTGTAGTGCCTCTGATTATAATTGAATTAAACGCAATGAAACAAACATCCAAGTACACGCTGTTTCACGAATTGCTACAAAGATAAGCATGTGTAAATTACCATCGTGCCGTATGAAAATTACTTGTTTATTGCTTGTTTTGATATATCTGATTAAACATGTCACATTTGCGGCCGAGCAATTGCTGTTAGAGACAATTCGAGTTTAACGGCGGATCCAATGCAATTATCCATCGTAACGGGAACGCCAGGAATGACCAAGGCTATGCAGGAATTCGCCATCTTCCCAAAGGTCATACTCTCGTTTCCTTTTCAGGGGGTTTTACAATTACATTACATATATTATCCAGTAATTAAGAGGGGCGGTTATAAATTGCGACCGAACTGATGCCCGGTTTTGTGAATTGCCAGAAATTAGTTTGTTGTGCACCCATTATGCGGACAATTAATTCTCGCTAAACGGCGAATTTCCGAAATGGGATGTTTAACATGAACACGGAGGTAGGATGACACGCCCTTGTGGGTAGGAATTCATTTTTATTGAATCTGATGGAAATTTATTATCAGTATAAATGAAATAAAGAAATTTCATATAGTAGAAAATAATTGATGATTTAATTTAATCTTAATGCATATTAAAAGAATTCTATAACTCGATAAATATCACAATCTATCAGCATTATCCATTTATAATCTTCTTTAATGACAATAAAATAATAGCAATCGGTAAAGAGCATATAATTACCTAATTACACGTTATTATTTGCTTGTCTTGTTTAAAAAGATCGTGCGCTTAGCAATTATAGAAAAGTTCTGTTGCTAGAATTGTATTAGGAATTATGCATTATGACCGCTGGAATAGTTTCACAAAACCTAAAGCTAAATTTTTACAGCATTATTGCTAAAATATTAATAAAGACAAAGGCTTCAATTTGAAATTTTAAATGAAATTTAATACATCTCCAGATAATAATTACACCAGTTTCAAATATTATGAAGTAACATTATTTCAGCTATTCCAGTGTTATAACCACTGGAATAGATTAATAAAATCTAAAGATAAATATTCAAATGCAAATAAGCAAAGCAAAAATATTATTAACACCAAAAGATCCACCCTAAACTTCTATGTCATTTTTAGTCTTTAAACTTTTTAATCCAATTTTTTTAATAAAAAAGTTAGTATTTTGCCATTTTACAATCCTGATTAAACGCGTCAACTTTTAATAAAACTTGCCAATACTCATTACATATACTCAGTACATTTTTTAAAGTAGAGTCTCTCAAAGTCGACCGATTTAAAAAAAATTAAATACATAGTTCAACAAAATGTCTTAATTCTTGAAGTTTGTGGTAATTGTGTTATTATTTTGTAGTCTATGAAATGATATTCACGCTTGCGTTCCAAAGTTATTTGAACAAAATTAATAAAAATTAACTACAAAAACCGAAAAATGGTCATAATTTTACCAAATCTCTAGCACTTAGAAGCTCATAATTTCCAAACAGAGTGATATAATTTTTTTTCTGAAATTTTTTAGGACACTTCAGGTCAACACTATCACCACATGTCGGCTTGAAGTTCTGCGATACCCTGTATATTGCAATCGAATAAAAATATTTGTTTATTATTTTTATTTATTCAAGCTCTGAATCAAAAGACTTGTGATATTAAATATTGATATTGAACCAATATTTTTTTTAACAACAATCAAAACTTATGAGTCCTATAAGCTACAGGGCTAATTTGACTTATGCTACATCGGTTTTACAGGTGGCAACTCAAACAGTTGTCTCATCTCTATGTGACAAATTTTATTATTATAATTTCTATAATAAGGCAAATATTTTATTGATGCAGCAATGCCCGTTGAAGGCTATTTTCACTTGGGAAAAATGCTATCTATATTTTCAAGTAAAAACGGATATCAATACTGTTTGACATCGGGCTCCTCGAAGCGGTATCAAACCTCTGATTCAGGGTCCAGTCAAGTTAGTGAATAAATAAATGTGTATCAAAAGTTAAAAAATTAACTAATAATGTTAATATAAAAAACATGTTGCCCTCAAATCGGTATTAATATTGATTAATTAAAGTTATATGAAAATCAATATATAATAATGTTCATGTTAATAATAATATTAAATCATGAAATCATAATGCTCTTAATTAAGTGCTTCAATAAAGAAGAAATGCTATTCAATTGCAATGACCATGATAAAGAAGAGTGAAAAGTATAATTATGCGTACTTTTAGTCAGAATTAAATTTTCAATAAAAACTTTTTGAACAAAAAGCAATATATTGCACAAAGGATGACTCATTCGTTGCAGTATTAACTTTCATTAAAAGGAGTTCCAAAACACCATGAATATTTATTTCAATAAAAGCACGCTATCTTCAAATCTCTGAATTAGTATCTGAAGCACCAAAAAAGTTAATATTACCGTTTAAAGTTACTTCTTGATTACCAGTTCTTCGCTCGGGTACAGTGTGTTATGTAAATCCGCTGGCTGCTCTCGCATTGACATACGCGGTGGGTGGTCCGCCGTTCGCGGCGGCACGCTAAACTTTGGGAAGGAACGAGAATGGCAAAAAAATTGCACAGGTAATTTCAACTGCTTCGCAATTAATGAAAATATATGCGGGTCATATGAAGGAAATGGACGAATGTTTATAGAACAGTCATAGAAGTTCGCATGTTGATTAAGATATCATTTGCCATGTAAGTGATAGTTGTAATCTGGAATATTCTACAGGCAGTTCGATGATGAAGTATTCTTAATTAATAGTTGAATTCCTTAAGGGATAACGAGATTTATTATTTAATTTCTTGTCTGAAACTCGGATTCGTAAATTTTAGCTTTTAGTTGCCCTGTGGCCGTCCCATTTTACACCGCATACAAGGTAAAAAGGACCAGGTAACAAATTTTTGAAAAGCGAGAAAAAAACAATTTTTGCGATGATAAATTAATGAACATAGTCAGATGTTGCTTGCACTAGTTGTAAAAGTAACTATCTGTCTTCATATTGATAAATATTAAATTTAATAAATGAGAACTAATATAAAATATTAATTTTATTCATTATATTTAAAAGTGTTTGTTTTCAAATAACTAAACTGAATTTCTTTGTAAATCCTGAAGAATTAAATTTAATTAAATTTGTCTGTTCTGAATTCTGTTAAAAAAACTAGTGGTGCATGGCATCGCGCCTTAAGAAAAATTTATGAAACTTCTCGAACCGTAATTCAAGATTTTTAAAGGCTTTAAAACTTGTTAAAAACGTTGAAAATAGCCGGATTGTTCGGACGTCTTTTCGTTTTATTATGTTGGCCATGAAGGTGACAAACTTCAGGGCATTAAGCTTTACACGGAATGGTTGCTACCCCTGGTAGAGGGGGTAGCGGAATGTTTTAATTGAACTAGTTGTTCACTTCAAAAATAAAAGTCCGCTTAACAACATGTAAATAACCAATAAAAATAAATATATCTTCTTTCATTATAACTTAGTAACAAATCAGTGATGGTAATTAGAACTGCAACAAATACATAATATACGAACAAATCAGTGTTTAATACAGTCCACAGCTACAAGGGTTAAATTATAACCCAACAACCCGAATTATTGAAGGAGAGTTTTAATAAATTCTATAACTACGTAACAAAAATACAGATATTCATTCTATGTTTGTACTATATCCCACTTGAAGATTTATAAAAAGTAGCTATAAGATCTCAAATAAAATGTCACAAAATAAAAAAGGAGATATCTCTTTCGAGATAAACTCTTTAAAGGCATAAAGACATATTGCATATTGTCTTAAAAAATAATGCATATTTTGATTGGTAATAAATATATGCAAAAAAATTTTAACTATACCATATATGGAACTTTAACTATATTATATGGAAAATTTTATTTAAATTTTTATCAATTGATATTACTAATAGTATGATCAATTGTTGCCTACCATTACTTAATACTGATCTGAGTATCAACTAACCGAGATCTCCTGGTTTGTCTTTTAAGCCAAGTTGTTCGTAGTTAAAAAAAAAATTTTATGCATTGTCGTACATCTATAAATTGGCATCGAAACTCCAGTAATTCCTACCCAAGAATGCAGTATATCTGTATCTGTATCCATAAGAGTCATTGTCATTGAACGTTGAGTGCGTTACTTAGGATATGGCCATGTGTTCGGATGCGCATACGCCTGATAATTAAAATACCGTGCCTTATAGGAGGGCGTTACCGGCATTTTCAATTGATTGGTTGCTTGTGTTAGGAAATCATTTTGATATATTAATAAATTGATTTAAAAACGAATTAATATTAAATTAAATTAAATGCTTTGCCGTAAATGGATTGAGTGCTAATCGGTTGAACCAACGCAGAAAGCTTTGGTGTTAAGATACATATTTATATGACAACGCGAGAAACTTTTGGTTCATACGAGGTGTCTCAGAACTTGAAGACAAGCCGAAACGGGGTGATAGTATTGATCTTAACTGTTCTGAAAGAAATAGAAAAAAAATTACTTTACTTTATTTGGAAATTATGAGCTTTTAAATGCAACCTAGAGATTTTTTTTGTATATATTTATTGCCGATCAAAATAATATCATTTTTTAGGACAATATGCTGGTCTTTTGTGCATTTAAAGAGTTTATCTCCAATGAGATATCTTATTCATTTATTTTTCGGCATTTTATTCAGATCGTATGGCAATTTTTTTTAATCTTCAAGTAAAAGATTCCTTACTCAATTCTTTTAAATATTTGTTTGGTTGGCCTGGTAATTTTTCGTGGTATTTTTTACTTCTTTCTTTTATTACTTAACCCAGAGATTTGAGGAAATTAAGATCATTTTCTGCTTATTGTGTTTAAATTTGAATAGTGTTGTTCATTCAAACTTTGGAACCGTAAACGTGAATCAAAACAGTCAAAAATAACAACGCAAATACTCTAAAAATTTTGAGTAAAGACTTTTTGTTGAACTCTCGGTAGATTTGGAGAGGTCCTCCTTAAGAAAAACTCGTAAGTTGAAATCAAAAGATGGCTCATTTAATCACGATTGTAAAATGATAAAGTACTAGATAATTTTAGTGTTGAAAAATTTTGAATAAAAAAAATAAAAACCATAAAATGACATTAAAAAATGGTCATAATTTTACAAACTCTCTATAGGTTGCACTTAAAGCTTAATTTCCTTACAACGTGAGATAATTTTTTTATATTTTTTTCAGGACGGTTGAGGTCACTATCATCCTTTGACGTGAAGTTCTGGGACACCTTGTAAATATTTAAAAATTTGTGAAAATTGAGATAACTTTGTTGTATCTATAAGAACAACCTATCTGATTTAATACCCATGTATCAATTTTTAATTATAATTTTATAGCTTCCGTTTAAACTTTCACTCAAAAAATATGTCTTTAGGAAAAAGCAGAAAACTGTTATGTTATGTAATGTAAAATATTAGATAACAATTATTCAATGATACGCACCATTAAAAAATAAAAAACTTTAAGTTATCTCTGATTTTGGTGTTATAAGAAATACCTTTTAACTACATTTTTTTAAATTAATCTTTTAATGTCTTTTAACTAAAATAACGATTACAACAACTTTTTAAAAGTATATAATTAAAAACAAAAACAAGCTTTATTAAACTTATTCGTTAAATTTGTTATTTAATATTTTCACAATATTTTTTTCTGTTAGAATAAAATATTAGAGAGCTGTTAGAATTTACATAGCTAACTCAAGTAATCATACAAAAATAATACGTATCCATTAACAATAATGTCATCAATTAATATCAAATAATTACATACTAATCAGATTAATTGATCATTTATTAAAAGTCATCAGTTGAGTTTTTAAACCGTGTAATAACCGTACGTAACTTTGCCATTATGTAAATAAATCACACCATAAACATCGTAATTAACCTGAATAGTAAATAATTAGTTGATAACAGGTGATTATTCATACATAATGGCACTATCGGAACTGTACCTACTATATGTTAATTTTTCACATAAATCAAAGTGTCAGAAAAATGATACAAAAATTATAAAAAACACGATATGCTAATTTGAATTTTGTTAGTTGGTGTTTTGTTCTATTTATTTCCGCTATTTGAGTTTTATTCCATAGTCCAATCAATAGTAATAATAATATATTTTATATATATTGGTAATAATCAGAACTTAACAACTCTTATAAGATATTGTGATGACTTCTCTGGCACATGGTTTTATAGATGGTAACCCAAATGGTTGTCCTATCCCTGAATTTTATGGATTTATTATCACAATTTCTGTAATACCGATGTTTCTTTTATCAATGCAGTAATACCAGAGAAGGTCTGGTATTTGCACTTGGAAACCAATTGTTACCTATATTTTCAAGTAAAAACCAATGTCACTACTACTTGACATCAGGCTATCAGAAGAGGTGTCAAACCTGAGACTTCTAAATGGAAGCTCATAGCTCTAACCACAAAGCAACCATTATAAATATTAAAAGAAATAATTTTGTGATATTGCTCAAAGAAATAGTATGAAGCTCAATGTATTGACAATTGTCTACTCTATATGGTAATAAAGTTCTAATTGCATATGTTATTTAATATATCTACAATATTTCTCTGGGTCAACTTAAAATTTATATACCTAACACAATGATCAGAATTCTTTGGCATTATGATAATGCAGCTTGCAAATACCAATATGTACCTTGCTGCATTTTAGTAAAAGTAATATCGTTTCAATCATTTTTCGCGTCGATATTTATACCGATTATATTTTAACTGTCGATAAATCGAACTATTATCATTCGTAAATAGTGCTCGAGCAAATTGCTGAACTCAGGGCTCGTGATCGCGAATTGTGAAAGGTTCAACACGACTTGATTATAATAACCATTCCCATAATCTCATAAATAAAACGGCGAATCAAAAATTCCATTTAAACATAACACGCAATGTCGTAGTGCAGTTCAAACAAACAACGATGATTAGACGGAAAGCCAGAAGACATATTCCACAAGATGAAAAATATTCAGAAATTAATAATAAATCACTTCTAAATTGATTAACATATTATGCTTAAGGGACCGATTCTGCCGCATAACAGACCAATGTTATGGCAAGGCTATGTTATCAAAAACTTTCCATACAAATTTGTTCTAAATATTGACAAAAGCCATGTGGTTGCTGTGCAGTCAGGCGATTTTCTCAGGTTGTCAGATAGAAAACATAACCGCAAAAGTGTCAAAAAACGATGTTAGATAACATGGCCTTTCTGATTCAGCTCCATAACATACGAGTAACGTTGCAGTTTATGTGTAAAACGCCTGAATGCACAACAAATACATGACATTTTAGCAGTATTCAGTATGATTCAGTAGCACAATGTATGGAAGTTTGTCTTGCCGCATAACATTTGTCTGTTATGCGGCAAAATCGGTCCCTAAGTTTATGCACGTACTGTAAAGCATAAATGTTTTGCAAACATAAAAAAATATTTATTGCAAGCAGAAATTACAAGTGCCTATCAGAAGACTGAAAAGAAAGTGGCCGCAAGATCTAATAAATTGGAAAGCAATATATTTAGGTAAGAAAATTCTTCACTCGGGAAATTTATGAAGGCCATGTACACAACAGCAAATAACCAAAGGTTCAGATTGGTTAGAAGAAAATTAGCAGAAATTAACAGTTCTGCTACTTTTATTCCATAACAACGTCACTCTTAAGAAGACAACGGTTGACCTATCTATGTTGATATATTTTTTGTTATTAAAATCTTTAAGGATATATCTTTAATTTGATGGAGTAATAGAGAGGAAAGGCTACTTAGCTTGGAAACATATTTTGGCATCTGTATTTCAAATGAAAACAGATATCACTACAGCTTGATATCATGTGGTTATTAACGAACATAAAACACTATTTTTCCTTCCTTCAAATCGGATGCTTAGGTCTCCATTTTTTGTACATTTAGCTCTTTATCTTTGAAATGGCTACACCTGCCTAATCACCACTTCTCCCAATCATTATAAATTGAATGTTTTTTGAATCATTCAAATCGGATACTCAGTTGTTTCAGAAAGGTCAATTTCTATTTTCTGTAATTTTTGCTCCGTATCTCCGTAACGGTTGGACCTGCCTTTGCCGAAAACTTATTAGCACATCTCCAGGAATCGAATTTTTTTTTGGATGGATCAATCAAAAAAAATTTAGTACATTTGTCGGTGGCTCTCTGACTAATCGAAGTAAGCTCTGATCGCACATGTCGTTATAATATAAGTACATATATGTGGACTGTTGTACGTGCGTATGAGTATGACATGCATTATTAAATTCTTGATCATTTCTTTTTTAATCCATTTGCCGTCAGTTGGCAAAACTAACGACGATAACTCTATTAATCGCGTACATGTGCACAATTAACATGAAATGCCTTCATTTGAATATTTACGAAGTGCATGACATGCAATAGAGTTCACTCAATTAATTTATTTATTCATTTATAAATATATTCACATGTATAAGAATATATATATATATATATATATATAATAAATATTATAAATTTATAAATATATTATGAATAAAGTTATTCATAACTTCATAAAAGTTGAAACAAAATATAAGATTATTTAGTATTTTAAATTAAAAATGAAAAATTATGATTTTAAATAAAATTTACCAAGAGATTTCTTATTATTGCAATCACATTTTTTCAGGCATTATCCTACTACTACAACTCTAATGGTAGATCTACTACTACAACTTAAATTTCGTCCAGAAATTTACTAACAAGGAGAACCTCAGGTTTACTCTTTCGGAATTTTCATAAAGTTTTGCATGGTGATAGGCTGATAGGGTTGATTGTAAAAATAATTTCATCAAAATATTATAGACAAATATTTTATAAAGTATTTTTATTTAAAATTTAAAAAATGTTATTTCAAATAAAATTCACCGAGAGATTTCTCAGTATTGTAATAACATTTTATCAGGCAACTAGTACAACTCAAATCTGGATATTTGAAAACCTCAGGTACAAGGAAAACCTCAGGTTCACTCTTTTAGAAGTTTCATAAAATTTTGCATGGTGATATGGTTCATAGTAAAAAGAAATCACTCAAAATGTCATAGACAAATATTTATTTATAAAAATAATTAGAATAAGTTAGGATAGGACAAAAAGCTCTTATTTGACTTTAAGTAATTATTCTATCTGAACCAAATGAACTGCAGAAATGTGTTTTTGCTACTTTTTAAAATTTGCCAACTGGTCCTTTTTAGCCCATAGGCGGGGCAAAATGGGATAGTCAGGTGGCAAACAGGTCCAATGTCTTAATATTAATTTTAACAATAGTTTCAATATTCTACTAATGCAAAAATTATATTCTACAAAATAATAGTTTCAATATTCTACTAATGTAAAATATAAATTTCATGGGCACATTTCTTACAAATACAACACTGTGTCTAACCTTGATCTGGTATTTCGTCAGAAATACTCATCAGCAGAGTTTAGATAACAACTATTTTAATTTATTTCTTGTAAAATGGTCTTTTTGACTAAATTTACAATGTCATTTACTATTTTATATTTTTTACGCCTTTGCCAAGGTAAAGCTTCAGGTGGTTAAAAAAATCTGTTGAATCTAACACAAAATTAATACAGTATTTTAAAACTATATTTAGGTCTCGTAAACTAAATAACAGTGCTCACAACTAAAAAAACTAACAATAAAAAATAATTTTGTTATAGATTTTCGTTTATCTCCAGATAGCAAAGTGGTAAGAATCAAAGTAACAACTGGTTACACATCTTTTACAATGTACTTTCAAATATTGTTTTTAAAAAATTCCTATCTTTACTTGTTTTTGAGATATTGGTGGTGGACTGATTTACCCGCGGATCTTTAATCCCCGCTCTAGTAGTAAACCAAATATTTTAATATGCGAAAAATTAAATACAAATATAATTGTAAGAATAAGTTATTTAATTAATGAAAAAGCTTCTATTTTCTATTATAAAATATCAGAAATTGTTTGTGATTAATTTATAATTATCATTAACTATCAGAATATCCTTGTAACTAAATATTAATTGACAACGTGAAATCATTATTCAATCAATTTCAAACACGAAAATTTTATGTTGATACTAATTCAAATATTACATAATATAAAATAGAGATTATTGTCTTTAACTTTTATAAATTAATAAACGTTTGGGCTCGCCCGTAGGTATGCGGTTAAGAGCGACGGGACTTGTTTCAGAGGTCCCGGGTTTGATACCCACTTCGAGCAGCCTGTTGTTAGGCAGCAGTGACAGCGATTTTTACTTGGAAATATAGAGCCCTATTAGATTAATTCTGATAACAAAAAATCATCAAATATGGATTGATTAATCATTGGGTTATCATCTAAAAATACGAAGTAAGGAGAAGTTTCAGCCCAACAGCTCATAGGACGTAAGGTTCTGATTGCTGTTAAAAAAATATTAAAAAAAAAAACGTTTGTATATAATATATAACATTTAATAAAATAGTTTATTTAGTACTGATCAATTTGCTGTGAAATCTGCAATAACCAATTCTTTTTATTTCTAATATAAATCCAACCCTCTAACCAATTTTATTATTGTATAATAAAGCAATCTTTCACGTAATGCAATCTAAAGTAAGCGACAAAATAATTTTTATCCCGGCACGGATTTATCAAGTAGGATTCAATTTCACGTGATTCGAGTTGGAATCCATGCTCCTTCATCTGACAAGAGTAGGAATCCAATAAAGCACGAACGCGAGGTGAGAGAATGAATACACTCCAATATAAGCGGTTGAATTCGACTGAAATAAAAGGGTGAGATCTTATTGATTTAGGAACAGGTCCGGATCGGAAGAGTTGGAAAATAAACTAGTAATATCAAATAGATTTATTATAAATACATACTGTAAATTTATAAGGGCTTATTAAATTAGGCGACGAGCGTATTCTACAAACAAGTTATGTGTATGCTTGCAAGAAATTTGTTAATTTTTTAAAATTTGATTTTTTGATCATTTTGAAATTGGTTCAAATTTTTGAAAATTTTTTCAAGTTTGTTTATTTTAATTTTTGAAAAAAAATAGATTTTTTTAAATTTTTTGAGAATTTGAAAATTTTAGAAAATATAAAATTTTTTGAAAATTTGGAAATCTCAATTTTTTGTTAAAAATCGTTTTTTTTAATTTTGATATTTTTTCAAAATTTAGAGTTTTTTAGAAAATTTTCAAAATTACGAAATTTTGAAGCAGAAGTTTTTTTTTTAATTAATCTAATCGGATGATCCGTTCTCTCAAAAACTGCATAACCATTTTAATAACGGAAAATATTTTTAAAAATACTAAGGAATAGCAAAAAAAACAATAAATTCTTAAAACTGAATTTTTAAAAAAATTACATCGATGCTTCTGTATAATATATTGGCACTTCAGGGCATAGTTTGTGTATGACTTTTGTTTCATTTGAGTGAAAAATATTATTGTAAATAATAAAATTAACAATAAATTCAAAACATGTACTTAAACTGAACTGATGATTTTTCTTAACTACGTGGTCTTTTAGAAGGGAATTCAATGGTTGACCTATTCCTATTCGATAAATTTTATTATTAAAATTTTTCTAATAATGATGAATTTTAATTTGGTGCAGCAATGCCGGCCAAAAGCTATTTTCACATAATACTCTCTATATTTGCAAGGACAAACTGATATCACTGCTGCTTGATATGAAGCTCTGATTAAAATCCCATTGCCCTAACCACTAATAAACGAAACAACTCTAATATTAGAGATAAACTAACTTAGTTGTATTTTTACATAGAAAAATATTGGTGATATTGTTAATATTGTTATTCATTTTATATGCGCATGTTTTTGTTTGTATCTGTATATGCATGTTAAACATTTAATTTTTAGCTAGATCTTATCCAATTTAATAAATTTGATTTTTGTTCAAGTTAATAAAACTGATTTAGCAAACTTAATGAAAAATTTTAGTGTTTTAATAATTCGCGCCGAGAAAAGTGGCAGAAATAAAATAAAGGGTTATAGAAACTACTAAGACAAAAATATATATTTGTAATATCTGGTACGATTCTGAACAAAAAGGGGCCAATTCTCGTATAAAATAAAAATATTATGGTAATGCTTTGTTACTTGTCTTACTTCGGTAGTAGCAACAAACTGTCAAAATGCTAATTATTAGCTGTGCGATCAAGCGCTTTACACATTAAACCCAACCTACAAAATGCACAAACGTCAAATAACAATTTTACCATAAGTGCAACTTTATAACGCATACGTGAAGTTATGTTTTATGTGTAAAACGCCTGATACATAGCTTTTTGATAGTTTGTTACTACCAACTCATACGAAGATAGACCCGTAACATATCATTACCATAACATTTCTATTTTATTCGGGAATTGAGCCCAGAATGCTGGATTTATACTATTGTGAGTAATGTATAAATGATGCAGAAATGAAATGTAGTAAATTCCATAGTAAATATGGAAAAACACGAGATGGACATAATGAAAATCAAAACAGAAAATAAAATGTTATATCATAAGTCATCATCATTTACGACTGAACATTACCACTTCAATCATTCCGATTTCAATAGCAATGTACATATATATCGATGGCACTTAACTTTTTTATTTGACTATCGAGATTTGAAATATTACAATTCAAAATATTTGTGTGTCCTTTTCAACGCCCCTTTTTCGAGTGTTGCTCGACTGACTCTTTTCTTTCGACAACTGTTTATTTATTTAATTCTGTCTTCTCCTTAGCGGCCGCCGCTCTAGACACGTGTCGGAAAACCACATGCAGAGAGCTGGTCATATGCATATTAATATTTGACTGAATTATGGTAATAACTTCAAAATTAAATAAATCTGAATCAAGATCCAGCGGGACAATTTTACAGCTGCTTTAAAGAAATAAAATATTCACTAATCACATGACTATGTACAGGGAATCCTAATGGCAAGCTAAAACGTGGTGAGAGTATTGACCTAAACTGTCCTGAAAAATTTAGAAACTAGCTGTAAGTGGAATTCTGTCTTAAGGCAATTAGGGCATCGTGCCTTAAGGCAAATTGCTGGAACTTCCCGTACCAAAAATTATTATTTTTTCAAAAACGAATAACATTTTTGAAAAAAAAATTACTTCGAAAAAAATAGATTTTTGAGAAACTATAAATTTGACAAAAAATTACTTTTTTTTAAAAAAAAAATTTTTATTTGAAAAAAAAAATTTTTTTTTGAGAAATTTTTTTTTTTTTTTAAACAATAAAATTTTTTGAAAAAAAATGTTTTCTTCATTTTGACATATTTTGGAAATTCTGAACTTTTTTTCAAAGCAATCGCACTGCTTGAACTGCATAGAGACGAAATGTCAAAGCTCGCAAGTGCCGCGCCGCCGTCTAACGCATAAGCATTGGTACGGAACCCATAGAAATGTAAAAAAAAATTATACTTATTGTTAAAATCTCTATAAAATATCTGATAATTTGATGTGCATATGTCTAATGATCATTTTTAACCGCCGAATGGCATTTTTTTTTACTTTTTTTATTAGATCTCCGAAACCGCTAGACCTGCCTTCATGAAAATTTGATCAAATCTACATCTTGTCAATACAAGTAAAATATTTTTTGAATTTTTCAAATCGGACGGTCCGTTCTCTTAAAAACTGAGTTACCGTTTTTGGCACTTTTTGCCCCGTATCTTCGGAACGGCTAGACCTGGCTTCGCCAAAAACTAATCAGCACGTCTCCTTATCAATACGAATCGAATGTTTTTTGAATTATTTAGATCGGTTGATCGGTGTTCCCGAAATCGTCGACGAAAATTTGTATCCGCACATACATACACACACGTACATACATACATACACACACATACACACACACATACACACACACATACACACACACACACACACATACATCCATTTTTTCTAAGGTATGCCAAAATGTTCAGAAACCTCTGAAACGTAAAGATATATAAAAATTTTCATTTTCGATTTTTTTGCGATTACTATAACTTGCCCTACGGGAAGTTAAAAAAAATTTATTTCATGTCGTTTGGAAATTATAAGCTTTTCAGTACAACCTAGAGTTTTGATAGAATTCGGTTATTATAATTAATTTTTATTAAATTTATCAATAATAAAATTAGCAAGTTTTTTACTACTTTGCATACGTTTGGAAGATCAAAACTTGCACAGGTAACCTTTCTCATAAAAAATTACATATACCATTAAATTTATATCGATATATCGTTGTGTGTATAATTTAGCGCAATGCAATAAAAATAATAATTAAGAAAAAAGACCATAAAGCAGTTCCATCATTGTAGCCTGATTCGCCTAGCATAAAGCTATTAAACGTTAAAATCATCTAATTAACCGATGCTAACGAGGTGCTCAGCGGAACAGATAGTTGCCAAGTCTGTTGTCGCCATTTCGAATCATTTATATCATTTTAATGAAGAAAATAAACAAGAATACTACATGTTCCACTACTACTGGATCATATTAAGCTTCAATTATCAAATAAAAAAATCTGCATGTTTAACACTATGTAGGGTAGGGCGGGGCACAAAAGTCCAATTAGACTTTCAGTAATTATACTGTCTAAAACTGCATAACAACATATAAGATATACCACATAAACAACTACCAAACTGTGTTCAGTAATATTCCTAGTTAACTCCTAATTATAGAAATAATGTTTTTTTACTATTTTTCTGAAATTTGTCATCTTTTTGTCCCATGGGATCCAACTTCTTTTTAAATAGTACTGTCAGGGGGCAAACAGGTCCACTGTCAAATTTTTAACTCCAAAAAGATTTTACGAAATTATATTATTTAACCAGTGTGAAAAAGAAATATTATGGAAACATTTTTTGCAAAGATTTCATTGTATATAACCTTGATCTAGTATTTTGAAAGAATTATTCATCACCAGAGGTCGAACTGCTAATTTAATTTATCTCTTGTAAAAGTGATTTTTTTATCTCTTGTAAAAGTGATTTTATAAATTTTTTTTATTTTGTATTCACTATTTCTCATTGTTTACACCTTTGCAAATCTAAAGGGTTATTTGGGCTTTTTACCCCACCAATATGCAAGCTTTTATAGAGGTTATATAAAAAAACTGTTGAATCTAACTTAAAAATATCAATACATCTTACAAAATAATTAAATAACGTATACCAAAAAATTATATTCAAGTAATATAAACTAAATATAAAAACTCAAAACCAAAAGAACTACCACCAACAAAAAAAAAACTTTTGATATGAATATTGATGCATTTCGGTTTATCTCCTGATATCGACGTCGTGCGAATTAATGTGATGACTGGTTATACATCTTTTGCCTTCTGCTTTAAAATAGTATCAATAAAAAATTCTATACTGTGCTTGTTCAATTTAGTAGTTGAATTTATGAATACTACATGTTCGACTTCTACTAAAACATTGATGCAATTATCGAAAAAAGCTGTAACTGATCAGCAAATGCATAGCTTTTTGGCAGTTCGTCATACGATTATAGACCCTTAATATAGCATTAACATAACATTTCTATTTTATCCGAGATTGGCTCCTAAAATTCTCTACGTGACAGAGTTCTAGTGGCGATGTTCTTGTGCGTTTTTTTGGAATGTTACACAATAAAAACAAAACAGGATTTTTGTATAGATTTTTATATTTCAAAACAAATTCATTTCTAGATTTTCCGTTCATACTTAAAAAAAAGTATTACGTTATTTTACTGCGACATTACGTAAGCTCTGTAATGCGATTACGGATCTTAGCGAATATATCTTATTAACGAGTAAACAGCAAATTACAGCTTCTTATTAACCTGCTTTCCAAAGTATTTCAGAAATGAAATACTGAGCACTAAACTTTGACATTTTTAACATAATTGTTGCATTGCCATAAATTTTAACATTAAAAATTTATTATTCAAAGGCTAAATGCGAAATGGAAAATTAGCTCGAGTAACTGGGCGATCTTGATTCTTGATGGGTATTTAATTGTAGGCTAAAAATAGATAACATTTATTTGTAAAAATTATTGTTAGTAATAGTAATAGTAAATGATATGCTTGGCATCTCCAGAATACAAAGTTTTGCATTTTATCATGAATTTCATCAAATCCAATGTAGTTTAAAATGAATTACATTATTAAGTTTCTACTTATAGGGTATAGCAAGGCTTAAAGATCCGCGGGTTAAGAAGTCGACCACCTATATCTCGAATTTAAATTTTTTTAATAACAATATTTGAAAGTAGAGGGACGAAGATGTATAACCAGATGTACAATTTTCACGAAGTCGTTATAAGGAGATAATAGGCAATTTTTAAAATTCCATAACAAGAGTATGTTTTTTCGTTGTTAGTTGTTTTGGTTGTGAGCACTGTTGTTTAGATTACTACACCTTAATATATTTTCCAAGTTTACGATATTTAATTGTTTTGTATATTTTTATATGTATTGTTTATTTTAGGTTAGATTCAACAGCTTTTTTTATATAACCTTTATAAAAGCTTACACGTAGGTGGATTAAAAAGGACCAACTTAACCTTTACTGTAAACAATAAAAAACAGTAAATAAAAAAGTAAATTAACTAAAAAAACGCAATTTGACAAGAGATAAATTTGATTTATATTAAATAAATAGTTATTCCAACTCCGCTGATAAATATTTCTGACAAAATACCAGATCAAGGTTATATACAGTGTTATCTCTGTAAAAATATATCCATAGGCATTGGTTTAATAGACTTGCTATTATTATGTAAAATCCCTATAATATTAAACCAAGACATTGGATCTGAGTAGACAATAAAAGACAATAATATTTGATTTATGTCAAATAAATAGCTATTCCAATTCCACCGATAAATATTTCTGACAAAATACTAGATCAAGGTTATATACAGTGTTATCTCTGTAAAAATATACCCATTGGCATTGGTTGAATAATGTAGCAATTATTATGTAAAATCTTTTTGAAATTAAAATTAAGATATTGGACATGTTTACCTCCTGGCCATACCATTTTACCCAGCCTATGAGGTAAAAAGGACCAGTTGATAAATTTTTGAAAAAGAGCAAAAAAATTTATTTCTACAATGATTACAATTAACTGGGAGTTTTACTGAATATAGTCAGATAGTGGTTTGTTTGATATGTGTTATTTGTTTGGATATAATTGGATTGGTTTTCATAATGTAATTGCTCAATATCAAATTGGACCTTCGTGCCACTGCAAATTCCTTTTAATGATCAATTCTAATGTAATAGCCCAATTGGCACTTGACTGTTACATCTTATTAACCGCAGTAATTATTAAAAGACTAAAAATCTTATCTGATTCGGCTTCGTACATAAAAGCCTCTTAATAGAGGTATATTACCATTACATTGTATGAAAGTACTCGCACATTGCAACGGATTGGAATTGAACGCAGACAATTCTCCTTGTACCTATAACTATTTTCAGTTACGATCTTATTAAAATTTATAACTATTTTGCATAGCTCGCTCCGATATGCCTTTGAATTATTAAATTACAAACTGTATAATTTTCCCAGCAATGATTCGATCTTATAGCTTTTGTTTCGTCATTGTCTGAGAAACTGATGATTTATCAATACTACCAAACAATACAACTTGTCATTTCCTACATTACATTGTCTGAAAATTTATTGTAATAATGCGCTCATGGAGCGGTTCCACGCCGACAAAAAGCTTTGTGCAAATATTAACAGCAATTAAAAATATGAAAGCTGAAATATAAACAGATAGATGGATCGTAACCGCAAAGTGTTAGGTGCATTATGTTATAGAATGAATAGAGGCATTATGGTATGAATCCTAGCAGAATCCATGGGAAAATTGTCGAAAAAAAAATTAATTGCTTGAATGTAATGCAAATACATAATAATAAATTTTCTCAACCAAGATACATATTGTTTTTGTATTTGGTCGTCCTCTATGCCACAGACTATCTCTAAAATTAACTAGTGGTGCATGACATCGTGCCTTAAGGCAAATTGCTGGTAACTTCCCGTACTAAAAATTTAATTTTTATTAAAAAAGCTTTGAAATATTTTGAAAACTTTGAAAAAATTAGATTTCTGAGAATTTTGAAATTTTTGAAAACAAATAGACTTTTGAAAAATTATTTATATTATATTGACTTATTTTATATTGATTAGATTTATATTTCGAAAACGTTTGAAACTTTTGAACTTTTCTCAAGATAAAATATTAACCCTTTCTACTCGCGAATTCTTAGATTTATATGAATCCGAGAGGAAAAGGTTGCGCGCATAAGCGCCGCGTCGCAGTCTAACGTAAAAAATAATAAGAAATCCATAAATAAAATTTGTACTTATTATTAAAATTTTTATAAAATATCTGATAATTTGATATGCATAAGTTTAATAATAATTTTTGTCCTCCATAAGGCATTTTTTTACTGTTTTTATTAGGACTCCGAAAACACTCTAAAAATTTAATTAGATTCATTCGATTAATTACTAAATTTAACATTACTTGAACTAAAATCTGTTCGGTTTATTAATTTCATGTGATCTAGTTCAGAGATATAGTGATAATTGCAAAATGTCTTTTTTGAGAGGAGCTCCTGGAGATCAGTTGTAGTTTTTTTCCAAATAAATATTTTTTTTAATACTAAGTTTCAAAAAATAGTTAAAAGATACAATAATATGTGTTTAAATTTTTGCTTCAATAAGTTCAATAGTTTTCTCAGAAAAAAATATGAAAAATTTTCTTTTTTACATTCTTCTAACTGCATATAACCCCTTAAAGCCTCGGACGTACACCTTGATATCAAGCAGTAGTGATATCAGATTTCACTTGAAAATATAGATAAAAAATTATGTTACACAGTAAAAATAGCCCCCGTGCACGGTAAAGTCACAAAAATAGTAAAAAAAATTGATCCACTTAAATAGAGTAATAAAAATAATATATGTGAAAAATTAATACACTAATTTTAAGATAGATTAATAAAAATAATGTATGTAAAAAATCAACATAAAGTGAAACTATTAATAGATTAAAATATTAAATAAATAAATGCTATAGCAAAGCCAATAAAAAAATAGAATTCATCTTTCGTATAGTGCTATATGTACTATATTTGCTTATAATTTTATGATAAATTTTATGAGAGAATATAATCGGAAATTTTTATTGGTTATAAATATAATATAAATATATATATATATATATATATATATATATAATTATATATGTACTATTATATATTATATATATTATTATATAATTATATATAAATATATACATACATTTGATTTTTGACGCTTTTCAATTTATGTTTTATTGAAAACATAAACAATAAAAAGAAGCTATGGCAATGATTTTGAGTTTATTTATTATATTATTTTTATTTTTATTTTTATTTGATACATTGGTGTGACTACTAACTTTCTAGATTTACTTCTGGCAATTAAAATCATTATTAAAATTTTTTTTTAATTTAAACTGACGCACAAGAACAGTCATGAAAATATTTTCATAAAAATTATTTTATTTTATTTAGCTGAGTTTTTGCCAAGTTT
Organism: Ctenocephalides felis; assembly: GCF_003426905.1. NCBI lineage: Eukaryota > Metazoa > Arthropoda > Insecta > Siphonaptera > Pulicidae > Ctenocephalides > Ctenocephalides felis. The sequence continues at coordinate 161,846,538 of NW_020538040.1, forward strand.
GATAATTGTTATACAAAACATACTGATATACAACATCTGTTTCAAATTAACCTACAGGGTTAAATTTTATTTGCAATCAACTTTTCCCTTGACTTTGCTCATTGTACTACTAATCAATAGTGAAATAACTTCCAATTCAAACAAACCAAATTCTTCTATTGTTTCTGAAATATTTAAATTTAGCATCAAGTCTATATTTTATTATTGTTTTGTTAGTTTTATTTGTTTTTATTTAAACGATAATATTTATGTATAATGTTTGTTAGTGATTTTTGTGGTGTTGTGTTACATTGTTGGTGACCTTCACAAAGTATCGATTTCAATGAAGGATAGAATTATCATCTTCAAGTATAAATTTCATCCTGAACCCAATAATCATTCCGGCCAAATATTTTCGTCGCCCACGTGATGGCTTTAATCGGATTCTTTTTTATTCTCTCAAATCGAGAAGACACCTGAGATATTTCAGTAAAAAATGAAATAGTAGAAAGAAATATATAGCAACAAAGTCAATTACCTTAATATAAATTTTTATATTAAAAGCGACTTATGGTATTTGCATTGGTTAATCACTAAATAATTGTAGGGCTTTAAAAATCTAAATTTTTATAGAGTTTTAATAATTCACTTACTGAAGAGTAAGTGTATTTACGGACTTCCCTTTAGATAAAGCATCTGCACAAATATATTTATAGTCTCTGAAAAATTGTTATACATACATTACACCAATTTAACCTACTCCCTTTGATATTTTCACTCTAGACAAGCAACGATTGCATGTACTAAAGTACGTCATGCAATTAAGAATTAATTCTTTGCAACAATGTTGACTGACTAGAAAAAGAATTTTCTGGAAACAAAATTATATCTTGACTCAAACTACTATCAAAAAAAAATTGGACATTTTTCTGATAATAGTTCCTCCCGATAATTTTGAAAAATAATGCAATAAATGAATTCTAAGCTTGAGCTTTGTATACTGATTTTCATTGTCTATTGATTTTTTCTCTATTTTTTATATTAATCTGTGTATTTCTTGAAAATATATATTAATTCTTAATACTAATTTTTTATGACTATAAGAAGTCAACCTAAAGGTTGTCCTTTTCATTGGAGATTATATGTTCACAATTAATATTTTGAACTAAACCTTTTGCAGTAATTGAAAGGCTATTTTTACTTGAAAACATATTTTTGATCCATATTTTAAAAGTTAAACAAAAATCACTCCTGCTTGATTTCGTGGAGCAATGTTGAATTGTGAACCTTGTGGTTGCAAGGCCGAGACTATAAAGACTTGTACCACGTACTCCCCTTAAAAAGATTCAAATGAAAATTGGCGATATTAGCGATAAAAGAGTAAAAAATAATATAAGAATAGAAAAGTAGAGTCTTACAATAGAGAGAGTAGAGTTTGTGAATAAAATGTATTAACAGAAGGCAGGTCTAGTCGTTTCGGAGATACGGAGCTAAATGTGCAAAACATGACAGTTTTTGACAGAACTAAGCAACCGATTTGAATGATTCAAAAAAGTTTCTGCTTGTGTTGACAATAGGATTGCTTTTGGGAATAGAAAATTTTTTTTTTTCAATTTTCAAAAAATATTTTATTTGTATATAGAAAATAATTAGGATTTTAATTTTAATTACAGCTAAAGTTTTAAAGCTCACTTATATAGGTACTTCAAATAAATAATTTTAAGTTTGCAATTCAGTTTATATGATTCTTATAAATATTAGACAATGTCCTTGAATTTGAGTCCGATTGTTTAAGTTTTGTTTATTTACATCTCTGTGAACATATAGAAACGTCGTGGTCCAATTTATAAGCTCTTATATTTTGTGTATAAAATAAGAATAATTAAAGTTACAGTATTTATAATAATTTTTTTGAAAATATTAAATTTTTCACAAATATTTCATTACGGTACGGAAAGTTTCAGCAAATTGCCTTAAAGCCATACACCACTAGTTCGATTTTTTTTTTACGATTACGGATTCAAAGTTTAAATAAACAAAATTGATCAACCACAATAACCGAAAAATGTCGCATTTTTACAAAAGATCTATCTTTGTAAAATAGCTTTGTTGCAATCAAAAGCTCATTCGCCGTATATTATTTTTTTAAATTTTTTCATGTTAGTTATGATCAATACTATCACCCTGTTTCGACTTGATGTCGAATTCTGGGATACCCTGTATTGTTATAAAAAAACATGAAACTTCAACCAATTGTCAGATGACATGATGTTAAGGAATTTGTTAATTTAATATTATATATAATTTGAAATGAACAAAAAAAATTTTTTTGTTGTGTATGTTCGCAATGGGCGCCTATGCTCGAAGCTCGCAATGCTTATATTATATTATGTACGTCGAGTATTTACTCACATTAATGTACAATACACAATAATACTTGGAGCTCATTGCATGAAAATGTACATACATATTTGTCATGTCCAGTCCACGACACAACAGTATTAAGAATATTACAATAATCAACAAAACAACAAATCATGTCTCTCTAACTAGATGATTTATGATGCATTTTTCACAGGCCTCTGACGAAACGAATCCGCAGAAAGCTTTGCAACATTTAAGCTTCGTCTGTTTATATGTCACTTATTAACCATACTTTTATCATTGTTCAGAAAAAAATTGTTAAAAAAAAATTTAACTGGTTATTTTAATAATTCACTACGCTCGTAATCTTGTCCTTTCTCAAAGCAAAATTTATTTCCAATTTATAATTTACAATTTTTCAATAGCCAGTTCGCAGAAGTATTTCTGCAAATAAAACAACCCCTTTAATAAGAAAATATTTATACAGACACGAGTTGCTAATTCATTTTCTTGCGAAACCGAACCCTAAGGATTTCCTACGAATTATTGTTTTACAATTAGCGAAAGCTTAGGTCAGAGGTCATGCTCCCTTCAAACGATACAAGTGATATTCAATTTACATTATTTATTTATGGAACCATTTAAAAACACGTGCATGATTTATGAACTTTTGAGGTACTTGGTAAAAATTGATAAAACATGTGAAAATAGTGAATATTGCAATAAAAATGATAAAGAAAACAGTAGTACTCTGTTGTCAAATCTAATAGAGTTTAAGTTAAACATGTTTTTTTTAATTAAGTCACGTTAGACTTCTATAGTTTATAATCTTCTGATACGTTCTGAAAATATAAAAATAGTTTTCCAATTTCAAAAAAAAATTTTTTTTTGAATATCGAAACAAATTAGGCTTTTAATTTTAATTATAGCTATAGTTCTAAAGCTCACTTATATACTTCAAATAAATAATTTTAATTTTGCAATTGTATTGTATATAATGTGTATATAATTGTATATAATTCTTCTGATAAGTTCTGAAAATATGAAAATAGATAGGTGTGACTCAACTTCCAAAAGTTCTGTACAAATATTTCTTAGAACAAAATTAATGTTAATAATATAAAAAATAGCACAATAGCAAAATTATATAGTTAACTGCGCTAATTTTTGATAAAATACTTTGCTGTAAAATAATTAAATTTTAGAGAATGATTTACCAAGTTTGTTTAGTATGTAATACATAGGAGCTATTTGTAACAAGGGCAACTAGTATTATACGTTTTTCAATATGATCTTAAAGAATATTAAAATATTTTTGGTTTCTATTGGACATGTGCTACATAATATTGTCATAGCTACTGTTCCCCAGGCCATCCCAATAAACAGAACTGTGCAGGTCAGTCAATTTTGACATGTAATATAAAATTGATCTTTCATAAAATTTCGGTTTGCGTTATAATTATCGACTAATTTTAAATACAGATCTTATTTGTAACAATTTTATGATTGCTGATTAAACATTTGTGCCGTATTTCAATATTATTCGCAGTTTCTATAAATCTTTGAAGTTATTAAAATGGAAAATATTTTTTAGGCAAGACAGATATTACAGTTGTTCAAAGAATGAGATAATATCGCCAGCGAAAAAGTAAAAAAAATACAAGCTGTCAATGAATGTATGTTAATTTTAATTACATGAAGTTCTTGAAACACAATTACCTGGTGTGTAAAGTTGCGAAAACAATATATGTTTAGGCGTTGTTTAACATAATCCACTATGTGAACGAATATTATAGAACCTATTAATCAGCAATTACTTCATTTCTCTAATAAAGGTTCATTTCTAAATGCTAATTACAATGACAAACCGATCATGTCATATTTGAAGTATGACTTTAATTACATTATTGCTTTTAAATATTATACATATTTTAAATGGTATTATAAATATATAATTTATAATTTACGATTATATAAATGTGTATAATGGTTGACACTAATAAATGTGTGCATGACGAGTGTTACCATATTACTAATAAACATTATTCAAAATTGTTATATAATGTATTTATTTTTACTTAACTTGAATTTGCTACTTTGTACAGTAGCAAGTAAGTTTTACATCAATCGCGTGGGATCTTTACGCGCACTCTTTTTCATAAGTTTGATGCCTTTACCAGGATTTGTATTGAATAAAATCATAAGGATAATTTTTTTAGTAGATTATTGTGAGTAACAGAAATTGTACTAGATAGACGTGCATGTGGTATCCTCCTACCTCAAAGAACGGAATAAACTGAAAGGATCAACCATTAGAAATTTACCGTAAAAAGCTTTTGGAAATTGGAATTTAAACAAAAATTCTTCTATGTATATACTGCTAAGGTGTTCGTGTGTATGTATATTATTTTTATGTATAGTGTTTGTACACAATGGTCACGGTTAGAAAAACTTACATAAGAAACGGTTCGTTGGAGATTCGTCACCCCTAGTTTAAGTTCTGTGAAATTGCGTGAGCTTATTTCTGTGTGTTCGTTTGTGTATTTTTAATAGTGTCTATCGTCGTGCAGGTAAATATTCCCTCTGTGAGAATCAATAAGTTTGCCGGCTATTTATATTTCGTCAATCGTTACAACCGTATATTATCGAATTTCCAGAATAGCTTCGATTTATCATTTATTCATCGACCTACGAGCTGATTAGAATTAGACTACGGACTTACAATTGATGGGTAATGACAATCGTTCAGAATTTATAGACATTCATAAAAAATTGTAATGTATGCGATTAATCAGATTGCATGAGGTAAACTCATCTTTTGTTGGATTGGATTGAATGTATGCAAAAACTATAAAGAAACACTATGAGAAGCACGCGCGTATTTTGTATATTTATTTCTTATTCTGTTATAGTATAGGGTAGAGCGGGGCTTGAAGGTCCAAGGTATATATATCAAAAATAAGTGAAGTTAAGAATTTTTTTAACAATAAAATTTGATAGTAGGAAGAAAAAGATACGCGACCAGCCATCACCCTGATTTCCATAATACCTGATCCACAACAAAAGTATTTTCTTTCACAGTTAATTTTTTGATTGTGAGCACTGTTGTTTAGCTTAGGAGATCTTTGTATAATTTTCAAGTACACGTTATGTGACTGTTTTATGAGATGTTTTGTAATTTTTAAGTTAGATTCAACAGTTTTTTCATATAACCTCTATAAAAGCTCATACGTGGGTGGGGTAAAAAGGACCAACTAAACCTTTAGTCTGGCAAAGGTGTAAACAATAGAAATGAGTAAATAAAAAAGTATATTTAGTTTAAAAAAGCAATTTTACAAGAGACACGTTTAATAAATAGTTATTCCAACTCTGCTGACAAATATTTCGGATGAATACCAGATCAAGGTTACTCTGTTATCTCTGTGAAAAATGTACCCATGCAAATTTATATTTTGCATTGGTTGAATAATGTAGCTATTATTTCGTAAAAAAAATTAAAATTAAGGTCTGTTTACTCCCTAGCTGTTTCACCTAACCTATGGGGTAAAAAATTCAGTTGACAAATTTTTGAAAAACATAAAAAAATAAAGTTCTACTATGACGAATTAGCTGGGGTTTTACTGAACATAGTCAGATAGTTGTTTGTTTGATATGTGTTATTTGTTGTAATTTGCAGTTCTAATGCGATTTTTGGTATTATTTATGCTTACAACAAAAAGAAAGTCAGAAAAAGACCGATGTTGCATAGTTCCTAACTAGCTCAGAATCTTTATGTAATATTATTTAATCATGCCAGTTTGAACAAAAAAGTAGCAATAGATTATTAGCATTAATATAGTTCTAACAATAAGGTGAATCAACCACTATTGCCAAACAGTTATTTTTTTAACTCTATTTTATATAACAATCAGATTAGTGTGTGTTCTATGAGTTATAATGATGTTGTCAATTAAATAATGGACGAAAAATTGCATCCATACATACACACACACACATCTATTTTTTCCGAGGTATGCCAAAATCTTCAGAATCCTTCAAAACGTGAAGAAATGTAAACATTTTCAATTTCGATTTTTGGACGATTACAATAACTTATTTTACGAGAAGTTAAAAAGTAGTAATAAAGCATGGTTAAAGTAAATCAGTAATAAAATAAATATATATTTTATACCGTTATTTGAAAGACCAATTTTAGTTGTAACAAATATGTACCTCGATATGTTCATAATCTTGTTTTCAATATGTTACATTTTGCATCGGATCATAAACTGTGGATACGGCGACATTCAGAGTATCGCCTTTCTATGAAGTCAACGTTCGAAACCGCAATTTTCCTTATTTGCAACAAAACAAACGATCGGATGTGTCGCGAAACAACATTATTCTCGTATAGATTATCGTTAAATAAATTTAAACCTGGCGCTCTGGGAACGGTTGTAAGTAAAAAACCAACAGATGGTATATTTAGTACATTAATACGGTTACAATGTTACTGAAAAATCCTAAATAGTCAAGAACTTGCTTCAATTGTTTTAACTTCATGTAGTTAAGTTATTTATTGTAATCGTCCAAAAATCGAAAATGAAATTTTTAGCATATCGATACATTTAGAGGTTTCTGAACAATTTGGCATACCTTAGAAAACATGGATTAATGGATATAATTTTTGTCAACGTTTTCGGGAGCACGGATCAATCGATTTAAAATGTTCAAAAAGCAATCGACATCATACTGTCCAAGACGGGTATCAAGTCTGTAACTTCAGATTGAAAGCCCATATCTCTACCCAATTAACGACAAGGAAGCTCAACATTTGATTTAGTACAACAATTTTGAAGAACGGCTGAATTTACTTGGAAACATATTGCTATATATATTTTCAAGTGATTCAAAACCGATATCACTACTGCTTGACATCAAGGCTGTTCAAAGCGGGTGATGAGGAGATGTGCTGATTAGTTTTTGGCAAAAGTCGGTCCAGCCGTTTTGGAGACAAGAATCAAAGAGCAAAAAATGTGAATTAAGTTTTTGAGAGAACAGAGCGTCCGATTTGAATGATTCACCGCACATTTTCATCGAAAAATTGATTAATTAAGAAGTAATGAACAACAGTTGTGGAATTATTTTTCGGGAAAGAAATGTCTAAGGAAAATATCCATCTTTATTATGTATAAATATAATCAGTGGATCTCAAGATATATTAATTTGAAGGAAAAAAAACTGTTACAACAATCCCTTAGCGTCCCTATCGAAAGTTCCTGAGAAATCTTGCATTAAATGCAAACCAAATATTGTAATCATAAATTAAGTATATTGTTTACTCAATAGGACTACTATTGAATTTAAAGATCGATTTCACAATTTTCTGATATAAATTTTTATGTACATTATAATTACTATAATAACACCTAAATAAGGTCAAAATTAATAATGTAACCTGTTCATAATAATACTCGACAAGTGATTTTAAATAAGCAGCTATTTATTTCCATATAAATTACAATTTGTTTATTTCATGACAATTATTTTGTTAATTTTTGCAAACACTCCTGATAAAAAATTGAAATAACTTAGATATTATTTATAAGAAATTATTTTATAAGTAAATAGTTAAAATTATATAATTAACTATAAAATATTGTGAATGGGAAAACAACTATTGAGTTGTTTTTCTAATATGCCCCTTTAGTATACAATGTCCCTTCACGGTCGACAATTGTAAATTCCACAAATTTATTAAATGTCCTTAAGTGGACAGTTGTTAATAATAAAAAAAATAAAAAGAATGAATGAATGGTTGTCCTTCCTAGTTTTGATTATATTTTTACATTCTATAGATTAGTATTTTTGATATAAATTGTTTCGCAGAAATTTTTACTTGGCACATAATATAATCTTTAAAAATGAATATCACAATTACTTGAAAACATTTTGAACACAACAGAAGACTTTGGATTTGAAATCCTATGATCGCAAGACCAGAGACTCTGCCCCCCTTTATGTAGAAGGTTCAAGCTAAAGAAGTTTTAACATCTTCAGTGATTTCCTGATTTAAAATTTGGTATTTAGAATAATTCATTGTCTATTATAACTTTTGTCACAATCTAGTACCCAAGTTAGTAGCGCAAAATCGCCCTTTTCTGGTGGCATGTGCGTCGTCCATAACCAACCATTCGGGCTCGAACAATTCAAAACCTACAACCGCGCAATATCGAGGAGTAAAAGTCTATACGTACGTATATGTTACCAATTCGATTTATGTTATTATTGTTACGTCTGTTTCATAAAATATTATACCGTTTGCAAACTCCACGCTCCGCTATGGTGAGTACAATCAATTCATCAAATTCAGTATTTAAAAATATCATTGATAAACATAGTCGGATATATAAAGTTCAACATTTATTATGCGTTTCATTTACTGCGGGTGTGCCCATAGTAATATATTAATTCACTCGCACCGGTGAATCGGATTAAAATGCTCTATGGATAGATAAGTATTAGCCAAGTCTTTGAAATTTGCATTCGGATACAAAAAGCTAACTTGTAATGATTGTCACATATATAGAATATATTTCCTATTGCATTGTAGAGAAAAAAAATATCGCGGAGATACAAGACAAATCTCCAATTTTTTATAGCAACGTGGTTTCATAATGGTAACTGAGTAATAGAATAATTCTAATATTGATGACTTTTTATTGAGTGCATCCATTCTGGAGAAGAGCTATTTTTACTTGAAAATATAGTATTATATATATTTTCAAGTGATTTGAAACCAAGGCGGGTATCAAACCTGGAACTTCTGATTGAAAGCTTATAAGCTCTAACCAATAAACCACTAGGAAGCTCAACATTTGATTTAGTGCAACAATTCCGGAAAAAAGGTATTTTACTTGGAAGCAACTACTGCTTGAAAGCAGGCTGTCCAAAATGGGAATCAATCCAGGAACCCTTCGATTATAATGTTAAAAATAATTGTAACCAGCACAATACTAGTATGAAAACTTATTTTTTCCTTTATAACATTTCAAAATATTATTTTTTTCATATAAAATCATGTATAAAAAGTTAGGAACCTCTGTTTAAGTGATATTATTTGCAAGAATTCTCTAGCATTTATTATTATTGAATAAAAGTACGTTAAACAATGGGTTACAAATCGACATGCCAGATTTAGTACATAAATTGTTTGCAACTGACTTACAGGTAATAATTGAATATATTATGTAATACTTGTAATTTATCTTTTACTATTGAATAATTATTGGTTTGCTATCGATACGTGGTTGTTATAAATAAATTTTGTTTGTTGTTACTAATATCATAATTAAAATAAATAAAACTTAATAGTATAAATAGGACTTAATAGTTGAAATATTGTCGATTTATTAAGTTCTTTTTTATGTTTCTAGACTCTATATGAGAAAAGACATTATTCATGATTATCCTATATTATCCAATTTTTTTTATGTAAAATTTGTAATTAATATTTTACTATTGAATAATCTTTGGCTTACAATTAGTATTGATACGTGTTTGTAATAATCAAATTTTATATATTATTACTATATAAGTAAAATAAATAAATCTCATTAGTATAAATAGAAAAATTTCTTATATGAAATGAATTTTGCATAAAGGTGGATTGGTTACATTAAATATTTTATAATAGTACATTTATATGTATCATAGAAAAACGGTATATTACATCAGTCATGTGGAAAAAAGAGAAGGTTTGACAATTCTTAAAAAAAATCACATAACAATATTTGAAATATGAATTTCTAATATTGAGTTCCAATTACAGCTATGGGCCGATCAGGAGATAGTTTGGCATGGCGTAGTATACTGTCGAGTTATTAAGTTACTCTTTTATTTTTTAGGTTCTATTATATATGAGTAAAGTAACGTCTGTAATACATTTATAATTATCCTATATTTTCATCGGTGCCAAATTGGGACAAAACAATATGTATATAACGTATATATCTATTTAATGGGATATAAATATAAAATATTAGGTATTATTTTAATCACACTAATAATTTTAAGAAATGTTATGTAAAAATTGATCATGTGCTCTATGAACAAGATCCACAATTTAAAAAAATCTACTATTAGCATAATTATTTTTCAACTAGACATACTTTAATGAAGAAACATGCGAACGATTTTTCATCTTGCGTTAATTCAATATAAATGACATAGGAAAAACAACACGCCACAGGTAATTTCATAAATCGTGTGAATCCTAGTAAAAAGTCATTACTATAATATATATATATATATATATATATATATATATTATTTCATGAATAAAAATTAGCTTTGATATTTCATACGATATTTAAATTCCGCATTAACACCGAATTGGATACTTTATTTATAGCTTTTAATCGCCGATTTCCGTGCGCCTAATTAATTTGAAACCGGAGTTCATAAAAATTCAAACTGACAAGAATTTCTTCAATTTCGATATATGTTCATTCATAATTTGTCAATAACAGATTAATTTATAAATTAACAAAAAAAATGTTTAATGATACGGAAATTTTAGTATGATTCATTAAATATTTTTGCAAATAGGTATGTAAAAAATTTACTATTGTAAAAAAGTTGATATAAATAGTTCTGACAGCAATTGAGTATTGAGAATAGATTTCTTTACAGGCTTCAATTATTGGTATAGTAGTTTTTTTTCTAACTCACAATGAGCATGTATAAAAAATAGATTGCAATCGTGCTAAATCTAGAAATCAATCGAATAAGATGACACTAATCAAATATAATAGTTATAAATTGCAAAAAACATTTCAAACAATATTATTTCTATTACTACAATATAAATAATATTTTCAAATTTATTTCGAGTATTTTCCCAGCTCGGAGCTTGTAGTAAATTGCTAATATTGTAAGCTTCTATTCTATTTGCGGTCATGGGTCAGGTCTCGTTGGCTAATGATAATTATTACTAAAGATTCCTTAATGATTTTATACATAATAGACATTCAATATTCCATTCAAAATATTTTTACAATATGTCTGTTTATGTTAATTTAAAGGCAGTTGAAAAATAATAATAATCTTTAAAAGTATATGTACCATTTATTTTATCGTTCAGAATAACAGACTTTTACATGTCTATTTTTTCTTTTTTGCATCGGTTACCATCGGCTTATTATAAGCTTGTAAATGATGTATAATTTATGATACATTTAATGTTAATATATTTCTTTTAAAGACGGGATTGTAAATTAAAATAATTCCTATACATTGCATGTATATATTATTTATTACTAATAAATTTGATTATATTGAGTTATATTGATATTTAATTCTAAAATTATTGTTTTGTGAATAAAATGAAAAATATTAATTAAGATGCAAAAAATTTAGAATTTTGTTGAACTGAAATATATATTTATTATTATTTTAATTCATTTTGTATCACTACATGAGCTGTTTTCACTCATTAAGACACTTTGTCACATATAAAGTGATTGGATGATTTATGGATGATAGCAAGTATTTGTTCTACATATGAATTTGTATCAATATTAAATGTATAGTGTTGTGTTTAAAACTTCATATTTAACAGTTTAATTAATTTTTATATTTAAGTAGTTATCATCAGATTAGTAATATATTTATTAACTGCACTTACGAGAGGGGTTGATTTTATGAGCTGCAATTTTAAGCTGCAATTTTCAATTTCATAAAGAAAATTATAAACTTATATTTATTGATTAAGACTGACGACTAAATCGATGTTGAACCACAAACTGTATATTTTTAACAAAATACCTATTAATAGAAGGGCTAGAGAGATTTGGTGAGAACAATACCTGAGCTAGGCCGATCGCTGTATCTGGTGCAATAGACCCACGCAGGCCACACCATAGGTCCGCCGGCATCAGAGCCAGCCCGCGTGCTTTCCGTCGTACAGGAAAGATCTTGTATCGATCCTGATTTTTCGCTCCTGTTTGTGGGCACACCATCGGAATCCTGTCCCGCAGGTAACGCCGAACCGGCGGCCGCCGTGCTCTGCCGATGATGCGCTCTCGCCGCAGCCAGAAGCGCTTTATTTTTTGCTGCCGATCGTGATTTCAGCGAATCGGTTATTCTTCTGCCGAAATCAGCTTTCAATATATTATCTATGCTAAATTTCAGGTTATTGTTCTCATTGGGATCGGGAAGCGGCTCAGTAGCACGCGGAGATGGCAACGATCCTGGAGAATGAGGTGAATTGGTAGATCTGGGCGATTGGAGCGATAGCGGCGATTGCGGAGTATGTGGCGAAAGAGGCGATCTGTCGCCGCGACCGCAACCGCCGGCAGCTGCAAGCATCAAAGAGGCGCCATTGCGTAAATCGTGCGTAATCTGGGAGATTGCGCTAAGGTGGCTGTGAATGCCGCGGTATGCCATTGCGGGCGAAGGACTCTCCTGGCCGACGGACAGCACTGTGTCACCGCTGCAGCAGCTGGCGTTGTCCATATCCTCGATGTCGACATCGCGCCGTGCCACTCTCAACGAGTCCTCCATTTTTTTTTAAGTACGATTCAATCAAAAAAATGTATTTCCGCGTCCGTCAGTGCCGTCAACGGGCCGCCGAGCGGGCAAAGACACGCGCACACATCACTATGAGCGGTCAATAAACGTAAATAATTGTGATTTCGAACAAGTCGGTACAACACTATGTAACACGCGGTCGCACTGGTCACTGGCACTAGGGACACTGACAGTCGCCTTCTTGCTTCAGCCGGATGGTGCCGTGCATGACCCGCGGGGCGTTCGTCGAGGAGGGACTTGCGAGCGCCGAAGGAGTGGCCCAGGACTTCCAATCTACTAATTATGCTCCCTTCCAGCTCGAGAACGGCCCAATGCCGAGAGCAAAGCAAAACGACTGCAGGGTCGCGTGTGGGGAACGGCCGTCGACGAGCGTGGGGATAACGCAGCCGTGACTTGGATTTTAATATGCTCATTATTTGTGGGATGGTTTGATATATTTATTATTTATGATGATTATGTTATTATGGAACGGGCTTTGGTGCGCGAACACACACATGCGCACACGCACACGCAAACGCAAACGCAAAAGCGGGATCGCGTTTGGGTCGATTGTTTGCGATCGAGGCGCAGACATCGTTCCCGCTCCGTGGAGCTTTTGAATCATTTTACTCGCTTTACTCGCTTTACCCGCAGCATGAGCAATATTCTCCCTGTTCGACTTGTGAGCTCATTAATGTTAATTAATCTCTTGCCTGCTGGCAAATTAAACGTCGATCTGAAATGCCGTTGATGAGATTTCTTCTCTAACATACCCATAACTCGATGATTACGCACTGTACATTGTTACAAATAATTTAGCGTAATGCGATATAATAATAGCATAATTAATTAGTAGCACCGTAATTGCAGTAATCACAGGCGCTGGATTCAAAACAATAAATGCAGTTTATAACCATATAATTTAAGAGATGTAATTAAATTACAAAAATTATTACAAGCATTTCGAGAACATATTTTACATAACTACAAAGATTCTAATTCCAAATTTCAATGCAATTTACGTAATAAAAGTGCGTGATGTAGCAGCAACCAAAATATGAACAAAAAACAGAACGCAAAAAATAACTGCTGTTACTTTTAATTCGCGATACGTTTCGAAACTGCACTAGATCAAATTGCAAATTGGCGAACAAGCCGGACTGTCACGCACGGCAAAATCGTTAAAAATAACATAGGAATACGAAAATTTGCAAAAATTAATACAGGGATAGACAACGTCTTTCTTAGCATTTCAAGTTTAAAAAAAGTATGACAATTTCTGTACTCTTATTAACCACGTACAGAATTATATAATTAATTAATACACAGATTTAATAACCCTTATTCGAACAATTTCTGTTCGTAAAAATAAACTTGTCGCAAATGGAATGCATAACTTTCTTGATAAACGAAGGCATTGCTACGGTCAAGTGCATATTGACCTTTTTGGAATGAGAACTGAATAACAACACACATATATGAAGAAAATGAAGAGAAAATTAAGAAAATCAAATGTTATGTAATTTTATGATAATATAGGGGGGCTAGAGCTGGTTATAACACTTTTTTTAATTAATATATTTTGGGATTCACTTATTATATTTCTTATATATATTAAAATATTCACTTATTAAATATATATTAGAATCTTATTATTGTATGAGCATAATATTATATTTTATATCGTCTATTAATAGTAATTTTGTTTAATCTATATATTTTATCATTAATAAATTTAATTTCTCATGAATTATTATTTATTTAATTAAGTTGTTTTAAATATTTTGAAACTGCGTAGAACTAAATAGTTATGTAGGATAGGGTGGGGCAGGGCACAAAGGTCCAATTTGACTTTGAGCAACTATATTGTGAAAACCAAACTAAAGATATCACAACTAATTCATAATTGTAGAAATGTGTATTTTAACTATTTCTCAAAAATTTGTCTCCTGGTCTTTTTTAGGGGCAAACAGGTCCAATGTCTTAAATAATAGCAACATAAATTAACCAATAAAAAATATAAATATCATGGGCATTTTTTTTACAAAGATAACACTGTATATAACCTTGATCTGGTATTTCGTCAGAAATATTCATCAGCAAAGTTGGAATAACTTTTAATTTAATTTATCTCTCGTAGAATTAACTAATAGGTCTCTGCCGTGCATAATATATATAAATATATATATATATATAAATATATATAAATATATATAAATATATATATAATATATATATATAACACTGTATATAACCTTGATCTGGTATTTCGTCAGAAATATTCATCAGCAAAGTTGGAATAACTTTTAATTTAATTTATCTCTCGTAGAATTAACTAATAGGTCTCTGCCGTGCATAATATATATAAATATATATATATATATAAATATATATAAATATATATAAAATATATATATATATATAACACTGTATATAACCTTGATCTGGTATTTCGTCAGAAATATTCATCAGCAAAGTTGGAATAACTTTTAATTTAATTTATCTCTCGTAGAATTAACTAATAGGTCTCTGCCGTGCATAATATATATAAATATATATATATATATATATATATATATATATATATATATATATACGTATATATTAATATGTGCTCATAAGCATCGTGTTATGTCCGTCTGAGAATGAGCGACCGCGTAATCATCATATTACCTGTATGTCAGAAAGAACGCTCAGCCAGTGGCATTCCTTCATTTAAGCAAAGAGCTGATGAAAAATTTTAAGGCAAAACCATTTAAAAGCGATAAGAAAAACCTATAACTTTTCCTAAACAAAAATAAACAACAAAGTTTAGAAAATGCTTAAAATTTACATCAATCTACTTCAATGTTTGCCTAAAGCTACATACAAAATTTGGTATTTTATAATTATATAGTATGTATAATAATACTAATAAATATGTATAATATAGTTCAATAAGTTTAATTTATACTGTTTCAAAAATAGAATCTGGCAGTCAAATAAAAATAGATAAAATTTAATAGATTTTACAAAAATGTATATATATATATACAATTATATATATAATTATACGAAATTCGCTTCTTTGCTTTATTTTTATACCACTGAGGAATTCATTTTTTTTTAATTACAAAATAGCTTATGTGTACATTGATTTTTTATAAATTTTCGAAAAGAATGTTTTGAACTATCATGAGTAAATATTGCTTCTGCATTGGTTGTAAATAATTATCATTTATTAGCACAGTGAAATTGATTTCATTCGATTAGATGTTAGAAACTAATGCATAAAATGTATGTATTTACTAGAATTTTGATAGTAAAATTAAACACAAATTTTATTATAAGTTTGTTATGTATAACAAATTGATCAGTTTCAAGTTTGTAAAACACATTTATGAAAATCATAAAACGGTATGAAAAAATATATAAGAAACTCCTCAGATAGATAGGTATGAATATTTACACTTTGGAAGTATAAAAATAAAATTAATTTTCACTACCACTAGCCATCAAACTATTAAGTTCTCCGGTTACTACAATTAAATTTTTATCATGTACCCCTTCAATGCAAATAAATGCTAACTAACTCGAAGCCATCATGAAACAATAGAACTCGATCATAATATATAATCATAAGATTTTCACAAAATGAAGATAATTTACGAGCATTAAGTCATTTATTAATTTGAGTTGACTTATCGTTATAATTCAATAATGAAATCTTGATCCATAAACAGCTTTAATAAATATTTTTTCAGAAATTTGTCCATGTAATCTATATGAAGTAGCAGGGTCTAATATGCCAAAAAATATAAATTATAATATAAAAAAATAATTTTATCATATCATTAGCAATAATTATTAATCTAAATTTCAAGTTTTTGTAATAATATATTGTTATATTCACTTTAAAATAATTTTCGTGCACAAATTCCAATGCAATATGTACCATCAACGGGCAAGCATGCTCCCTAGTGCGTATGCAATGCCCTTCGATTTTAAATACTTCGATTTTAGAATGATTTTTGATCTTTTTTAATACTCATTTATTGTTAGTAATATGAAAAATTGTTTAGAAGCTTATTTATTAAGTAATAATGCAATAAAATTAATTTTATTTAATTAGGTTTATTCTTTGCTCAATCGTGTACATATCACATTAAACTTACAACTTTGAAGTGAAAATGTCTTTTCAAAATTCATCAGAAAATTATTCATAATAATTTATTAACACAAAGATAATTGCTTATAATTCAGCAATATGAAGATCAAAATTATTTGATTTGCATTTACAGTAGGAATATCGTAATTAGACTACAACGATGGTATTCTTTTCACTTGGAAATTTTTCTAAGTAAAAAAACCCTCTTCTAATATTGATGCATCTAATAAAATAATATATGATTACTATTAGATAAATTCTAATAATCAAATACAGATACTTTATCCATTGGGTGGCAATCTAAATATAAGAAAAACGGAAAGTTCAAGTACAAAATCTCATAAGAAGGAAGTTCTGGTTGCTAAAAATGAGAATATAAAAATTCTATTACAATAATGCAACGTTCAAATGTTTCGAGATTCGATATTGAATTCACAATGGGTTCAGCCGTAGATTAATGGTTATAAAGCTATAAAATTTTAATCAAAGGTTTCAGATTTGATACCCGACTCGGACGATCTGATGTCTAGCAGTATTGGCATGTAAATGTAAATAGCAATGTTTCCAAATGAAAATAGTCTTTTCCTAATATTAAAACCATAATTAAAACATAAAAATTACGAATCATAAGTATTTAAGAAATTCCAATAATAACATGTATCAAATAGAATTTGGCCGACCGTTGGGTTGCTTTAAAAAAAAAATAGCTATATCAAACAAGAAGTAAAATCACAATAGATGTTAAAACATGGAACTCTCAAATTCTGATTGGTAATCAAATCAAAATATTTTCCAAGTGGAAACAGAAATCAGCAATCCCATAGAGATAGAACTGTTTGGAGCCTTCTAGACTTTTCATTTGCATAAAGTGCTAGGCAAATTAGAAAGTTAGAAAGTTTTTTTCGAAATTTATTAGCAAGCAATAGCAAAAATTTAATTTCAACTTATACTTTTTGAAAATTCGGGAAAGACCAGGACAAAAAAACCCGAAAGTAATCCAACAATTAAATAATGTTTCTAGAAAATAACAGAATTCGAGGAAGAAAGAAAAAAATATTGACTAATTTGTGTTTAGGTAAGTAGTTATTGAGAAAATCAAGATAATTTAAAATAAAACTAGTTGGGTGTATGGCATCGTGCCTTAAGGCAAATTGCTGGAACTTTCCGTACCGTAACGAAATGTTCGAGGAATACTGATTGTTTTCAAAGAGATTATTATTAATATTGTAAGATTGTCTAATATTTATAGGAATTATATAAACTGAATTGCAAAGTTGAAATTATTTGTTCAAAGTATATTAGAACTTTAGTCGGAATTAAAAATAAAATCTGAATTATTTTCGATACAGAAAAAAAATTTTTTTTGAAAAAAAAAAATGAAAAAAAAGTTGATACAAAATTTTTTTTTCCAAAATCAATTATTTTGTTAAGACAAGCACAAAGTTCTTTGAATCATTCAAATCGGACGCTTAGTTCTCTCAAAAACTGCCATTTTATGCACATTTAGCTTCGTATCTTCGAAATGGCTGGGCCTGCCTTTGCCAAAATTTGATAAACACTTCTCCCAATCATTACTAATTGAATGCTTTTTAGAACATTCAAATCGGATGCTTTGCCCTTCATCTCCATAACTGCTGGACCTGCCTTTGCCAAAAACTAATCAGCTCATCTCCCTATCAATAGAAATCGAATGTTTTTTGAACCATTCAAATCGGTTCCTACGGGAAGTTAATTATGAGTATGGTCAAATAATGACTTATATTATAAGTAATTTGCTTGAATCAGGTCAAAAATGCGATGCCACTAGAATATTGCTTTCGAGAAAATTATTACAAGTTATAGCCTAAATTTAATTTCAACCAATACTTTTTGAAAATCCGAGACGAAAAACTTGAAACCGGAACGAATAATGTTTCTTGAAGACGGGACTATCCCGGACTATCCAGAACTTATGATCACCTTATTAATATGAATATAGCAGAATTTTGAAGTAGTATTGTTGAAAAATGACTTCAAAAATAGAAAATCTTCTGACCACTGCCAGAATTATTGAAAATTGACATATTATAATATAAAATAATTTTTTTTTTATCTTGCCCCGGTAGTGTTGTGGCGTAGTTGTCTGGCAAATGGGTTTGGATAATCCTCTAGGCGGCTTTTGTAATTAGGGACCGTTTAAGTATTACGTAAGCACTATAGGGAGGCGGGGGGGTTATTGATTTGCTTATTTTGGGTGACATTTTGGTGACAGCTTTGCTTACTTTTGCTGACAAGGGGGATGAGGGGGTAAATAATTGTACTAAATCTGCTTGCGTAATACTTGAACGATCCCTTATCTGAATGTTGACTAACTTGTTTTAGGAAAGCAGTTATTGAGAAAACGATTCAAAATCCTTTGCATAAATCGTGTCCAAAATGCAATTTTTTTGTACGTTTTAATTACAATCTGTCACACTTAGGACATTCAGTAATTGTTTTGATTTTTTTTATACGGATTTTTGAATGAATGGATGGCAACCCAGTAGTTATTCAATGCAATTAAGACTAATTAACTATACTCGAAGTATTTGTTGACATTTTTATTATATATATGCAACTATACCCACGAGAGGCAATTTTAACAATACTCGACTATATAAAAAAGATCACCAAAAATTTTTATCTAAAATGTGGGGATCATCCTAATACCAACATCGCGGGTCTCGGACAGTTTACGAGGGACATAATTTGGTATGGCAATCACGCTATGCCAAACTATATACTGATCGACCCATAGCGACAAATGATACTTGGCTCGACACAGATTTTCCTACAAAGTGAATAAATATTTTATTTTGTTTTTCTTTTTTATTTTTGTAATTAATTATTATTATAAATATTGCTTTGTAGTTTTTTGTAAGGAAAAGTTTTCTTTCCTCTTTTTTGCCACACAATTTGTCACACATCTCGCTGTATTCACAATCAATACTCACTGTATATATTAAAATCAATTATGTTGTATAAAGTACCCAAGGGTAGAAAAATATGTGTTAAAAATAACAATGCAAAATGTATGCTCAATTATTGCAATAAATACTTTTGTCTGTCTGTCTGAGAG
The DNA here is from genome assembly GCF_003426905.1 of Ctenocephalides felis. NCBI lineage: Eukaryota > Metazoa > Arthropoda > Insecta > Siphonaptera > Pulicidae > Ctenocephalides > Ctenocephalides felis. The sequence continues at coordinate 161,866,676 of NW_020538040.1, forward strand.
GCGATTTTCACTTGAGTCTATATTTGAGTTCTATAACCTTAAGTGGAAATTTGACATCAAAGTTGCCTGATGTCGGACTTTGGCGGCAGAAAATGCAATTCTATTATAATATTTGGTTGAAGAAATGTATCAGTCTTTTACCCAGCCTCATTGTCAGTGATCCGCGTCCGACATGTTATCGTACGTCTCTGTCCCCGGAGCCCTCGGTGCCCGACGCATGCAGACTTTGCGGCAGATATCAGTATCACACAGTGCGGGATATAGTGTGTAACATTGCGTACAGAGAAGAAAGATTGAACGGACCACCCACGAAGAGCGCGGTCGAAACTCCGTCGTAAAACACGCTCAGACGTTTAATGGGTTATTATATTACCATAAACACATCAGCTAAACGAATCCACATACAAATGAGAAGAGAACAACGACACAAACACACGTATCATATCATATGAGTATGTATTGTGGTGTGCAATTAATGCTAAGCATTCGTTTGTTTGGGACTTGCATGCATTCTTTTATAACTTTAAGTTAATCTTTCAGGCGATAGCATTCAATGAATGAGATGCGTTCCTTCCAAAAAAATCGCACTGGAATCATGCACCAAACTAGAGATGGGTAACTCACTCCGGAGTTATCACTCCGATACAACTCCTTCCTCGGAGTGAATCCGAGTGGAGTTGTCTCGTCGGATTTGTCATATCCGACTTCCCTAAACTGGTACTAAATCTGTTACTGCGTTTTTGCTTTGGGAAGGAGGCTGTCGCTTTCTCATCTCACAGGCAGTTTTATGACCTTTTAGGTATACGGTTTTTTCCAGAAAATACAAAAATATTACTTCAAAGATACAGAACAATGAAATTGTGTTCAAGTGTGAATAGCTCCAATGCATAATTTATTGAATAGTAACGGGTCATATTTCTAACTACGACAATCTTTGGCCGTGAATGACGGCAATCAGGAATATACATACCGAAAAACACACGAAACAAAATACATTTAATCTGGTTTTTCATAGCCTGAAATAACAATACTTTAGAGTGCAAAATATATCAGTGACGTCAGTAGTATTTAAGCAGCAAAAAATATATAGTATTAAATTTTTACTTTTACACAATTATATAATTGTCTAAAAGTAATAATATGCTAATCAAACTACCCGATATAATATTCATTCTCGAATGGAAATAGCAGAAGAAAAAAGTAGAAAGCAAAAGTATTATTATTTGGTGAAAATATTTTATGATAAATGTTTTGCTTTTATTACAAAGTTTACTACATTATTTTTATATAAAATTAATCCAAAAATTCAATTATTTTCTCATCAAAAGAAAATAATAAAATTGAATTTGATTCTCAAGTTTTGCGTTTTTACTTTGGTCAACACTGTTAAAGTTACGAGTCATTGAGTCGATCATGTGTTCGACCGAAAAGTTTCACAACTCGCCATTTATTTGTGAATTTTTTAGAAAAATTATTTTATTGATATTTTTTTTATTTTATTTTATTCATAAATTTTTATTTAAAAAAATTGAATGGGATTTGACAAATCCTTAGATGCATGAGCAACGCACTATGGAACACATTTGTGTCGAGTATTTCGGTTTCAAAGTTGTCGTGGAGTTGTTAAGCGGATATAACTCCTCCTTGAAGCGGAGTCAAATCCGAGTCGATCCGGCTTCGGATATGATAAGCCCATCTCTACACCAAACCAAAATTATATACCCAAGAGGTCAGAACTTCAGACTTTGTAAGGTAAACCGTAAAGACACTTTGAAAATGATAAATGTACTAGAGATGGGCTGCGGAGTTATCATTCAGATACAACTCTTCGCTCGAAGTGAATCCAAGCGGAGTGGTATCTGAAATTTTGTCATATCCGAATTTCCTAAACTTATACTAAATCTGTCAACACGTACAGACACTTACATGAGATTTTTTACTAATACAAAGATTTGCGTCGAAGGAAGCAGTCGCTTTCTCGTCTCGCAGGCTATTTTATAACTTTCTATGCATAAAATGTCCTAAAATATTGCAATTTTGAATTCTATATTATTTAATATACAGTATGTAGGTATGCTATGCCATAAACACACGTATCATATCATATGAGTATGTATTGTATTGTGCAATTAATGCTAAGCATTCGTTTGTTTGGGACTTGCATGCATTCTTTTATAACTTTAAGTTAATCTTTCAGGCGATAGCATTCAATGAATGAGATGCGTTCCTTCCAAAAAAATCGCACTGGAATCATGCACCAAACCAAAATTATGTACCTAATGAGGTCTGAACTTCAGACTTTGTAAGGTAAACCGTGAAGACACTTTGAAAATGATAAATATACTAGAGATGGGTAACTCGCTCAGGAGTTATCATTCAGATACAACTCCTCTCTCGGAGTGAATCCGAGCGGAGTGGTATCGGAGATTTAGTCATATCCGACTTTCCTGAACTTATACTAAATCTGTTAACACGTACAGACACTTACATGAGATTTTTTACTAATACAAAGATTTGCGTCGAAAGAAGCAGTCGCTTTCTCGTCTCACAGACTATTTTATGACTATGCATAAAATGTCTCAATTTATTGCAATTTTATATTCTATATTATTCAATATACAGTATGTAGGTATGCTATGCTTTCGATTGATTGCATCTTCAGTTAATTCCACCGATACCTTCATAAAGAGTTCTATTAGTTAAATTGCCAAAAATACTTATATTCATATATTTTATGGGTCAATTCTGTAAAATAGACCAATGTTATAACAAGGCTATGTTACGTAGCGTTTTTCTTATAAAATAGTACTAAAAACTGTCAAATTGCTATGTATTTGCTGTGCAGTCAGGCGATTTACACATAAAATGTAACTTCACTCGTATGTTATTGCAAAGATGCACTTTTAATACAAAATTTCTCTTGACGTTTTCTAGGTAATGAATTTTACTCTTCACCCTGCTTTCAGATAGTGAATGCTTTTCACTTAATTTTAATTCAGATTTTCTTGAGCTCAAATTTACTTAGACAAAATGATTAGGATTTGTCCAACCTTAATATTTTTTTGAATTTTTCCTAAATTATTGAATTTTTCTTGAGTAATTGAAAAATACACAAAACTAAATTTTCGCTCTCCTTCTAATAACCCATATTTTGTAATAGGCATTTCAGTAACTCAATCATTTTTCATCGAAGAGACTTTTCATCGAATTTCTAATCAGATTTTAAATAAATATGAGTTAAAAAAAGTTTTGTGGATAGAAGCACAAAACTTTTTTTGAACTTTAGTAATTTTGTTTGCTACTTTAGCACTTTTCTAGAAATACTTTACATGGGTCAGCTAGTATATATACTAGCAAACGTTATATATATATATATATATATATATATATAATAATGATATACATAATAAAATAATATACATAATGTAATCCAAAGAATTTGAAATAATTTACCTGGAAATACGCCATGACTTACTGCAATTTTAGCCCAAAATTATATACTTTTATTACTTATTTTTCACATCAAAAATCAGTTATAATTGAATCTTCCAAATAAACTTCAAACTTAATGTAATAATAATAGGTGCTCTCAGATCAGGAAAGTATACCTATTAATAAACATGAACATGAATATATTATAACATATAAATAAGTAATATATAAATATATAAATAAATAGATATATATATATATATATATATATATATATATATATATATATACATGGTCGTAGTCAAAGGGCACCTAGGTACCAACATTTTGTGTACGCCTAAGTATATATACATATTTATACATTCCTTGTATTTTACACATACAAATATAACATTTGCAATTTTTGTATATGCATATTTATTTGCCTCTTATTTAATAAATTCTATAGTAGGTTCTTATTTTGCATATTTGATTCTTATAGGAATAACACTTGACAAATAAACCACATAAGAATCTTGTGTGAATCTTATGTTAAATCAGGAGTGTGAAATAGATTGAATGACAATTGCAAAATATAATATAATAATTTTTATATTCACAAAATTAATAAATGTAGTAAATAACCTTCAAAATAAATGCACTATTATTATGCTAAAGTCACCAAAACAAGTAGCGTTCTCTCTACAGCATTAAATTCTATACTCATATTTTATCAACAGTTGGCGCTAACAGTTTGTATTTAAAATTACTTTTAAAATTAAATTATTAAATTATTTGTATATTTATTATTATTTTAGTTAAGAATCATAAAATTTGAATCCATCGCATGTTTTTTTATATTTTTATTGTTATATTTTTCATTTATTATAAAAATTTCCTAACGGTCTATTACATAACGCACCACATTCCTAACGTATATAAACCCAGCAAAATGCAGGACGTTTTGCATTTGGAGCAACTCGGTTGTTGGCGCACTACATAATAATATATTAAAGGCAGAAATCTCTTAAGAAATCAACTATGCCACCCAAAAAAGCATGTGGAACTGTGGCCAAATCGAAGTGCGCCGGGGGCTCGTGCAGTCTATTAAAGCTGAAGACGAAATCAAGGAATTACAGGTATTAACATACTTTTTTAATTTGTTTACTGGCATCCAATAGTTCCTATTCACACAAACTATAATTTAGCGTTGAAATTGTTTAAAACATTTTGAAAATGTTTTATTTTTATATTACAGTAACAGTTCGTGCGATTCCCCTAAACCAAAAAAGAAAACTTCTGTAGCAACAAACCGTGCAGCCTCAAAAACCAGCGCCAAAGCAGTGAAGACACCCATGAAGAGGCAAACAAATACCAAAAAATCTATATTGAAGGCATGCCCTTTGCAAAAACGATATGGGACTCTGAAAAATGAGTAAGTAATTTAAATTTTATTGCTAAAAACAAATTTTATGAATTTTCTGTATTTTCAGGTGTTCTTCAAGTTCATCGGAATCCTCCTCGTACTCGGATTCCTATGATTCTTATGATTCTTACGATTCTTCATACAGTGATGATTCTCCTGTTATCAAGCGAGGTGCTAAGTCTGCTTGTTCAGGCTCTAAATGCTCAAAGCCTGCAGCAAAACCAAAGCCTAAGGCTAAACCTAAATCAAGTTCCTCGAAACGTGGCTGTGGCTGCGGATGTTAATTTGATGATTTTAATGTTTTAAGCTAATGTTGATCATTTTATAAAATTATTTTAATACTTCTATAATATTTATTTTAATGTAGTGATTTTTCAATAAAAATAATGTTTCGATAACAGTGTCTTAAAAATAATATTTTTAAACTTCAAGTTCGAAAATATTCACAAATCAATCTTCATATTAAAAACAAATCAATTTGAGTTTATCATAAAGTTAAATTTCCTTTGATTCTTTACCCAATATAACCTTTGTTACATTCCTATTAAATTAAACTTTACTTCAATTTATGGGTATTAACACTGCAGTAAACACCTTTTCACTCTTCAAAAAAAAAATACACCTTCAATACATACTGAACATAATCCTCAATGTTTGCTTTTTGACTAATGCTCTTAAAGGATCCTTTAAGTATTACATAAGCAGATTTACTACAATTATTTACCCCCCCCCTCCCCTTTGTCAGCAAAAGTTCTTACCCAAAATAAGCAAAATAAGCAAATCAATAACCCCCCCGCCCCCCTATAGTGCTTACGTAATACTTGAACGGCCCCTAAGTCATTATAATCAATGTTCAAATGCACATAAAACCGTACATTTCTATTAGCATATAAATTTTCTTCGCAACATACAATCATTTTCTATGCAGCGCTAATGTGTGAAGTTTTTACATTTAAGTGTGGTTGTCACATATAATCATCATTGTTTTTGCAGAAACATTGTAAATACATTAATCTAAATACTGCTTATGTATTAAAATAAAAAAATATAGAATTTACAAACGTTTTATTTAAAAAATATCTGATCTTGACTATTTTCATACCAATTATGCTAAATAAACTCAAATTTATATAAACGAAAACAGTCATGAGATTCAGCAATTGCTTAATACAAGAAAATCTATGAATAAAACTAATTACATAAACCAAATTATACTTGGTTGAATATTAATAATATTTACTCTTGAATGCGATAGTAACATTACAAATCAATCGCCTGGACCCATCATTATAACATATGAACTTCAATGCTTAAATTTTGAAATACACAAACTTCCTCATTTACTATTTATGCATTTATAATAACAAATATACATATAACAAGATAGATCAAACTTGAGCAAAATAAGAAATATATTAATAGTTATAATACAAATGTGAATATATATATATCCCAATGTGACAGGATTTTCATTTAAAGCATTCAGATATGAATTTAAATACATCCATACATTTAATATCAGTACATGTATGTATACATATTTCATCATATATCAGTGTTGGATACTTAATATAACTAAAGTGATGTCATTAAAATTATGTGTTTCTAATTTTACCCGGGACGTAATTTTTATCTATTGTAGTATCTTGTAGAAACATATGCAAGCAACGTTCATTTTGAGCAAGTGGGTGACCAGCAATCTTGTTCACAAATATTTCTAATCCCTTTCTGCGGTCTTCAATAAATTCTTCTTCAAAAATACCATCATCTCCTCGAAAAGGCATTTGCCTTTTCCAAGCCTTGCCAGGTAGTGGTGGTACAACAATCTTAAATAAAAGATATATATTTAACAATAAATTTGTATCATGAAAAGCTGATTAGTAACTTGTATGGGACATATATACATACTTTACTGTCGCGTTCCAATTCATTGCGAAGCCATTCAAAATCACTGTAGCGCCTGCGTACACTTGAATCCTTCACTTTAAAAACTGGCAAATTGGTCTAAAAATTAAAATGATTGTCATAAAGTAAAATATATAAATGGAACTTAGTGAAGTGCTAAGTTTTGTCTATACAACTAACTCATAAAATAGCTTTATAATATAATAGCTAATCATCTGTATGGCCATGACTATATCATTTGATGAGCATGCAAGGACTTCAAAATTATGAAATAAAAAGTATTATTAAAGCTGACTGTCACACTGACTACCCATTTATGTTAAATTTCACTACAATAAAACCTGTAAACATTGAATTGCAGAAAAAACGGTTTGTAAACGATATTTCAACTGGAAAAAAGAAATTTTGAACAATCATGAATGTTTTAGAAGCGTTTCAAGGTTATCGTTCTGATAAGCCACTCACGCATTGCTTTCACGATAAACTTTTTAAATAATTATTAAATTAATGAATGAGTCAGAAAAGAACAATGACATGTCTGCTATTGTTGATTTTGACATATCGCACGTACATAATGTACATGTAACCAAGTCCATATTATTTTTAAGGTTATCAAAATAGCCCATAATACTTAGAAACAAGCATTTTAATCAATTGCCACTCACCTTCATTCGAACTTCGTAATCTGTGTATCTTTTCTTTCCGACTCCCATTGACGTTACAGGATTAACAACGTCTATTTCTAGAAAGTTTGCGGGCGCCGCATAAGCATCGTCTAATGTTTGTTTTTTGACATTTAATCTTCTTGTTGCATCGGTGCTCGTATCTGATTCTGCCATCATTTCTGCACAATTGCACAGCGCGACAATAAAAATATAACTATTAAACGAAATAAAGATAACACCGATTTTGTACGCCCCTAATAGTGATGGGAATTGACAGCCGATTACCACTGAAGTCAATTGGAAGTTGGACGAAACATCGACATGTTGTTGAACATAACAACTCAAAAATCTTTAACTACGTTTTGGCCGAATCGCCGATCATAGCCAACATAAGAATGCAAAGATTCCCTAAAGGCGCGAAAATATTGAATGTACATATATATAAATTAACTATTAATGAAATAATAATTATAATAAAATATAATAAATATATATAATATTTATAAAATATATAAATAATATATTATATGGAAGCACTCTTTTTCACTTAGATGGGGTGACTTTGATCTTTATACTTCATTATTAAGCAATAATTAGAAAATTCAGGATTTTTTTTTGGTTTTTATCAAATAACTCACAAATTTTATATGAAAGCACCCTTTTCAGAAGTAAAACTGGATAAAATTTATTACAATTCCTTGCCAACAGTTATATACACTCCGATATAAAAGTTTTGAATAAAACGACTTTGAATTTGATACTTCATTATTTAGCAATAAATAAAAAACTCGAGACATTTTTTTTGTTTTTGTCAAATAACTCACAAATTTTATATGAAAGCACCCTTCTTCAGTTAGATGGGGTGAAACTAAATAAAATTTACTACATTTCTGTGGAAACAGTTATATACACTCCGATATAAAAGTTTTGAATAAAACGACTTTGAATTTGATATTTTATTATTTAGCAATAAATAGAAAATATATTTATTATAATATTATATATATATATATATATATATATATATATATATATATTTATATTTATATATTTTATATATTATATTTATTTTAATATAATAATAAATAGTTTTGTTGCAAATTGTTGGATCAGCTTTATATATTGGAAATTGTTGTAGCCATATTATGTATTGCCTAAAAGTTTACATCAATTTGAACCACTCTTCATAAGCCTCTAATATTTTTCAGTTTGGGCACTGAATCCATAATCATACCAAGTTTGATCAAAAGCAACCAGATGGGTTTTTATGGGTAGTTAAATTAAATTAACAAACAAAGGTATAATACATTAATGTTCAAAACCCACATAAAAACTTTTAAATGAAACAAATAGTTTTAATGAGGAAGATACTCCTCCCACAATTGATAATCTTCGATTATAATCAAAAAGTAATGCATTATATATAATACAAATAGCCATAAACTAGTAGTTTATGGCATCGTGCCTTAAGGCAAATTGCTGGAACTGGAATTGCAATAGGAATTGAACCATTCAAATCGGTTGATCCTAGCGTCCGAAAACGTGTACAAAAAAATGCGGACACACAAAACACATGCGCACACACAATTTTTTCTGAGTTATGCCAAAATGTTCAGAAACCTCAAACACGGATATGCAAAAATTTTCATTTTCTATTTTCAGCTTATTACTATAACTTACCCTATGGGAAGTTAATAATTTTACGAGTTGTACTTAAAAACTGTTATTGACTTGTTATGAAACTAATTTTATACTATTACTAAACTCAGATGCAAATAACATGCAGCTATACAATGCAATAAGAACTCCTTTGCATCATATACTTTACGTGGTAAATATGATGTTAATTATTGAATTAAGTTTAAAACCAATAAATGTTTTCTCAGTTTTGCCTCTGGTCAGCCATTTTAACTTTTTCCCAGAGCTGAGCTTGTGTTACAAAAAATTATGTTCAATGACTACTAATAAAAAAAAATATACACAAATGCACTAATTAAAAAAAAAAAAAAAACACATTATATAATATGAAGGAAAATAAAATACATTTATTTCCACATCTCAATTAACATTGCAATTTACAATTTAAGGTACAAAATATTAAAATAAAAATTGAACTTTAAAAACATTTCTTTTTTGAAACCACTTTCAAAAGTGGCCTGGAATTGCGTGAAGTTCGATATATAAATATAATACATGCACTCATTTTTACAATTTAAATAGTTGTATCAATATACAAATTAAAAATAATTTATGTATTGCATTTTATTTGCAACTAACTTAACGGCGTCCACTCTCAATTTGTGTCCATATTTGTTCTAGTTGCTTTTTAGCTTCACAATGGGGGAAATTATTTAAGTCATAATATTGGGGTGCAATTTTCAGAAGCCACTCAGCTGAAGAAAAAAATGGTTTAATAATAACAGTTTTTGATCAAGAATGTAAAATAGAACTTACGTTTGATATCTGTTACAGCCCTTATGTAGTTTTTAGTAGTAAGTACAAATTCATTATAAATAACCCATTCTGGTTTATGATCCAAACATGTACTGGGATGTAACTGCACAATTTGATTATCTTTAATAGTTAAATAATGACCAGTCCTTTCCAAGTGGGCCACCTAAAACAATTATTGTATGATTAATATTCTTTCAAAATATAAACATATAATACATAAACAGTAGAAACTCGTTTATCCGGCCCTCAACCAAATATTTTAAACCAAATTAAACTTATTACCTACTTATTTAATAATTACCAAATGCAAATTATCAAATTTATATATACGAACCTAAATATTTTATTTCATGATTCAGCAATGTAGTATTATTATGTATGTAATGTAATCTAAGAAAAGATGTATGTACATACATAAGTGTCAATTTCGTAATAACATTATTCTTTAAACATTCGATTATCCGAATTTTTGCTTAACCGAATGTCTTTAGACAACAATTAGTTTAAGACAACAGTTAGTCCAGTTAATCCAGTTTCGATTGAATATATATATATATATATATATATATATATATATATATATTTTAATTCAATTTATTAGTTATATAAAACTAATGAGCAGAAATTGTTAATATTAAAATGGTGTAACATAATTTGATTATAATAGATACTAAGGAGTATAATAGAAAACGAAAACAAAACTAATACAGAAGTAAAAAAAGGAAAAATAATATAAAAGTTACTAAAAAGAACTACTACAAACATTTTTTAACCATAAAAATTTTCAGTACCTGCATGAAGAATCCATTAACTAATGCTTTGCGAATGTTAATATAATAATCCTTGGAATTGAAATCGGTGCTCGTCCTCTTCAAGTCAAACCGGTCCATGATACGAGACAATTGGGAACGAACATTATCACCAGACTTAAGGGATCGATAATTTACATAATTATCATAACACCATTGAGGTTCTTCCATATCTAAATTTAATGATAGTTATAGTATATCTGCCTGAATTATTTTATATTGATCACACAACCTTGTTCTGTTTTATTTCACTTAAGAGATTACACACGTCATGAAGATCAGAAAAACAGTAAAGCAAAAACAAGCATCTATTTAATCTCAAAAATGACATTGAAGTAAATTAAATTTATTTCTTTTATATTGTGTAAGTAACATAATTTGGTAAATATTGCTCAATTGTGTAATCTCTTACCAGAACATTTACAAAAACTTACTTTGTTTGAACGCGTGGTAGACATTCAGCAGCGTTAAGTGGTCCCCATCGATATGCGCAAACCTCATCTTAGCCTCATCAGCAGCTTTCTTAGTCTCGTTGGGCCGGACAAAACACTGCGGGACTAAATTTAGGGCGGGGGCCCATCCGCTCACTTAAGCAACACTCACTCAAGATCATCAACCTAAGGAGCTGGGCTCACTTTATTATAATATCAACACAAATCGAAGCCCGACCACTTATCGTCAATGCCAGAGATCTTAATATGTGAATTTTTAATATCACTCCCGTACATAATTTATGATGAATCCAAAATAATTGACGATTTTAAAAAAAATTAGGTATTGAATTGACAACAAAACAATTTCTAAAAACCATAAGTGTAAGAAAATTTAATAGTGTTCAGCAAAATTTTGAGTCTGCTATTTAGTTTGCTGTTTTAGCTTGAATCTTGTAAAAATAAGAAAACCAATGTTTTATTCATCAACAATTATGATTATAAAAATTTGAACGAAATCTATAATAGAATTCCATTTGGACAGAATTCATAATAGAAATTATTTTCTTGTCAACTCAATTGTGTTGATATTATATCAGTTAAATTTATTTCATTTAAGTTGAACAGTTTTCATGTATCAGTGTTTTTGTTCAATTCAAAAATAAATAAATAAATCACATGAAAACTATTCAACGAATTAAAAACTAGATCAAAGAAAATTCTTATAAGAAAATTGACTGTTCCTTAGCTATTTTATTACCTGACAGCATAGCCGTAATGGATAATATTTCATTAGAACAATTATGGTTACATGAGGCAATCAACATTTTTCCTAGTTGGGGATCAAGAGGGAATTCAGCCATCACTGCTCCTAGATCTGTAAGATTACCATCATCATCTAGTGCAGCCAAGTAATTAAGTAATTCAAGTGCTCTCATCAATGTTTCAGGAGCAGGAGGATCCATGAAATCAAAATGCACAAGATCATCTATGCCTGCAAAGAGTTTGATTTTAATTCATGTTGGAACATGCTACTTCACAATAACTTGATTATTGATATAATTAAAACAAAAACAATGTAATACTGACCCAATTTTTTTAATTGAAGAACCACAGACCCCAAATTTGAACGTAAGATCTCAGGATATGTGTTATCTTGCATTTCATTCTTGAATGCCTTTTCAGTATAGAGCCTAAAGCATTTCCCAGGACGAGTTCTACCAGCTCTTCCAGCCCGCTGTTGTGCAGAAGCTTTACTAATCGGTGAGACCAACAATGACTCAACCCGAATTCTAGGATTATATACTTTTTGTTTAGCAAATCCTGGATCTATCACAAAAACTACACCATCTATTGTTAATGAAGTTTCTGCTATGTTTGTTGAAACAACAACTTTCCTTCCAATGGCACCATTTGCCTTGTTTGGAGGTGCAGCCTCAAAGATTCTTTGTTGTAAATTTGGTGGTAATGTGGAGTATAATGGGATACATTTTAAATCACCCACATCTGGACCTAGATTATCTATTTCTTGTTTAATTCTCTTGCAAGCTTCTTCAATTTCTTCTTGCCCGGTTAAAAATAATAATATATCTCCAGCAATTTCTTCGCACATGTGAATCTAAAATTTAATAATATAGTCAGAACATTGGATAAAAATTTCTTTCAGTCTATATGAAGACTATGTTAACACATACTTGAATGACTGTCCTTATAGCAGCCTCTAAATAATCTCTTTCTGGTTCTGGAGTATAAAAAATCTCTACTGGATGTGTTCGGCCTGGTACATTCATAAGTGGAGCATTATCAAAATATTGTTGAAACTTTCCAGCATCTAATGTAGCAGACATAATAACTAATTTCAAATCACTACGTTGTTTAACCTAAAACATATGATACATAAATATACTATTTGGGCAACTTAACAAACATAACCTTTAGCATAAACTCCATGAGAGTCATACCACTTCTTTCAGGACTCCCATCAAGATGTCTGTTGCAAGTGTACGTTCATGAGCTTCGTCTAATAATATTACCTGGTATGACTCCAACATAGGTTCACTCATACCTTCTCGAAGTAACATACCATCAGTCATGTATCTACATCAAAACATCAAGAATTAAAATATATCATAAGTCAATAATTATTAATATAACAACATACTTCAATACAGTTTTAGCTGAAGAGCAATCCTCAAATCGAATACTATATCCAACTTCTTGACCAAGAACAACATCCATTTCTTCTGAAACACGTTGAGCAACAGACATAGCTGCTACTCTACGAGGTTGTGTGCACGCAACACCTTTATTCCCACACATTCGTGAATAGTCAACGCACCTAAACATGATTACATGAATGTAGTAGTAGTCACTAATGCAAAATTATGTCTTTTTTAATGTTAACTTACCATTGAGGAATTTGTGTAGTTTTTCCAGACCCTGTTTCACCAACTAAGACAATGCATTTGTTCTCATTCAGTAGCTTCATGAACTGAGCTTGGTATTCAAAAACAGGTAATTGAATACGTTTTTTATATAATTCGTGAAAACGATGTGAATATGGAAGATTGTTTAGTGGATTCATTTTATTAGTTGAAGTGTTTGCTGGCACTTCAGTATACACGGACGTAGGCATGCCCTTCTCTTCCCTGCAAAAGATAAATATTCATATAAACACATGTACACAAGTTTCCAAACATAAATATTTGAACACAGGGTGTCCATTTAAATGTTTTTCTTCAATTTTGTAGATACTAAATAAATGTAAGTAAATCCAAACCGGTGATGGTTTGCTCATCGTGGTTACCTCAATCTCTTCAAAAAAGGATCAGTAATAATTTCTATTCTCCGTTTAGCCATTGCTTTTGTCTAACGAAAACACAATTTTTTTATAACTATATAGAGCACTAATGTCTGTCATAGACTGTGTAAAAGAAACGAAAACAAACTATTTTCAGAAACAGAAAATGGAACTGCAATGCAGACTGCAAAGATGGCGGCAGTTCGGGTAATGTTGCCATAGTCAATTGTTTTTCCTGACAGCATGCAAGACTCAAGACTCGTTATTTACTAATGAGATTAATTTTATTAACGTTGGCAATACCTTTTAAAGGATTCAATTTTTGTAAATAAAACACACACAGACGGACATTCGCACAAGCGCAGGATTCTAGAATATTTTCACAGTTGAACAGATTTCTAACTTGCAAATTAAATTGAATGGAAATAATATTGATGTCTTCCCTTATTTAATATTGAAGTATAAACAAGAACATTATTACACAAATAATTACAAAGAATATTTAAAACGTTGGTTTTTTCTTTTTATTTTATTTTATTTGGTTTTTATATAAATAATTAAATATGTATATATATATATATATATATATATATAATATCTTTATTTATTTACTATCGACGTTTCGAAACTAGGTACGTTCCATCTTCAGGACATCTGGTGTCAAAAAACATGATCTTGATAAGATTTAAGCAAACAATATGTTTAAGAAAAGCAGAAGATGATGGATTTTTTTATATAAAATTAATAAAATTGTGAAACAAATGTACAGAAACATGGCAATATAACCAAAATAAAATTGATAAAAATGAATGAGTGGATTATATAATAAAATATTAAAAATGTTAAAAAATTATAAAGTTTTAGAAAATGTTAAGAAAAGGTTACTGAAAAAACAGAATTATTTACCTGTATGATTAATTATACACTAACACTTTTTCACTAAAAAAGATTTTATCAAAAAAAAGTGATTTTATAAATTTATTTTCAGACGAAGAAACAAATTTTGTAATTCAAAATTTTTTTAAATTATGTCTTTTTTGAGTTTGTTATGTTAGACAAAAAGTATTATTCCCTCGATGTTATGAGATGACTATTGGTAACAAACTGATTATTATATGTAAATATATGTATATGCATTTTACGGAGTTTTGGGAATATTTGGAAATATTTATTAATTTTGTTTTTTCTTAATTCCTACTTTTAAAAAAATCTTTAGCAACAATTTTCTCTATATAATCCATTCATTTATTGTTATTTTTAACTTCCCGTAGGATAATTAACTTCCCGTAAGGTAATTTATAGTAATGGGCCGAAAATCGATAAAAAAATGTTTGCATATCTTTACGTTTCAGAGGTTTTTGAACATTTTGGCATACCTCAAAAAAATGGATGTGTGCGTACGTGTGGAGACAATTTTTCGTTGAAGATTTCGGGCGTATGGAAGAACCGATTAAAAAAAAAACAATCGATTCCTATTGATAGGGAAATGTGCTGATTAGTTTTTGGCAAAAGCAGGTCCAGTCGTTACGGAGATACGGAGCAAATGGTGCAGAAAATAGAAATCGAATTTTTGAGAGAACGAAGTATGCGATTTGAATTATACAAAAAACATCCTGCTTGTGTTGCCAAAACAATTGTTTTTTGAAAAAAAAAATTTTTTTTCATTTTTTTTATTTTTTTGTATATCGAAAATAATTTAGAAATTAATTTTAATTCTGGCTAAAGTTCTAAAGCTTACTTATATACTTTAAATAAATAAATTTTACTTTTTAATTCAGTTTATATAATTCTTATAAATATTAGAAAATTATTTATTAGTATAAAGGGTTGTTTACCCACCCCTTTTCATTGTGCAAATATTTTCCGATGTGCACAAACAGTACAAAGTTTACAAATGGTTTACATAAAGAGCAACTTTCACAAAAAAGTAGATATATTGAATATTAAGATTAGAAGAAACAACTAGGATACAACTAGGATTTTGATAAGTAACTAGGTGCCATACAAATCTATGGTAAAGCTGTAAAATTTTCCACTCTCTAATTATTTTTCTATTTCAGCCTATTTGCTGGACATGCCAAATAACAATATAATTTAAAAATAAATTATAGGATTTTGCTTCGCAATTTAAAAAATCATGAAATAATAAAAAGTGTAGTAATATTATATTAAAACCTTGAAACTTTAAATGTGCCTATTCAATTTAAATAGAATCAGTTTTAGATTAGGTTGCCTCTCAGAATTTTTTATATGTGGCGAGCTTTGCAGTGAGTAAACTATTCATATATTTTTTATTAGCTGCCCCTTCCACTTATATAGCACATCAATCAGATAGTTATTTATATACTAAACATTTCATACTAGAAATATTTTTTATGGCAAAACAACGTATGCGTGTGTGTGTTTGTATATATGTATATATATATATATATATATATATATATATATATATATATTTACAAAAGCGTTTGATACTAAAAGCTCTACAGAAGTTATTTTAGTTAAAATAATGATTCATTGATTGTGATTTCAGTGACCTTTTAATTTAATCAATAAATTTATACGACTTTATATTGTTCATGTGTGGAATATGTACCCGCCCTTCTTGTTTTCCAAAAGTTCGGTTGACGAATAAGCATGTCATACATGAATGAAATGTTGCATATTGATTTCTGGTTTAAAATGTAAAGACAACCGAGAGCATAATCAATAACGAAAAAAACATTGATCATTAATTTGATTATTTTTTATATATATATATATATATATATATATATACACATATATATAGTGTGTGTGGTAGTGAGTATCTACATGCTTACTAACAAATAGTATTTATGTTTTATGAACTATACGATTGCTACTGTAAAGGAGTTATGTTTTGAAATCATATTTTTAGACTTCAAATAACTATATACACAGCTTCACGCACACACACACACACACACATATATATATATATATATATATATATATATATATATATACATAATAGTCTTGAATTTGATGTTGATATAATATGTTTAATTTGAGTTAAAAAGTCGAGCGTTACATCAATAAAAATAGTATGAGAGTTTTCAGAAATTTATTTATTTAAAATCCATACGTTTCGGTTAGCATCTTAGCCTTCATTCAGCGGCAATCAATTTAACTATAAACATTAAAGCTAAATAAATAATATTATATAACGCCCGACTTTTTAACTCAAATTAAACGTATATATCAGAAATCTGAGTGTTGTATTGTTATATTTAACATTTAATATTCGTTCCACTCATATCACAAAATTCCATATTATATATATATATATATATATATATATATATGTAAAAATATATTAATAGAAGGATTATTAAAAGGGCAGATTAAAAAATAATCCTTAATGATGCGAATTCAAACTGAAAAGTTTCATCAGTTACAACAAGCACGTGATACGTGATATGCATGCAAACATTGTTTATACATTTTTACTTGATTTGGTCTCATCGCCTTATGTAAATGTAATTTGACTACAACTAAACTAAAGCCGTTAGTATTATATATTCATCAAGAAAATCTAACTTGGTTTAACGTGGTTCATAATTACTATGTAACCAGGATACGTAATCTCTAAGGAAATGGACGTTGGCGGATTCCAAATAAAGCTAGTCTATTAATAATAAAGCAAGTAATTTCAAATTTAGAGTACGCGTATAATTATTAATTAAAGCAAAATTTTCATAGTTAATAAAAGACACAAAATAGATCTTGAAAAATAAAATGAATTTCAAGTAAAATTGTATGCTCACTTATTTCAAACAATTTATTTCAAATATTTACTATGATCTTTTGTTTTAACCAAAAATCATAAATTTGTTTGAGGTGATAGATTGGCAATTCTATTTCACGCATTTGCAAATGACAAGCCACAATGACTAACAATTGTAAAGACAGTGAGGAATGAATTATTATCTTGATTTATTGTTTTTCTTTTATCAGAATAATATAATTTCGCTAGTCCAGATCATGGAGTGTTCATAGTAGTAGCGAGGGACAAAGGCGGCCCGGAAATGTGAAGCGGCAAGCGGTATGAGTGGGCCACACAGGGCCACAGTTAGATACGTTGAGGAGCGCGGCGTGCGGCGCGGTGCCGTTGCCTCCCAACGGCCCCTCGGGCGCCCCGCGCGGCATCTCGTGTCGTGCCGTCGTCCCCCGATCGAGAGTAGGACGCTTATCGATTTTCCTTCTGGCGAAGGGTAAGCCCGATATCCCGTGCGAGGGGCGCGTGCGCCGAGGGTGCGCGGACTCGGAGGCGACTTTATTCAGTGTACGCCGACGGCTCGGTACTCGGTGGCTCGGTTCAGTGCTGACGTGCTTATCGTCGCGTGCAGATGCATTTCGCACAACGGAAGTTCCGACGTGTCGTTCGCGAATGCTCACATCCGTCAAACGGACAGCGACACAACCATGGCGCCGAACTGTGATATTGTCCTGTCACAGCAGTACGTTTTCAAGTTACTGCTGTTGTGGGACATTTTCACAGCGTGGCCGTCCTATCGTCAATTATAATGGCAGTTCGCGAAAAGAACATTTTTCAGGATTATCCAGAGAGGGTGTGGCGCACACGTCGGCGTCCATTGTGTCCGCGCGGGGGTGAGGGGATAATTGAACAAGATACTCAAGAAATCGACCCGCGAGTGCTGTAAACTAACCATGCAATTTGGATTTTTTTACTTACGTGATGTTTTGTTATTGTACAAATTTTATACCAAAGGTTATTCGCCTTTAGATCGATATTGGCATCTCATTGTACGCTATGGTGTGTATGATGCATTATCGATTCAACAAGCCTTCTGTGAGTGCACAATCATCGCGCAGGCCTGTTATGTATAAAGTGTAAAATTTGACGGTTATTATTTGAATTTTCAAAGAGTAAAATAAACGCCGCTTGCATACGGTGAGGTTATACATTGAAATATCGATCGCAAGTCGAGAGACAAAGGAGATTCTAAGGGAACAACGCTCGACAAGATACCAATGTGAAAGATATTAAACACACTAATTCTACACTGAATCAACATATTAACCAGTGATTAGTATAATATATTAAATCGGATTACGAAAGCGTGAAAACTGTAAGTCAATATTACAAATTGTAAAACATCAACTACTCAAACATCATTCCTATCTATCACTCGACCGCACAAAATGCTCCAATCATCCGCTTGTGCACATTTGCCTCACGCTCGTCATTTCCTTTTGCTAACTTCATAGGTGCACATTTTTCAATTGAATGAAGTTTCCGAAATTGTATCGGTTTCGCCATCTGAAGAGATGTCATCCGCCGAACACGCCAGACAAATTTCACCTACATCAATCCAGCATTCTAAGCAATGCACGAACTCGCATCCAATAGTCGGACACTCTTTGAAGCCTCCGCCTGCACAAACATTTATGAGCTCAAATTAGAATTCATTAAAATTTTAATTTTTTAGTGTTCTTTTTTTGCTAAATATCAGTAATACATATTACATTCAAAATAATATCGATCGTTAACAGTAGAAATAAAAACTGTGAAAAATGGTTGGTATGTAGTAATCCTAGACAATATAATAATAGTAGTAATAATGTACTCAAGTAGTATTTCATTATATTCAGATCATATTTTTAAACTCAAGGAAATGCTCAGATCAATAGATATCATTTCACATGTTTATCATTCATTTTCATAGATTGTTTTATACTATAATTTATATGCGGTGTTATTATAAAGTTTTTTGCTTGCACATCTTCCAATAATATATTGTTATGATATGATGAACAAGATTATATTTGCATTACTATTTGAATCTCCGTAGAATAATTTTTAATGTATTTTTATATCATTTAATTTACCACTTTAATCAGTTTCATAAATATTTATATGTTATAACTGTATATGTATTTCATTATTTAAAAATAAATACGAAGTTTTAAAATTCAGTAGTTTGCCTACATTAAAAAAACATGATTAGTTAATATATAGTTAAATATTGAATTGTTATCAAATCTATGAAATAATAATTTTAATATATATGCAGGTTTAATATCAAAATGAACAGCTTCACAAAGGGAGACACTCATAAAATACTAATTTCATTAACTAGATCAAAACTGTTATGGCCAAAGGATAATTAGAGACGACTAAGTGATGAAAAAGACACCCATATAGTTATACGTTTATATTGTGATATAATAATTATTTGTTTTTATAATGACAATTGTGTATATTATATATATATATATATATATATATATATATATATCAAATATAAATAAGAACAAATGTCATAATAATAACAAATATTTATTTATTAAATAAATTATTTAATATTAAAAGCATTAGGTGATACAACACTGGGGATGTAGTAATTCGTATGTGGAACGCCCCAACTTTTGGATTTTGATTTAAAAATATTAGCTTGAAAAAGAAACCTCGAATTAATGTGTTACTTGCACACCGAAAATAATATTTAATTTGGAAAATGTTGTAATTATTTAGATAATATTCATGACATAACTTGTATTAGATATTGCAATGAATTTTAACTTTTTACTTGAATAGTAATATTAATTCAATATTATAACAAAAGATTAGTTTTATTCAAAAACTTCAAGTTACTATATACAACTGTTTATAATGCAAACGCTACTCATTTACAAGTCAATATTTTTAGTTACGGTATATTTAAAAGGATTCAAATTTTAGGGTAAATTTAAATTTCAAAATGCATTAATTAATTCTAGTTAATATTGAAAATAAATGATTACTTACGAAAAGGTTCTCGATCCTGGCATATTATACATTTGCGCCTGGCCTGGGGAAAGATTTTCAACCAGGAAAATATTTTTGGATATTTCATTCGCAGTGCCTAACATGGATAATGAATAAAAAATGTATATTGTTTCAATGACATCAATTTACAATAGTATTGAATATTTTATGCTAGTGAAATAATATATTTTAAACTTGCAAAAGTAAGTTTTCGTGTTCTTTAACAGTTTAGATGTACTTGCACTGCTGCGCACAGCAGTAAAGCAACTGATCTCAGCGTGAGAGCGAATTATTATATTCCGGGGAGGTCAAAGTTGAAATGGATGTTCAAATTGTGAGAAAATGTAAAATTAACTTCAAACATAAAATATGACGCTTAAGAAAATTATAACAAAGAACTGATCATTCTAGGTGGAAATTAATTATATAATTAACTTGCATTTAATATATGACTCTAATATTAGTAAAACAAATTAAGACGTATTGCTTTTTGTTTTAATAATAATGTTGATAGTCAAAATAATCGATTTGTCTTATACAGAATAGAGCGGGGCTTAAAACGTCCGCGGGAAAAAACGTCCACCACCGATATCTCAAAAACAAGTAAAGTTAAGAATTTTTCAGCAACAATATTTCAAAGTCGGCTTACGAGGTTACTATCGGGTGATAAGCGGCATTGTTTGAAAATCCATAACAAAACTATTTTTTTAGGTTGATATTTTTTGGTTGTAAGCACTGTTGTTTAGTTTACGCGACCTTAATATATTTTTTAAGCAAACTTTATTTGATTATAAAAGATATTGTTAATTTTACGTTCGATTCTTGTTATTTGTTGTGATATAACTGATTTGGTTTTCACAATATAATTGCTCAAAGCCAAGTTGGACCTTTGTGCCCCGCCCTACCCTATTACAACATGTGCCTAATATTTTTATTACTTTGATGTTGGGATAAAATTAAAAAAAAAAACTAACCAGAAGAAGGTTGATTTCCATGGCAAGTTTATGCTCCCTTGCTTGCCTTCGAACCTTGCGTTTCAGTTGACGTATCATGCCAACTCGTCTCTTCAATGTGGTATTATATAAATGTAGTATACGACGCTTTTCCCTCTTCGGATAAAAATATGCACAGATCGCCCTTAAATGGATTATTGTTTAATTCAAATTAATTACATGACAACATTTGTTATACCTTCGAAATCGTCTCGTATATCCCTCTATGATCAGAAGTGTAAGAACGACGAAGTATGTTCCATATATACGAAATACGTATCTGAAATTAAATGAATATTACCTGTACGTTATGTTTTAATAAACCTAAATTATTTCATCATATACCCTAAAGGCATTTCATCAGGAACAGGTAAGCATTCAAAATTACTCGTTGATGTTTTTACTCGTTTCTTTATATTGAAATTGTTTAAAACTGATCGTAACATGCTGGCTATCAACCCGACACCACCAACCTAGATATAAAAAAAAATATTATTATTTATTCCATCTCAATAATTATTGCTAATATACTTATCACCTACTTGAAGAAATATATCGTGATGACCTTCTTGCGTAAAGTCTATTCTGGCATGCCGATTAATGAAATCTAGAGTTTCAAAAAATAGCCTTAAAGAAATTGATTGGTTATTAGGTGAATAATACATACACATAACAAATTCATTTACATATTATTACCTATCAAGTAAAAGAAAAGTAGTAGCTGTAATCATCTCTAATAGAAGTTTAACAATTAGGCCAAATAAAATCCCACGCTCCGATTTCAGTTGAGCCAGTGACGTGGGATCCAGCAATTTTAATTTTTCAGCCTAATGTATATGATATATAAGTAAGCAATAAAACATATTGTATATGAGTCTATCACAGATGAAAATTTAATATTTGACCTTTTTCAAGGGCAATAGAGTTTTCCTCTGCATTTTATGACGTCTAGCATCAATTTTTTTAAAATAACGCGTCAGATACACATTATCGTAGTCGATATTACTCAAATAGTCGTCATGATACTTTTGGGCCGCAAATAATATTCTTAAAAATATAAATGAAAGAAATCGCTTGACGAAGACCATTACGCCATCGAAAAAGCTTTTTTTTTCTTTGAAATTATAAACTAAAGCCCGCGTAGCATCTGCAGCGGTAGTGTAGTCGATGACTTTATTCATACGTATCATTCGGTACTGAATCCTAGCCTGTTTGAAGGTTCCAGACATCTTCCGCCCGGTACGCTTCATGTAAGCGTAGCCTTCGCCAAGACCTGGATCAATCTGCGAATAAAATCAGAGGATTTCTAGTATACATTTATTATAAAATTATTGGCATTGCCAAACTTCCTATTATACAAAAAAAAAACAATATTTAAAAACATGCCAATAAGTCGTGATTGAACGGCTTATAAAATAAAAATATAGATCATTACCGTATGAGGTGACCATATTTTCATAGGTCAAAACCGGGATGACAACTTGTAGTTATACTAGTCCTTTGAGAAACTTTTTAGATCATTACCCCAAAATATATTTGCCCAAGCTGATATTGCCCTATAGCAAAGAGATATTATCCCCATACAGTAAATAACAATTAAAAATATATAGGGGGAAGTCCCCGAGTGACGGGCACCTAAGGTTATTTATAAATAAATCAAAAAATATTTTACGGAATGTTTATTAAATTATGACATGTGTTAGATAACAAAGTTAGGAATCAAACTAAATTAACAAAAACGCAATCTTTGCTAAAAATAATTAATACTATCAATAAAGCTTTGGTAACAAAAACTATGATTTTACAAAGTGGCACATAGTACCGGACATTTCAAAATAGCCAGTATTGAATACATAGGTAGCCATCTCCATACTCTGGAGTGTCTGCACATGTGTGTTTGACGAATATTCTTAGATATTGCAAAAAAAAATCACTATTTATCCACCCTTTTGGCTGGGCCACACTGATGCTCTCAGCTGGAGCATTCATCATAAGATTTACATTCTTTGACTAGGAAATACGAAAAATGGGGGTATGTAGTGACCGTTAGCACTCATACAAAACAAAATTAAATAATCAAAATAAATTACGTCAACTCTCACAAGAAATTTCAATATTTTTACTGTCCGGCGCTAAGGGACGACTAATTATAAGTGTCCGGTACTAAGGGACAAGCATGTTCGTTCATTTGGTGGTTTAAAATATTTAATAATATTCTACCATTTTACGGATAACAATCAAGTACTACTTTTATTTAAAAATAAAATATAAATGCATAAATACGCTAGAATTACATACATTGATATTTAGGTGACGCCGTGATTTTGCGCCTAAAACAGCAAAGGGTTGCTTTCGCCGTGGTCGTGTGCATCACAGGTGAGTCTTGGCGGGTGATCCTGCACCTGTGGGCCCCCCGCGCCCCTTTCACTTGTATTTTGATATAAAAGATTTATACTCGCTTAAAAAATACGTGTTAAATAGAGTGTCCGGTATTAGGTGCTGTCCGGCGTTACGGGACTTCCCCCTACTATTTGCCCCCAAAAATTTTATTTTTATCCTATTTGAGGTAATTTACCCTGGTTCGCCATCCGCTGTGCTAAACCATTTAACTATGATTTAAAATAACAAATATACTATATTTAAAGACACAATAAAATGAGTGTTTTTAAATGAATCATTTTTTTCAAAACAGATCTACTAATAAGTAATAACTACTAGTTTTGTCTATTTATCGTTTTTTTCTCTTTTAAGCCCTGTATGAACCCCTGTTTATTTCTTTTCATAATTTACTTGTCTTGGTGCAAGGCGGTCAAAAAGTTTGTTATCGTAATTTTTACTATCTTTCGTTAAATTGAAAATTAAAGTTCGAAATTATTAAGTGAAATACTATTTTAACACTTTGGAAGTCTGCATTCGGAAATTTTCTCATTCATAACGTATTGTTTCATATAAGCATACTCGTTACTCTATTTTCGGATATTTGATGGGTAGTTGTAATTTTATTATCAAGTAATTGCAAAAATTCAGTATAAACCTATACTTTTCAAAAACCCGGAACATATATTGCTCTTAGAAAAACCATAGACACAAGGTGGAAATCCGGGACTGCCCCGGCCAAACCGGGATGACCGTACTTATAAAATAAAAATATAGATTTATTTACTTATATTTAGACTAGCCAGAATGATTATGGAATGCAATATTATTAAGACTAATACTATATTGAGGCACGATTTCTAATTTTAGTTATCTTAAATATTAACGACTTTTTTTCATTAATTTGTTAAAATAATAGGATAAAACTGGGTTTAAAATTCCGCGAGTAAAGAGGTCCATCATCATTATCCTAAAACAGGTAAAGTATGAAACTGAAAAGGTATGTAACCAACAATCGACTTAAATTGGGAGACATAGAGCTATCCCGTGATAAATGGCTACATTGTCATTTTACAATAAAAGTCTTTTAGTTCATTGTTGGTTTTTTGGTATTAAGTAATTAATATGGTTTAATTCACAATATTTGAATACAAATTTTAATTATACACTATTCAATTTAATATTTAACAGTTTCTTTATATAACTCTAGAATAGCTTAAATGTAGTTGGGGTTAAAAAGACCAACTAAACCAAAGGTTTCAAAAGAGACAAATTAAATTAACAGTTATTTCAGCTCTGATGTTAAATTCTTCTGACAAAGTTTTATACGAAGGTTGTATGCAATTGTGATCTTTGTTAAAAATGTGCCCAAAAAATGTGTATTTCAAACAAAAGTTGTACTTGCCACATTTATAATAATTTTATTTTAATAAACAATATGTTTGATTATGATAAATTGACAGAAATACCTACAATTTTTAATTATGTTGTTCAGCTTAATAATAAACTTTATAGTATTGATTAAATACTGTATCGATTATTCCGTAAAACCTCTTTAAAATTAGAATTAAAAAGGTAGACTCTCTGGTTATCCCTTTTTACACTGCCTATGAGGTAAAAAAAAACTCTTGACAAATTTTTGAAAAGTAGCAAAAAAACTTGACTTCTACAATGATGAATTATCTGAGAATTTTACTGAATATCATTAAATAGTTATTTGTTTGATATGTGTTATGAATTGCAATATAATTGGTTTGGTTTTCATAGAATAATTACTGAAAGTAAAATTTGACCTTTGTTCTCCACCCTGCCCTATAATAAAGTACAAATATAACAGATCTGTTTATTATGAAGGTCAAATTTGGTTAAAGTGGGTAAAAGGTAAAACCCTTGAAAATTTTTTGAAAAGTAGCAAAAAAACTTGACTTCTATAATGATGAATTATCTGAGAATTTTACTGAATACAGTTAAATAGTTATTTGTTTGATATGTGTTTTGAATTGCAATATAGTTGGTTAATTTTTCACAGAATAATTGCTAAAAGTCAAATTGAACATTTGTGCCTTACTCTGGCCTATAACAAAGTACAAATATAACAGATCTGTTTATTATGAAGGTCAAATTTGGTTAAAGTGCTATGAGTGTTAAAGTTATCTGACTCTACCTTGATATAAAAGAACATAAGCAGGTAAATTAGTATAAAATATTACTTGTGTGGCGGCATCACAAGGCCCTCCAGAAGACCCGGAGCCTCCTAATGCCCGAGCTATGTTACAAACAAATGTCAATTTCATCGGCCAGCAAAGCAGCCAAGCAACGGCCCAAGATACCTTGTTACGACATGCGTCATAGGCTTTTCCAAACATTTTTCGGCATTTTTCAGCACCTATCAATATAAAACATTCTGCAGTTCCATGTTAAAAATGTCCTCTGAGAAAAGAATTAGAGAAACGAAAAGCTATCCGTACCACTTTCTACAAAAACGGGTGTAAGTATTTGAATTATGTCTTGGAATTACTTGTGAACGAATTACGGAACCCTTGGTTATATAAAAATATATACAAATTTTTATAAGTTTTAAATGCATAAAGTTGAGTGGTAATAATTTAGTATATAATATTCAATTACAACAATTTATGAGAAACTTTGAAATTTTAGTAAAAAGGTGGAGGTTTATTGTTAATAGTTTAAAACTTCTTATAATATTTTTGTAATAAAGTTTGGTAATAAATGTTAAACAATCATTATAAGTTACGGGTAAAGGCCAAGTCCACGTGAATACGAATATTTATTATGGTTGATTTGTTCTCCCAAAACAAACGCATGCACGCATATCAGATATAAAATCAAATAATTATGTCTTTATTCTATTAGAAGTTCTAAGGTTACTATATGATTTTTCCACCTAAAATTAACTAAGCATATTACTTCCAAAATGATGGTTTTTCTTGAAAATGATGGAGGAAAAATACGGACAAAATGGTATATATGAACAAAATGACACAGTGGCCTTATTTAAAAATTGGTTGTCAGATGTTGAGCGTCATTGTCACAGTCTTGCCGCAGTAATCATATCTAACGTGTTTCGCACCTTGAAAAGTTTATTTAGATGGTATTTTTCCCATGTTTTTGTGGGCTGATATTATTGATATTCGTAATTATTTCAATTAAAATCATTTAACTTAGGCCAGTATTAGTGATTTCGATCAATTTTTTTTCAATAATCAGATATTTTTTTGAATTTTGATTGATTATAAATTTTTGTTTAATATCGGGCAAAATGATAGAAAGCAAATTACAAAATGACATAGTACTATTTTGCAAGAATTACTGGACCAAAAAAATTAAACGTGTCAAAGGCGATTGGCTTTTAACTTCTACTCCAAGTATGCACTTGTACTCTTCGAATTCGTGCTTCATGTGATAATGTCCCAAAGAGGATAAAACGATTTATGTATTTATTAAATATCATTGAAAGCCAAAACACTATGTCATTTTGTTCGTACTTTTTCTACCTTTTGTCAATTGTGCTTCACATCGCAGTTCCAGCTTTCTCAAATATTTCATCTCAAACTCACGAGCTTCGTCTCTAGGATCCAAATTTCTGCAATGAAAAACAACATGACATATAGTACGCAGTTTAAAAATTAAAACTAAATGCTTCATATAAATATATATATATATATATGATTCTACTTGGTTTTCTCCAATATATCAATTGATCTTTTCGTATCTCCTTGGGCCACATCAAGATAATCATTCACTTCTATTAATGTTTGTACTTCTCCGGTGCCTTCTACTTCAGCTATTATAGGTGCGGAAACTTCTCGAAATGATCTAGCAATAGATACATATCCATTTTATGAATTAGCCAGAATAATAGTTTAATTAGAATACTTATTGATGCAATATAAAATTCAATTTAATTTTTTTTTCTACTTAATAGTTATAAAATTTTTAGCCTTATTGTTAACTTTATTTGAAAAAATTTAATTATGTATGTTCATTTGTTTTGATCAAAATATATATATAAATTTAAAATATAGTTTGTTATACAACAAACGACTTAAAATCAAAAAGTTATTGCATGGATCATAAGAAAATAGTATCGTTTAATACCTCAATGCATTTTTAACTTCTGTCATATCTGCTTTGGCACTCATAAAAGCTTCATGGAAAGGTTTTGTCATTAAGTCAAATCTCGTTTTTGTTAAATTATATGTGAGAGTAGTTGAGCACGTAAAAACCCTAATAACTTCTTTAGCATTTGTTGCGAGATTTTGAATTGGACCTAGAGCAATGTAAGTCAGAATTATTTTATTAAATATTTGTTACAAATAAGTACAATAAAAAATTCATCACATAAACAACTATTGTACAATTTACAAATTATAATTAATATTTCTAAAATGTAACAATAAATCAATAAATTTTATTTGAAAAACAATTTATTATTTATAATTTACCAGATATCACGTAGGCTAGAACCAATGTTTTAAGAACTGTACGTCCTGAGTTCCCACAAAAACTTAAAAATGACAATAGGCAAATACACCTTATTTGAATGGAATGTGCGTTTCCAAATGCTGGAAAATTAATCAATGTATTATAAACTAAGTATAATTATAGAATTTATTAATTTAATAATAATAAATAATAAGAAGAAAGGGAACGGGAATGATATGTAATGCTTGCACACAGGAATAATGATAATATATTTCGTGTGTAGAATGCAGAAAAAAGTGCAGAATAACTTAATTTCATCCTACGTTTAACATTTTTTTAAATTATAAATTATCTAAAATTTCTTACCAAGGACAAAACACAGGATTATGCCTAATATCAAACATCCTAGTCGAGAGAAGCCTAAATTCGCTAATACACATATCCACAACAGTATTCCCAGAAAAAAACCATAAAAAAAACAGCAGATCGTTTTATAATGCCGCTCTTCGTTATAATCCGAATATAATAAAAATGCTATTGGCCTGTAATATTTATTAAAAGTATAACTCAATTTTTGTTTTATGAAATGTTTGAATTTAAAAAAATATTTTGGAGACATTTTAAATAGAATATTTATGATTTTGTTTTTGACTATTGTGACAAATAAAGCATAGGTAATGTGATGTACATATTTAGCATATGACACACAAACTTATATTATATTATGTATATTATATCCTGAAAGGTTTTTTGAAGCTGTATATATATATATATATATATATATATATATATATATATATTCTAATGATCAGGCATAATATTTAATAATATGAATAACTAAATTAAAAATTCTTTGAATATTCAGTATAGACAAATAGTTATTTTCTATTTCTTTTCATTCATAAAGTTTAACATTAATTATAACAACGTGTTTAAATGATTATGTCAAATATTAACTATTATGATACACAATCCTTGTAAAAATAGTGACTAATATAATATTTATATAATAGTAAAATTTATCCATATTTGTAAAAATATTAGCTCATTTGTGTAAAAATACAATAACATTTAATATATTTATTATATGTATTTTTAAGAAAAATTAGATATTGTCTTGTGAGCATTAAAGATATATTATCTGCATAAATTATGTTGGTATTTTAACATCAGGCACTATACACAATTATATTAAATTTATAATAATCTATAAATAACACTTAAGTACTATTGAATTATAACAAAAGTTATGCTATAAAAATACTATCTTAAATTGAGCAAACTGGTTTATATGCATGTTATGAAAATATTTTTTTTACAATATCATATATTCATCTTCATCATATATTTATCTTCATTCAGTTATATATATATATATGACTATAAATATATACAAAAATAGATAAAATTTTCACGTCTTTGTATGCAACGATAACGACATCATCAATCTCTATGAGCTACACTTTGGCACGAAGAGTTCAGCCGCGATGGCGAATTAACATTACGCTATTACGCACTAGGTATCGGGGTAGAAGACATTCATTATAAAACATACAATTTAGCACTATTTGCTACACAATATTTACAATAACTTATACTAATAATTTAGCAATAAACAAATACCAACAAAATGTCTCTTATGCGGATATCACAGTCACGATCTCCATTCGTTTAAATTGTTTTATTATATATGCTGATATTATATGTATATATATATATATATATATATATATATATATATATTTACATATATTTATATTCCTATGTATATATGTGTTACATATGGCATGTATTTCAGTGAGATTTGTTTTAATTTTATACTAGTTGGTTGGTTGTAGCTTTTGATTCTTCCCAATTCTTGACCATTTTCAAAGGATAACATAAAACTGCAGACACAGTGAAGAGGGCTCCGGATAGATAAAATGACGCATCAAAGCTCCCAGTGGCGTCCATAAAAATACCTATAAATGAAAATGAAATGCAATACAAGTCATATCGATGAATGTAATCTTATTTTAATAACATAGTAAAGCAATTACCGGCAATTGGTGGTCCGAGACTAGAAGCGACGCCCTGGAATAACATGAGAATTCCAAAGGCGTTATTCAATTTCTCCAAACCCATTAAGTCTACGACAAGAATTGATCTAAGCGACGCAAAGCAAGCTACAAAAATAACATACCATAATGTAAGAAATGTCTAGAATATATCAAAATTGTTTTATTCAAATGCAATTGTTTCTTACCAATCGATATGCCGAAAATGCAGCAATATGCGTACTGGTATGCAGCAGTATAGTACAGTCCACTCAATAAAGTAGCGACACCTCCCATCGTCAGTGTTATGTTATTAATCCATAAAACATTTACGCTAGTATTTGAAGCCAAAACCCCGCATATCACCCTAGTCAATGTGTTAGATATACCAATAGTTGATAACAACCAAGCTGTTTCATCATCGGTCATTCCGCTGGTTTTGTTTCTCTGAGCAATATATAGGAATGGTATTAAGTAACCCATCATAGTAAAGAAACCACTGAAGGCGAGCAAAAGGAATGACGGCGAACGCATCAAGTTCATATCTAACATGGTAGCGAGAGTTCGACGGAACGCTTCTGGGCAAAGCTTGCAAGAAGACTGTTCTTCGACATCCGCCCGAGTAGGTAATCTAGTTACGGACATGTGGTATCCAATAGAAGTCGTACTCTGATACTGTGGAAGCCTAGCTAACGATCCACTATATAAAACATCATCTCTGTACATGGGACGACTCGTTTCGGTACCAGTTATAGTTCCACGTCTACTTCGGTGTCCGTCTTTGGTCGAATCACTTGCACGGCGCCCGCTAAGTGTACGTCGCCTAGAACCAGCGCCAGAAGCTTGTCCATTAATTAGAGGAGATCCAACTTCTTCATCTTCACCAACGGGACGAAGTTCCTTCGGGTCGATTCCTATGGACTTGGTAGTAGAAGCTAACGAACCTCGCCTTTCAAGATTTGCTTGGCTGCCCAATACTGCGTCTGCTGCTGTTGGATACTGCATATTATTATTGGCTCCGATCCAGGTACTTCGGGGTGCTGAAAACGCTTGGGATTGATCTGCCGCTACTCTATTTACTGATCCTAACTTCGATGCATTTGCTCTCTCAGGTTTGGGCGTTTGACACATAAGTACTGGCTTTAATGGACGATACGACATGGCACAGAGTATACAACATAGTACAAGGCCTAAAAATAATATATAATAATTATTATCAAACAAAATATTTAAATAGTATATATACAAGTTATCACTTACATGCTTGTATTAACATAGTTGTACGCCAACCAAAATTACTTAAACAAAGTGTGATGAGAGGAGAGAAAAGAAACATTCCGACTCCAGAACCGCAAAGAGAAATTCCAGTTGCTAACGCACGCCATCGCTCAAAGTAATATCCCACTGTTATAACCGACGGCATATACAGAAAACAAAATCCTAGGCCTATAAAATCAAATAAAATTAAAAATAGTTTCAATCAATAATATTGAGAGTGGGCGTTATTCCAATCGTAATAATATTTATATAGAATTGAAAAAGATTACTTCAGTTATCGTAAGACTAATCAATAAAATACTAGCCTCCAACGACTCCATATGAAACGAAAAGGAATTCTACACTCGTTGCAAAGTAGGATACCATAAGACCAGAAGCAGCTAGTAAGGCACCGACTAATGATACTCCACGGAACCCATATCGATTCGCAAGACCACTAGCAAAAGGACCAGCCATCAGATAGAATCCGGAGAGCAGCGAACTGATAAGGGCTACTTTAGCTTTACTTGCACCAAATGAAATTTGGATCTCTTCAATTATTGGTCCGATACAGAACACAATACCGTCCACTATCATGTTGCTCATGAATGATGCGGCTACTATGACCCAGCCCCATCCTCCATCAGGAGGAACTATTACTGTGGCAGTCGCGACTGGATCAGGTGTGTTTAAAACTGGTCGCATGCTTTCTTCGCCGGATTCCATTTTGATCTGTAACAAAAAAATAGAAAAATTATAATAAATAAATTTTATTCGAAAATATATATTATGGTAATAATAAGACATGGTCTTTTTAAGATAATATAACTAATCAAATGACCATTTTGTATTTTATGCTATAATTGTAAGCCCCAATATTGCTTAGCTGAACATTTAAAATCATGAAAAGTAGATGAGGATCATCATTGTCTAAAGCATCAATATAAATTTATGATATTTATTTGATGATAACATCCGAGTTTGACAAAGTTAATATACGATGAAACCCGACATACAAACGATAGCATTGAGTAGTAGATGATTCTATCGATTCGGTTTACCAATACAATTGTCACAATTAATGACCTAATAGAGTACGAGCAGATCAACAGGTTGGGACTCAATGTGGTGCTTCAAATTAATTTATATACATTTTGTATGTTTAATTGTTGTGTCTATTATAGTAGATAGTTTTATATTAATTCTTATTAACTATAGATATTATTTTATACATAAGAAAAACATAAAATTTTCTCAAATATAAAGTTGGATTAAATTTTAATGATCGATTGGCAAAAGGTTCGACTTCCAATAATATGTTGATTGATTTGAATTCTATTTGGATGTCAAAGCAGGAGCTATAATAAACTTCATAAAACTAATAAACTAGCGATTTTCTCTCAAAAATATTGGTACTTTTAATGAAAGCCGATATTATAGTTTTTATTGCTTATTTATTGGTAAGAGGTTAGAATTCATGCTCATAGTTGATGTTATTGGCCTGAAACTTTTGCCGAATCAATGTAGATAACTAGTGATCCTTGTAACGAAGGCATTTCTAAGGATGCTGTGGTTGATTTCGCGAAGAACTACGGCATATCAATTGTTTGCTGAAAGCATTAGACAACGAGCTAGGTGATCTTTATTGGCATTTCTGTCATCCCAGTGAATAAGTGGTTAAGTCGAATTTTGGCAAAAATGTCTCTGAGAATGTTCTCTGAAAGTATATATTAAATTGAAAAACTATTTAATAGAAACAAAAGATAATGAAGTGCTTTATATAAAACTGAAACCACAAATTTCAAGTATGCGATATTACACAAATAATAGAACTTTAAAATCAAGCATTGCAAAATAATGAAAATTGACTTAACCACTTATTCACCGGGATGACAAAATATCGTTGATAGTAACGAAAAAAATATTATCAGCATATTTTATTTATTTGAATCATTTTATCGAAATGAGTAAAAAAAATCGTTATGCTTTTAATATTGTAATATGTTTTAAAATTTGACATACGTGAACTAAATTATTAAACGAATGATAATCAAATAAGTAATAGCAAGAGACAACTTTATAAAACATTGAATTTTATGATAATCGATATTAACTTTTGATTAGAGCTATGGGATTTCAATTAGAGGTCCCAAGTTTGACACCCGCTACGGGCAGCCTGATGTCAAGCAGTAGTGACATTAGTTTTCTCTTGGAAGTATAGTGAACAATATATTTCCAAGTGAAAGTAACCCTTGACCATTAATGCTGCATCAATAAATAATTTATTACTATCACAAAAATTGTAATAATAAAAATAGAGATAGGACAACTGTTTGGGCAGTCATCTATAAAACCAACGTAGTAGGTTGGGTCATATAAAGGTTACTGTTCAAATAATATAAATAAAAATAATATAAAAATAAAAAATTCTTTTTCCTAAAATAGATAATGAAATTTCAACATTATATTACAGTAACAATACTAGCAAATGTTATAAACAAAAAGTTGTAACAATATATAACACTTCTAGGAGGATTTACTAAAATTGCTTTGCTCTTCTACTATTTACAGAAGTAATATAAATACACACGCTGTATATAAATAAATATGAGTATGTAATAAAACCAAGTGCAATATCACGCAGTATAAAAAAGGTCAATACTATTCTCAAGATATATTAATCGTGTTTTTGAAAACAATTAGTCATATAATTAAATATATATTTATAATCATTTACCTGTCGCCAAATGTTCAGTTCCGTTTAAAATACCATAAAATGTTATTAATAAGTGTGAAGTTATTTATGCATTATTGATGAAGTTATAAAATTGTTTTATTAATAAAAATGCTAAAATTATTATTTGATAGATTGCTTTATTATAAAACTGGCTTTTCTTCACGTTCGAATAGAATCCATTGTTTCTGAAACTGTACTGTCTTCGGCAAATAAATCAAAATCACTATTTGACAATTTATTGTTAAATCATATTGCAAAATTCAATGAATAATTAAAATCCATTATGAATACAACCCATTGAAATTTATATTTAAGGAAGCAATGTTATGAAATATAAAACAAACGAAATAATAAATTATGTTAACTTGATCTTCATATTTTTTTAAATGTTTATCAAAAAATAATTAATCAAACAGTCAAGAATATTTTTTACAATAAGATACGCTACCTATTTCCAGGAAAACTGATATTTCTATTAAGTTAGTAATTTGTGTTAAATTATTTTTAAATTATTTAAATGCTTTTAACAGTTTTTTTAAGATGTTATGAATAAAAATATATTTCAAACGCACATTCATACACAAAAATACTTTTGTAAGCAATAATATGAATGAAAACAAACAAAATAATAAACAAGTTAATTACGTTAATGTGTTCTTCATATTTTTCAGTATGTTTATCAAATATATTAATTATTTACTGATTATTAACAAGTCAAAATAATATTTTTTACAATACGATGTGCTAAGCGTTTCCAGAAAAATAACATTATTTATTGTTTTTAGAAAAATCAAAATTAATTGTATTTCTTATATTTTTTGAATAATCAACATTTAATTAAAATATTAATTTTTATTAAATTATTTTTTTATCTAAATTTTGATGTAATCAATACAAATATATTTAAAAATCATAGTTATACATAAAAATACGTTTATCCATTTAGCCAATAATTTTTTATGAAATTTTTATTACTGAAGACTAATGTTTAAAGAGCAGCAATAATAAATACGCCAAACTTTCCAAACTAAAAAATCAGGATGAATCTTATTTCTTATATTTTTTGAATAATCGTCATATTAAAATATTAATTTTCATTAAATTCACTATTTTTAAGGCAATGCAATTATTAGATGTCAATGCATGACAGTTGTAATTTTTACTTAAATTATTATATAAAAAAATTCTGATGTGATGAATAAAAATTTATTTTAAAAGCATATTTACACACAAAAATGCGTTTGTCCATTTAGCCAATTATTTTTTATGAAATTTTTATTACTGAATTCAGTCTGCATTAGTGCTGCTCCTTAAACATTAATATTGGAATATTAATGTTTAAGATGCAGCATTTAAAGACGTCAAATTTGCTAAACCTGCCAAACTAAAAAATCAGAAATAATCGTATTTGTCATATTTTATTTAATAATTATCATTTAATTAAAATATTAATTTTCATTTAATTTTTTTTATCTAAATTCTGATGTAATGAATAAAAATTTATTTCAAAAGCATATTTAAACACAAAAATACGTTGGTCCATTTAGCCAATTATTTTTTATGAATTTTTATTATTGAGGATTGAAATGTTTAAGGAGCAGCATTAACGAAGACGCCAAACCTTGAAAATGTTTGTTGCAACGTGTTCAGGATTGTATATGCATTTTCCGAGAGCATTCGCATTATGGTATTTAGCATCGGCAAACAAACTGTACGACGTTACTTCATTATTTGCATAAATCATGACATATGTTCAATCTTCAATTAGTATAAGTTAAAACGAGACATGCAAATTGATAAACTATATTAAAACATTTTTAATATAAATGTTTTAGATTTTTCTTTTCCATTACGTCCTTTACGCGACTTTGAACCTCTTCCTAAATTGTATCAAATATTTTTAGAAAATTAATTTTGAAATTGTAAATTCTGTATACAAATTTTAAATATTGTAACAAAATGTTATTGTATTTGCAATACTTTTACATAAAGCAGAGCGGGGCTTAAAGGTCCGCGGATAAACCGATATCTAAAAATCCAGTGAAGTTCAAAATTTTGTAACAATATTTGAAAGTAGAGGGAAAAAGGTATAACCAGCCATCACCTTGATTCCTACAAAGTCGCTGTCGGGAGATACATGTTTGAAATTCCTTAGAAAAAGTATTTTCCTTCGTTAGATTTTTTGGTTGTGTACACTGTTGTTTAGTTTATGAGACCTTAAGATAATTGATTTTTTTCCTGGCAAAGATGTAAAAAATAAAAAATAGCAAATAACAAAGTAAATTAAGTTAAATAAAGCAATTTTACAAGACATAAATTAAATAAATAGTTATTCTAACTCTGCTGATGAATATTTCAGGGTTATTTACAGTGTTCCATTCAATTTATATTTTGCATTGATTGAATATTGTAGCTATTATTTTGTAAAATTCTTTAAAATTAAAATGAGTCATTGGACTTTTTTGACCCTTAGATGATCCAATTTACTCCGTCCCTAAAAACAACATACAGATTATTCTAGTAGTTTTTTCTTGATTGTCTTCTAATCATTTACCCTGATGTCTTAAAAAGGTCCGCGTCGAGAAATCAGCAAATTTATGAACCCGCATGCTAAATAACAATAGCGTCACTACAAATAAGACTAAAAAATGATACTAAATTATTGTTTATTTATAAAATATTGCACGTGTTTGTTTTACGTCAAGTCAGTACAAAGTGTAAATCGGTGCCGGACAGGAGTTTTAATTGCGTTTTGCTGACAAATCGCTGCACTCACTTTTGTTCAGCAACAAACTCGCGAATCTTTCATTAGTAGGGTCCCTGGTGTAACTTTAGATCCGAAGAAAAATGGATTTTTTTCGGAAAACATACACATACACACACACATGTAAATACATCGAAAAATTTTCCATGCTATTTCCATACAAAGCTTTGATTGAATTGCGCACTATCCAAAAGTTAATATTAAGAGCTAAAACTTTTAGAGAATTTTTTTTATCAATTTGGAGCAATAAAAATTGATCATTCATTTGTTCGCTAAATCATATCTAAAAAACATTTTTAAAATTTTTGAAAATTTTTCAATGCTATTTCCATACAAAACTTTGATTTAATTGCGCACTATCCAAAAGTTAATATTAAGAGCTAAAACTTTCAGAAAATTGTTTTTTATCAAATTTGAAACCATTTGAAACCATTTGGGAGCAAGGAAATTCGAAAATCTCCATATTAAGGTAAGGACCACCCTAATATATATAATCACGCGCCAAGTCCGTGAGTCAAACTTAAGTCAATTTAAGAAAATTTTGTGAGAGAGGTACAATTTTCCACGGTACACAAACGATCAATCTCCAATAGAAAATATATTTTTAATCTGTAGTTCCTAATGAACATCGCTTCTGCTTGATGCCAGAATGACCAGAAATAAAAATAATAAAGCGGCTTTAAAATATATTGACATTAAAAAAAGCTGCATAATTAAAATATTCAATTTATTTATGTCATGGAAATTTAATTGTATATTTATCAAAAACAATTACTATTAATACAAATAGTATTAGTTATTATTGAATATTTTTATCTTGCAATTAATTCTATTGAAGTAGAAGTAACACTACTTCTGTTATTTAACTCATTATATTGCCTTTAGATTTACTAGATGCCTACTAAGGACAGTTGTAAATTATATTTTGAAAAAAAAAACAATAAGTTCTAAGTTGAAAGTATCAGCAGACTAAATATGAGTAAACTATAATTATAAAGTATACTTATATTTCAAAAATTGGCTATAGAAATTGGTACTATATAATAATTTAAAATAATACAAAAAATGCATTAAATTTACAAAGTGTCAAATTAAAAGAAAACACTATTATTTCACTATTAATTTTATGTTTTGAATAAAATTATTTTAGTTTATCACATTTTACTGAACCCTATGAAGAATTCTAAACAATGTAAAGTAGTAACTTATGAACCTGCTTTTATTTAATATTTACTAAAATCTTCTAAATTAGCTTTAGGAATTGTCTCTAGAGACGTTAAACAAAGTAAAAATAATGCTAGTAAATATCTGTAAAATGTTTTAAAGATTGATAACAAATAAATTATTCAATTATTTATTCTAACAAATTATTATATATCAGTTATTAAATTTTTTACGTCATTCAACCAATGCAAAATATAAAATTCATGGCATAAAAATTATATTAAGGTCTCACTTGAGGAAAACTTAATAACAGTGCTCATAACCAAAAAAAAAAACAACAACAAAAGAAAATACTTTTGTCGTGGATTTTTCAACATTGCCGTTTGTCTTCCGATGACGACGTCGTAAGGGTCAAGGTGATGGCTGGTTATACATCTATTTACCTCTACTTTCAAATATTATTGTTGAAAAATCCTCAACTTTACTTGCTTTTAAGATATCGATGGTGAGCCTTTAACTTGAATATTTAGTGTTTTAATATTACTACAAAATTAGTAACAAGCAATAAAAGTAAAGTTACAGGTTTATTTAGTAAATTCTGTTTCGAAAGATACTGTAATTTTCCGATCACTTGTAATTTACACACGGCTTTCCGAGCTTCTGAAAAATGCTCACCGGCTACTTATCATATGACAAACTTGTGCAGTGCGTTTGGTTCACGAGCTCACGATTTTCGCAATATAAACAAAATACTAAACAAGGAAATATAAATAAAGTGACAACCTGTTTTATGCGTGTCAGAAATCGAATAACGTATTTATGTGCTTGTGTTCCAAGTCATGTAAAATATTGCTAAGAAAGCGCATTTGCAAAGAATGCAGACTATCTGATACAAATCTATATACCAGTAAAAGTAA
Organism: Ctenocephalides felis; assembly: GCF_003426905.1. NCBI lineage: Eukaryota > Metazoa > Arthropoda > Insecta > Siphonaptera > Pulicidae > Ctenocephalides > Ctenocephalides felis. The sequence continues at coordinate 161,906,059 of NW_020538040.1, forward strand.
TATGCTCACGGCTCAGAAATGCAAACAGAAATATGAACAGAATCTAAATTAAATTAATTTATAAATTATGCACTTATTCAAGACGGGCGCACGCCCACTCGAGAAGAATATACCTGTATAGAAGTGATACACTTACATATAGGTAATATATATAATCACACGTGCATATTTTTTCATACACTCAAACACACATACATACATATATATATATATATATATATATATATATATATATAGGATAGGGCGGGGCACAAAGGTCCACCCTTGACTAGACCAAAAACGACTTCGAGCAATTATATTGTGAAAATTATGTGACAATGTGACCAAACCAATTATGTGACAACAAATACTACATATCGAACAAGCAACTATCGGACTATGTTCAGTAAAACTTCCAGATAATTCATCATCAATTTCCAGAAATGTGTCTTTTTTGCTGTTTTTCAAAAATTTGTCACCTGGTTCTTTTTGCCCCTTGAGGCGACCAGGAGGAAAACAGGTCCAATCGTCCAATTTCTTATTTTTACTTTTAAAGACAATTTACGTAATAATAGCTACATCATTCAACCAATGCAAAAAATAAATTTCATAGCATAAAAATTATATTACCTTAATATATAATATTACCTCGCTTGAGGTAAACTTAACAACAGTGCTCACAACCAAAAAAAAATAACAACCAAAAAAAACTTTTGTTGTGGATTTTTCAACAATTCCGTTTATCCTTCGATGCCGACTGTCGGATCAATGTGATGCCTGGTCATACATCTATTTCCCTCTGCTTTCAAATATTATTGTTGAAAAATCCTCAACTTTAATTGCTTTTAAGATGACGATGGTGGGCCTTTAAGCCCCTCTCTACTATCTTACTATACAAAATTATTACAAAATTATATTACTCCTAATATTCTTCACGAATGTCAATTGAATCAATTGAATAACTTCTAATGGTTATCGTCTTTTGACCAATTGTCCTATAACTAGTTATAATATTATTCGAAAATCTTAGCTTTCAAAATATAAGTTGGTGATTCAAAATTTAGTCATTGAATATTTGTAACTGATATACTGTGTAAAATATAAAACAATAATAAGAAAATGATTCAATCTGCCCGAATAGCGATGATATAAAAAAGTGCCATAATAAACAAGCTCTTACATAGAAATACTATAACACGTTATATTATATTTGTATTCGTTTCTATAGAACCAATAAATATTTAAAATAATGATGTTGTTTTTAAAAATATGGTGATAGTGATTTTTATATTTAACTATTTTGTGCTTTAGTGTTTTCTATACGGTGTAAGCTATAGCTGTATAAAAGTTAATATATCTATGTTTCCAAAGTTCAAGTAAATGAACTTAAAATTAACATTTCATCAGCGCGCTTTCCAAAATTTGCAATTTTATCGAAAACACTGATTTTACTATAACAATAATAGTGATGTTAATGAAATATCAATATAATCATGATTGCCACCGAATTACAAATTAAAATATGAAAATAATAAACAGTAGACAATAATTGCTAATTAAATAAAAAATTTAAACAATTCAGATTGTGACAATGTTCACTTACGTTTAAAAGATGTATAAATATAAATAGAAATCGGTTTAATACCAATCATGTTATTCAACTCCAAAAAATAATTTGGGAGATACAATATTCAAAAAGTCAATTAATTCTTATCGCAAAAATACTACAATATTAAAATAAAAAAAAAACAAATTTGTCGAGCACGCTTATTGTCCCAGTACGTCATGCCTAATCTGTGCCCGTACATGATTTTATATACAAGAGAGATGATAACCTACATGATTATTTGCGTAATGCGCTAATCAATTTGAGTGGAACGATAAAGAGTTAATCAGTCATCATACAATATTGATGTCTTAGTGTCATACAATATGACATCAGTCGAAAAAAGCGGCAATTAATCATTTCGCGTCTGATCTGTGTAAACTTCTGCCTATGGAACAATTGCGGCGTTCGCAATGGTAAAAAAGTGCCTACATCGCTGATATTTTCGCCGAAAGCTTAAAGGATAAAACAAACAAGAAATGATTTTGATTCCATGAAAATAGACTCATTTGATCAGTAATTAAACTTGGTGTAATAAAAAATTAAACAATAATTCAATATATATTATTTAATTGAACCCGTACCGCTAAGGTTACCAACCAATGGGGCTCGCCCTCCCCAGGGGGTCCCAAAGCTGCAACATAAGGAGTGTAGAGCTATTACCAAAGTATTAATTCCCGAATTAAATAGAACTTGTTGAAATGATACGAGAATATGGATTAATAAAGAATGATTTTTTACGTATATTCATTAGCAAACTCCTTGATAACAGAGAACTATCCAAGAAGATTGAAAAGAAAAGCGCCACTGGATTTAAGTCATCAACTCTCCTGATAAAAAATGGAAATGACTTAGGCATTATTTATAAGAAATTATTTTATAAGTAAGTAGTTAAAATTATATAATTATCAATAAAATATTGTTAATATTATATCGAATGGGAAAACAACTATTGAGTTGTTTTTCCAACATGCCCCTTTAGTATACATTGTCCCTTTACTGCCGACTATTGTAAATTCCACAAATTTATTAAATGTCCTTAACTGGGCAGTTATAAATAAAAGAAATAATAAAAAAATGCATCATGTTTTATATAAATTTGCAGCCTGATAAATACATAATAATATCAGTTGAGGAGGGCGCTGTGCAAAAAGGTTGAAACCACTGCCGTACGGTAAAAAATATGTGAATTATTTCACACAATGCAATAATACGATTTTTTGCTATCGATTATATACAGAAGAATTGTATACAAAATTTTCCAAAACTTTAATTATTTTTAATAATTAAACCACTTCTCACAGGCCTATAATTTTTCAAGGTGTTCGGTTTGACTATCAACTCTATCACAATGCGGAATTTTATCAAAATCGCAGAAAATGACAGTTGAGGTTCTCCTTGTAAGTACAAAATTATCACGATTACATAAGGCCCATCAGGTTTCAAACATGCCCCCAAAAATAACACTGTTAAGTTTGAGCTTTTGTGAATAATGTCAATATTTCATCTCTGTCTTTGATTCCAATATTCTAACACAAAGTATCGAATTTTATGATTATCTCAAATTATATAATTTTTTTTTTCAAAAAAATGTAAAAGCTCAAAACTAGTTTTTGTATATAATCCTGAGCTCCAAATTTATTTTCAAATTTATTGTGGCTAGGGGGTAGGTTCGCAGCTTAACGCTGTTTCGTTTAGCGCTCTTTTATTTAAATCTAGGTTTTTAAGGGGTAAATGTGGAAGATGTCGAAGAAATAATTCAAGAAGCAGCGCAGTCTTTCTAATGATGAGCTCAAGAAGAAAACTAAAATGTTGACGGCCATAATTCAGAGGAATAGAGTTCGATGGCGTTTGTAAAAAGAAGTTTGTCTACCATAACTGAAATAATGAATCAATTCATTGAAAATAATCGGAATTTAGACAGAAGCTCAAAAGTAAGGCGTAGAGTTAGAGATGCTCAATCCGTTTATGAAGAACTTTTATGAGACGCAAAAAAAGCAAACAACATTAGGTGTTTTTGTCACAAAAAGGCAGAATGCTGAAAACGTGGAAGGCTAACTAAATATGATTGTCTTAAAATTTTATGTTTTTTCAAGAATATTCTTTATATTATTAAATTCCCGTAGGGTAGTTATAGTAATGGGCCGAAAATCGAAAATGAAAATTTTTGCATTTCTCGACGTTTTGAAGGTTTCTGAACATTATAGCATATCTCAGAAAAAATGGATGTGTGTATGTGTATGTGTTTTGTATATCCGCATTTTTTCGTCCACGTTTTCGGGCGCACGGATCAACCGATTTGAATGGTTCAAAAAACATTCGATTTCTATTGATACGGTTCGGAAATACTCGAACATTTCGTTACGGTTCGGAAAGTTCCAGCAATTTGCCTTAAGGCACGATGCCATTCATACACCCACCTAGTTTATATTTTGTTTTTATTTTTGCAAGAAATAATAATGTGGTATTAATTTGTTCTTCAAGAAATAAATGTTTGGTTTTATTTTTATTAAAAAACGCACTTTCTAGATTTAATACCTAACCAATTTCCTAGCCTTCTTGCCCTAACCCCAATATTTCCATGTAAAAAAACCTCGTTTAGCGCTGTTTCGCATTACGCTCTACTTTAATGGAACGTATCCCCCGCGTTAAACGATATTACTGTGTGTAATATAAAAAGTAATAGTTTGATATTATTTTCTAGTACAAAATCAGTCACAAATAAAAAAAGTAGAACTGAAATCTAATAACTGAAAAATTTGTGAATATATTTTTGCCGGTTATATTATTATTCCAATCCAGAATTATCAAGTAAGTACATGTATTGTAAAAAGAGTTTTAAAGTTACCTTTGCCCAAAATGACAGCTGTCTTACATAAAGGCAAAAAGAAGCGATAAAAACTGTAAAATGTATATATTTTGTACCCCACGTATGAAATTGAAATATAATTTCATTAAAGAAAAGTTATTATTAAAATTGTAAAGTATTGACATGAGCCTTGCCGTAATGATACCATTGTACTGGTGACTTGAAAAAATAAATATGAATATTTACTACTATTATTATTATTGTCATTTAACGAACTATATTTCGACAATGTATACGAAACCTAACAAAGCGCCGGGCGCGCGCACGTGTCGCGACTGCTGAGCTCGGACCCGCAGGACCACGTGCTTTTTAAGAGACGCTGAAGACAACTTAATTTTTCCCGATCATTAACGTCGCGTCGTCTAATACAATGTTTTCGTAGAAAATGAAACATTTTCAGATGAAAACATCTATGTACTGTACAATGACTTCTGCTCATTATTGTGTCAAAACCGATAAGCAGAACCGACTGTTTTGTATAGCTATCTGCAGCTATAATAGATATATGACAATGCAAAATGCAATGCGAATGCGATAATTGAATTCATTAATAATAATAAAATAAATTAATAAAAAACTAATATACATAACAAATTTATAACATATATACATATAAATCTAAATAAATAATTATGTAACAAATGTATTCTGAGTGGATAATAGATATTAATTTGGAAATATGAACAAGCAACACTCTTTTTTGCACTAATTTATTAAATAATAATTTTCACAAACGTTTCGAGACTAGGTGTGTCTCATCACCAGTGTGTTATAATTTAAAATTTAAAATATGGAAACCTAAATTAGCATTTTGTGTTATCCATTACAACAGAGGCAGCAGAGGACAGTATATCGAGCGACTTGTAATGGATAACACAAAATGCTAATTTAGGTTTCCATATTTTAAATTTTAAATTATAACACACTGATAATGAGACACACCTAGTCTCGAAACGTTTGTGAAAATTATTATTTAATAAATTAGTGCAAAATAGAGTGTTGCTTGTTCATATTTCTAAATTAAAAAATAATTATGCATATATATACAAGGGTGGTCTAAAATGTTTCCGACTTATAGAAATTTTTTCTTAATTTTATTTATTGTAGAAAAAAAATTAAAATGTAAGAAAAAAAATCTCTGTAAGTCGGAAACTTTTCAGACCACCTTTGTATATATTAGGTTGTCAAATATCTCCCTTCCGCTTTTTTGCTCTTGGTTTATAATACACAATACACAATTATTTATTTAAAATTATACGTATATATGTTATAAATTTATTATGTATATTAGATATTAGATTTGTTATGCATATTAGATACAAATATCTAAAAATGTATATCTAATGTATATCATACTATATGTATTCATAAAATCTTGCTAATCTTATCAGTTATCTAATTCACTTAACATATTAATTGATTAAGTTTCAATAATTAAGGCAACAAGAGCAACAAGAACATTCACTATTATTTATTATTTTCAGGGTAATTATTTTAATATCTAGAAATGATCATTTAGTTTTTAAATTTCAAAATAATTTTTACCCAGAAAAAAACTGAAACGAAAAAATATTATAGTTGTAAAAAATATTAATAATATATTATTGTATCAAATCATATATAACATTGTTTAAAAAAAGTGGTATCTAATTTTTCAATTAAAATGTACTATAAAAATATATACGTTTATATGTATTTTTAAATAAACAAATATATATATATATATATATATATAAATAAATAAATATATATATATATATATATATATATATATGTATATATCGTTTATTTGAAAGTATATATGTTCTACAGAAATAAAAGGAAAAAGTAAAGTATGATTAGCTATCTCTATAACTGTCACCGTATGACTTTTACAATAATCAAAAGATAGAAGTTCAAGAGATCATTTGTATTTAACTTTGCAGTTTAATGATAATAAAATACAATCATTTATGTACTGGATTTTGAGAAATAATTCAGAAAATTTAAAAATTAATAATCACGTTGTGTTCTATTAATATTTAGCATATTGGTTTAATATAATTTTATATGGGCAGTTTATGCGGCTCTATTATAATAGTAATTATAATAGAACAGTTATCGTGAAATTTATAATTTACGCACGATTTATGAACGTCAACAAGTGGGTGTTAAAATATATCAATAAAATGGATCAGATAATATTATCACTCATTTACAACCTGTACCTTGTTAAAGAGCGATATAATAATGCACCTTATTAGCACAATACTGATCTAAAAAAAGGATAATAATTTAAAATTATTTACCTCTTTTTGGTCCTCATTATTTTCCATATCTTTCTCCATTTTTTGTACTTTAATTTATTTTGTTCGATTTCAATTTTTTATCTTTTCAAATTTTTAGTATTTGTTAAAGGTACGTCACAGTCGAAATCAAAAACTTGATGAAATTGAATAAATTTGAAAAGTTTAAGTAAAAGGCACATAAGTTCAACAACAAAAACACCCGCACTAAAACGAATCACTATCTTGTACGGCGAGTCAAGACCGACTGACCGACTGACTGACGGGCGTCAAGCGACTGATAGACCCATGGACGGATAACGAAGCAGTGCTCTCCGCGACGCGTGCTTTTGCTTTGGGAATCCACTCGGTGGGATCCAGTTCGATCCTCCTTCCAACCTGATATGAAGGTCTATCATCCCAAACGCACCTGATAACAGCTGATGGACGACAAATCGAAATCCAAAATCACCGCACGCGCTCATTATCAAACGCGATCTCATCATATTCCTTCATAAAATAGTTTTTATTTTCAATAAATCGTTGAGTGGAAAACAGCAAAACTGTAGCCAGATATTGTAAGTGCGTCCTAACTGTTCACCATCATTTCAAATAAAATCATCATCATCAATTTGTACATTTGCTAACCTAAGAAGTTTTACTTGAAAAATAATGTTGTTTATTTATTTACCTTAGAAGTTTTACTTCAATTTTTCTTTATTATTATTTATTTACCATAAAATTCGCACATTTGCTAACCTAAGAAGTTGTACTTCAAAATTAATTTTATTTATTTATTTACCTAAGAAGTTTACTGCAAAATTTTTTTATTTTTATTTATTTTCCATAAAATTCGTACTTTATCATCCTAAAGAGGTTTTACTTCAAAAGTAAAATTACATTTTACTTATTAGTATTTAATTTCCTGATTGGTAAAAATGAATCAGAGGAAATGCTTCATCTCACAGTTTTTTCACAACAATTTCATGGTATTAGTACAATAAAAAAATCTGTTCAGACTTAGGAACTATTTTGAATATTTTCATTATTGATTTTTTTTACATTTGGAAGTTCGACAATTCGATAGCTTTTACATTTACAAAGTTTGAAAACAGTGAAAAACAGCGAAACTGTAGCCAAATATTGTAATTGCATCCTAACTGTTCACCATCATTTCAAATAAAATCATCATCATCAATTTCCTAATTGGTAAAAATGAACCAAAGGAGATGCTTTAACTCACAGTTTTTTCACAACAATTTCGTGGTGTTAGTACAGTAAAAAATCTGTTCAAACTTAGGAACTGTTTTGAATATTTTTATTATTGTTTTTACATTTGGGAGTTTGACAAGTTCGATAGCTTTTACATTTACAAAGTTTGAAAACAGTGAAAAACAGCGAAACTGTAGCCAAATATTGTAATTGCATCCTAACTGTTCACCATCATTTCAAATAAAATCATCATCATCAATTTCCTGATTGGTAAAAATAAATCAAAGGAGATGCTCCATCTCATTGTTTTTTCACAACAATTTTGTGGTATTAGTACAATAAAAAAAATCTGTTCAGACTTAGGAACTGTTTTGAATATCTTCATTATTGTTTTTTTTACATTTGAAAGTTCGACAAGTTCGATATCTTTTACATTTACAAAGTTTGAAAACAGTGAAAAACAGCGAAACTGTAGCCAAATATTGTAAATGCATCCTAACTGTTCACCATCATATCAAATAAAATCATCATTATCAATTTCCTAATTGGTAAAAATGAACCAAAGGAGATGCTCCATCTCACTGTTTTTTCACATCAATTTTGTGGTGTTTGTACTATAAAATAAAATCTGTTCAGACTTAGGCACTATTTTGAATATTTCCATTATTGTTTTTTTACACTTGGAAGTTTAACAAGTTTGATAGCTTTTACATTTACAAAGTTTGAAAAGTATTTTCTCAGTTTTCATCTTCCCGTAGGGTAAGTTATAGTAATCACAAAAAATCTAAAAAGAAAATTTATATATATCATTACCTTTCCAAGTTTTCTGAACATTTTGGCATACCTTAGAAAATATGGGTGTATGTGTGTGTGCGGAAACAAATTTTTGTCGGTGATTTTGTGAACACGGATCAACCGATTTGAATCATTTAAAAACAATTGATTTGTATTGACTTATTAGTTTTTGGCAAATGCAGATCTAGATGTTTCAAAGATACGGGCAAAAAGTGTCAGAAATTGTAAATCAGTTTTCGAGAGAACGGAGCGTCTAATTTGAATTATTCAAAAAACGTTTTTTTTATATTAACAAAATGAAATACTGATAATTTGGAGAGGCAAATCTAGCGGTTTCGGAGATCTAATAAAAAAGCAAAAAATGCCATTTTGCGGTCAAAAATGATCACTATACGTATGCACATCAAATTATGATATATTTTATAGAGATTTTAATAATAAGGACAAATCCTGTTTACATTTTTATGAGTTCCGTACCAATGTTTATCCGTTTCGACGCGGTACACACTTGCTTAAAATCGAAAAAATTACACATTTTTTAAAAAAGTACAATTTTGAAGTTTTTTTTGAAATTTAATTTTTTGTACGGGACTTCCAGCAATTTGCCTTAAGGCACGATGCCATGCACCACTAGCTGTTTTCATAATTTATGAGCTCCTATTGAAATCATGAAGTAGGAATACAACACTTTCTCCAATTTACTGGCAGAATAAAAATATATACTATATTACCATTTGGATATTGGTGCTTTTGCTATAAAAATATAGAAAAAATATATTCTTTATTTACATTTCAAACATTTTATCCATAAGCTAATATATCTGATTCCATATTGAAATAATATCGGTTTCTTTAAAAGGTTAAGTAAAAGAGATATAACGAATATTACAAGTATTATATTAACGTTATAAGTACGATATATAAAGATAACATTAAAAAAATATCAATGATTTCTTGCTCTCAATTCCAGTAAAAGTAGAATTATCTGATGCAATGAGATTATTGCATTTTTTCTTAATTAATTTTTCAGCAAATTTGTTGGTAGAGCTTAGTTAGTAAGTAAAATCGAATATCAGTCCAGTGACTAGACATCTCAATATTTATGAGATATTTGCAATAGTAATCAAAATTTTCTAAAGCATCCTTACTCTTCTACTGCATAACATCTCAAAAGCAGACAACAAATCTTTTAACACAGAAGCTAAAAATTAATAAACATAATTTTGTTTAATTAGGACCAGGTATTTTAAGATGATTTGAACAACAAATAATTATCTACAATTTAAAAAAATCACTGTTACTAAAACCTATATAATTTATGTTTTGATCAATATTCGTTTTAAACTTATATGATTTAATGACGGATTATCGTAAATGTTTACAAAAAAATTAATTGCCATAAATTTAGACCAAAATGCGTGGGAGTATGGCTGGGTAAAACTGTTTTTTTAAGAACGTTGAAGTTTTTCTACCTGTTAGTGCGAGATGAGAAAAGTTTGTCGAATACTGATTTGTACCAGAGATTCTTAAACTTTTATTGGAAAAGAAGTTCATAAATATTTTAGTTGGGGATCAATATGAAATTGAATACTTTAAATAATACATAAAATTGGTTACGGGTTAATTTGATATTTTACTGCGATTTGTAGAGAATATTACTCATGATATGTAGAAGTTAAATTGAATGATATCTTGAATCATCTTGCTAGATTTGTATTATTTTTTATATATCTTGAAAATTTGTCTGATATAAATGTAATGTTTGACAAATATGTGCGAAATTAAATATAATATAATAAATAACACTAATATCAAAACTCCTTGCGGCACATTGGTATACTTTCACCTTGTAAATAAAAATAGACTGTTTAATCTTTTGTAGATCTTAATATATTACAAACGTAAACAACCCTTCATCAAATTTCTCTATTATTAAAAAAACTACATAATTAGTTAGTTGCGTCAACATGTGAGGTCAAAAACAACTAATTCTCTCAGAAATTAAGTATCTCTTCGTATGAGATATAAGTGCATGAAAATCTGTAATGCAAGTCGATAACACACTGAGTTTGCATTATCGAATTGTTACATAATCACTTGATAGTAAGATTTTGCAAAGTATCTTTTGAAGAGCATTTCATGAGTCTTCATGAGTTCGAAAAACTGACTTTTCACGTATAATACATAGCAATGCATTTGGTCGCGTATTTTTGTGTTCATTACATAATTTTTATCAGCGATAGAATAGTTTTCATATCTCGTATCCAACAAGTGACGACAAATACACATCCAGTGAACGTGGTTTGAACTCCAATTTCGAGTCAAAAGTAGACATTTTTGTAATGTTCAATCCATTCATAATATCGTTAAATTTTTACTCGGAAAGCATTTACTCCAACAGATAAGCATTCCGTTGTCTAGACTTCTAGGCTTCGATGGCGAGAGTGTCTTAATTAGACATCGTGTGGATTGGTTTCTTCATTTTCAATGTATCGGAGATAGTTATTTTATTTGTACGCGATCGCGCATCTGATCCTACATGGCTGAGCAAATAATGATTATTTATCTAAAGCTCTTCCAATAGTAGTAAATAAGACGTGTTTAAAACGCACGACGGCATAATTCATATAAAATTATTATCGGAAACTATGATTTACAATAAACGTTTGCGGCAACGCTTTTAGTGTTAAATTTATAATAGGATTTAAGTTAAGAAGAAGAAAGAGTTAAACTACCGTTTGGTTTTCTTCACACTTTCGGACACGTGTGGGAATTTCGAACACGAAAAATTGATAAAAAATATTAAGACAAATAAAACATCTAAAATAAAATTTATAGATCTGATAAAATTATCAGTAAATAATAAATTACGAAATAAATTAAAAAAACGAACCCATATTGAGATCTATTGATGTATTGACGATTGATATATATATATATATATATATATATATATATATATATATATAAATAAATTGTTGGGAACTATTATGTATTTATTATAATATTTTATGTTATCCCAACTTCATTAGGATAAGTTTGTAATTTTAAGTTTTAAGTTGGTCCCAAATCCAGAATTTATATAAAACTTTTATGAATCGACCCTTATTGTACCAATAAATAAATACATAATATGAGAACTACTCAACAATATACATAAGGTAGGGAGGGGCACAAAGATCCTATTTGAATTTGAGCAATGATATTGTGAAAACCAAACCAATTATATCACGACAAATAACACAAATCAAACAAACAAACAACTATCTAACTATAATAGGTAAAATTCTTATCATTGTAGAAATGTGTTTTTTTTGCTGTTTTTTTTAAATTTGTAATAAAAATGGGACGGCCAGGTGACAAACAGGTCCAATTATCTTATTTTTAATTTTTAAAGCGATTTTACAAAATAATTCAGTGTTACATTATTCAACCAATGTGAAATATAAATTTCCTAGGTACATTTTCTACAAAGATAACACTGTATATAACCTTGATCTGGTATTTTGTCAGAAATATTTATCAGTAGAGTTGAAATAACTATTTATTTAATTTATCTCTTGTAAAATTGCTTTTCATCTTCATTTACTTTCTTATTTACTATTTTTGATTGTTTACACCCTTGCCAGGATAAAGGTTTAGTTGTTCCTTTTTACCCCAACACGTGTAAGCTTTTATAGAGGTATAAAAAAATCTTTTGGATCTAATTTAAAATTAACAATACATTTCATAAAATAATTAAATCACATCTATTTAAAAATTATATTAATGTCCCAAAACTGTGCTCACAACCAAAAAAACTAACAATGAAAGAAAATACGTATCCTGTTTAATTCAATAAATAATTAAAAAAATTCTATAACTAAATTTTATTAAAAAATCAATATTTTTTTATTATTCAAATGATTTAAAAATAATATTAATGTCCCCAAACTGTGCTCACAATCAAAAAACTAACAACGAAAGAAAAAACGTATCCTGTTTTTCAATAAATAATTAAAAAAATTCTATAACTAAATTTTATTAAAAAACAATATTATTTTATTATTCAAATGATATGAAAATGTATGTAATTCATTAATAGTGGAATTACATTTTCAATTCTTTCTGTTCAAAAACGGAAAAAGATTTAAATAATAATTGCACAATCTGAAATACGAGACATTATGCAAGTAGCAAGCTACGTAAAATTTTGCATACTCTGTCACGATTACAAAACATCACTAATCTTAAGTACGCATTCAATTAAATTTCAAACAAATTAATTTCTTATATAGTTTTATCGTCTTATCTTGGCAAGCAAGTTCAAATTAAATGAAACAGTACCTATCTACTACAAATACTACAAAGTTGACTAATCTAAAATTTCGCACGTGGTGAAGCATCTGTTTACAACATTCGCTTGCAAATTGTGCATAAACATGTATCAAGTACATGACCGTTTGTACATGAGAATGGGCAAATATTTTTATACAATCTTGTAATTTATATGATTTGATTGCGGTTGTGAAAAAATGATGTAAATAATTTGTATGCACAAGTTTGTGTGTTAATGGAATAATTATACAAACATGATTATTTTTATAATATATCAATGTATTGTAATAAAGTTAAGATCTATCGATTGAAGTAAATAGAACAGTTTGAATGTTTTATTGCATAAAGGTGTCTCTATAAAATAAGTGATTGCTCAAAAACTATATTTTATTTATATTTTCTAGCATACGAAAACATAGGTTCAAATATACAAAAATATATAAGTGAACAAAGTTGTGTGCACTAAATTTTTCTTCGTCGTTTTAGAATATAATTTAAATAAAAGTTTAGTGCTTGAATTTCAAAGCTTTTTGATCGTGCTATAGTTATAATGAATTTTGGTAAATAATAAATTTATTTTAGTATTTTAATAAATATGTCGGATTTTTTTCATATCCTTTGATGCAGTAGTTTCTAACCTTTTATGCACCGCGCACCCCCCCCCCCCCGCTCTAATAAAAAAAAATGTTGTGCCTCCTTTAATTTTTACAACAATTTTATTTCATAAATACTCAATTGATATTGTCAGACTACAAATTAATATGCAATATCATGTAAAAATATGCATGAAATATAATTATTTTTAGTTATTTAGTTATTTTTTTGTTTATTTTTTATATTTATTCAAAAGTTTCGGTTTATTTTCAAATATAGTATTTTGGAAAGTGCTGTACGCGTCTCCCTGCTTTAATGATTACTTTTAAAATAGCAAGACCAGTTTTAATAACACTAATATAATGACAAATGTATATATCTCAATACTAATTATTAAACACTTGTAATTTAGTATATCCATAGAAACTATAATCGGAGAAACCAGAATTTTAAAGTGTTGTATAATAATATAAAGTTGCTAGTAATTTAAATCAAATTTGTAATTTTAATATGAATGTAATTTGGATTTTTTTTTTTGAGTGGACACTTAAAAATGTAGTCAGCATTGCACAAATTAAGAAAAAAATTAAAAATGTATTTAGATATGTGTTATAGATTTAATATAAAAAATAGCTATAATAAATAAATAAATAAATAAATATAATGAATAATTATATGCAATCAAAAAAAAATTATATAATGTCATAACAAAAAATGAAATTATATAATGTCATAATCAAACATAAACTGTCACAGCAAAAACTTTTTGCGAATTTTTAAAAACTCAAGAAATGTTTTCAATTTTATGTTAAATCGCCACTCGATTTAAGTCATCAATTTTTCTGATGAAGATTGAAATAACTTAATTGTATATAAGAAAATAGTTAAGTTTATATTATTATCATTAAAATATTGTTAATAATATTTTTAATGAATAAAAAAACAACTATTGAGTTGTTTTCCAAAATGTCATTATAGAATACAATGTTCCTATTAAGGCTGACAATTGTAAATTCCATAAATTTACTAAATATCCTTAACTAGACAGTTGTAAATATAGCAGTGAATAAAAACATTGTTATAAATATGATATTTAAAAAAATAGGTATTGTAATAAAAATGCATATAATGTCATAAGAAAAAGTAAAATTATATAATGTTATGGCTGTCACGACAAGAAATATTCGCGAACTTTTAAAAACTCTATAAATGTTTTCAATTTTGTGTTAAATCGCCACTCGATTTAAGTCATCAATTTTCCTGATGAATATTAAGTAACTTAATTATTATATATAAGAAAATAATTAAGATTATATTATTATCATTAAAATAATGTTAAAATTATTTATAACGATTGAGATAACAAATATTGAGTTGTTTTTTCAACAAGTCACTATAGTATACAGTGCCCTCATTGAGGCTGATAATTGTAAATTCCACAAATTTACTAAATGTCCTTAACTGGGCAGTTGCAAATATAAGAGTGAATAAAAAAACATATACTGTGTCACTATCTTTTATATAATTTAGACACCTATTTACAAAAACATTTGTTTTATTTTCCGTCGTTATCAAGCTTTTTACATACAAGAGCATCGAGATCTCCGTCATCCAGCGCAGCTTGCAAATCATCACGCTGTTCGTCACCCGACATCGACTTTGGCTAAAAATCCTATTAGAATCCAGATTGGTGAAAAATATTTTTTTTGGCACACACCACGAATAAAATGCTTCCGATAACTTCAAGAACTGACATTTATATGAACCATTATACGATTTAAGGTTACTGTTGTTTAGACAACACTCGGAATGAAACAATGATTGTTGTCAATAAGAATTGACTCATACATATCCCGGCGACAAAACATTATCGGTTGCCAATACGTCATAAAATGCTTTATACAAATACATTAAATGTTACATACGCTTTAATAATACGCTCGCATTATATAGAAATCATTTGACACCCAGAAACTGATCGCATCAGTGACTAATGACCCCGATTGTGTCTTATCCGTCGTTGAATGCAGTTCCTATGACATTAACGATGCATCCGAAATGGAATAATCTAACGAGCGCGAATTAACAAAAAAAATAAACTTGTATGATTGAGTCATATTCTGATTTATATAGTAGCAATTTGTAGGTTGCTGTCAATACAAGTTAATTAAATACCCTGTCCATTGCAGGTCGTAAAGCATTTTGAAAACACATTGTTTTCTTATCTTCTACCTATCTCGATGGAGCACTCAACAGCAGGAGAAAACACACAGATTAATAAAAATCTTAATAATAATTACAATTTATATCTTAATAATAATCAATCTAATAAGTAAATATAATTATTTGTACACCCTTTTAATAAATGTAGGGTAGAGCGGAGCTTAAAGGTCCGCGGGTAAAGAAATCCACCACCGTTATCTCAAAAACAAGTAAAGTTAAGAAATTTTTACAACAATATTTGAAAGCTGAGGGAAAAAGATGTATAACCAGCCATCACCTTGATTCTTACGACGTTGCTATCGGGAGATTAACGGCAATGTTTGAAAATCCATAATAAAAGTATTTTATTTCGTTGTTAGTTTTTTTGTGAGCACTGTTGTTTAGTTTACGAGACTTTAACATATTTTGTAAGTATACGTTATTTAAATGTTTTATAAGATGTATTGTTAATTTTAAGTTAAATTCAACAAATTTTCATACAACCTCTATAAAAGCTTACACGTGGGTGGGGTAAAAAAGTACCAACTGAATCTTTACCCTGGCAAAGATGTGAACATTAGTATATAAAAAGTAAATAGAAAATAAAAAGTAAATTAAGTTAAAAAAAGCAATTTTATAAGAACTAAACTAAATAAATTATTATATCAACAATGCTGATAAATATTTCTGAAATACCAGATCAAGGTTATATACAGAATTATCTCTGTAAAAAATGTACCCAGAAAATTTATATTTTCCATTAGTTGAATAATGTAGCTATTATTTCGTAATATCTCTATAAAATTAATAATGAGACTTTGGACTTGTTTGCCTTCTGGCCCCCGCTAATTGACAAAAAGGGAAAACTGACAAATTTTAGATAAATAGTGAGAAAACATATTTCTATAATGAAGACGATAATGAAGAGCACTTTTGCAAGGATTAACGTAAATAATATTACTTTTATTTAGTTCACGAAGATTTCTTTGGCTTATTTTATAATAAAAGTAATGAATAAATTGTTCTAATGTAAGTTTTCGAATTTGGAATACTGATTCCTACCGAACATACGTATGCATTATATTGACAAATATTATATCCCTCTTAATAAGCTCCTTATGATGAATAGTTTGAAAAGCACCTGAACTTTAGCGTGAAGAAAATTCATTAAAATTATTTATAACCTATTTAATGTAATAATCTATTAATTTGAGTACATGAAATTTATTTAGAGTTGAAAATATTTTTAACATAATTTTGTTTGCAAACTAAATTTGATATTTATTTTAATTTATATTAAATGGCACCGAAAAATTTAAAAGGCAGCTTTTATAATTTATGTATATATTCAATAGCTATAGTAATATGTATATATTCAATATCTATAAAATATAATTCAAATATAATTAGTATTTTTGAAAAAAAAAGGTTAGTTGAAGCATGTTTAAAGCCGTTTGCTTTTGAGTGATTTAAACATATATATTAAGTTCTCAAATTTTAATTAATTTACATGTTTATTATAAACAGATGCAATATTGAATCAAATTTATCTATTGTAAGAATTATGAAAAATAGTATCACTTTTATTTAGATCGCTAAAACTTTTTTTAGTAATTTTGTAAAAAAAATAAATTGTTCTAGGATACCAGTAAACAAAATTATACACTATTTAATAAGCTACTTGTAATACATCGTTTGCAACACAACCTCATGATTTAAAAATATTTATTATTTTGCGAGATTATCTGTTAAGTTAATAAACAGCACATTGCTATCACAAAAATACAATATCTTTTTCTGCTAATTTCTATGCAAAGTATGGCATGTTATCATTGCCAAGAGCATATCAATTAATTTCATTTAACAGAGAAGGCAATTTCTAAGATATTTGTATGATAATGAATACAACAATATGACCCTAAATAACATCACTTTGTTTTCGGACGCAATAACTGTACAAACATCCGCTAATATCATCCTCAAGAACAAGTTCCCAAGAGATCAGTAATTTCCAGGAAATACCCTTTTGTATCTGTAGACCGAAGTCCTGTGCGGACCATCATAAATATTAAGTGCATTGTGCAAAGGCGGCTGTCACATATAAAAGGTCGACTATGAGGAAAAAATTTTAAGATGCATTCACTAAAATAGAGCCAACGTTGGTGATTTAAAAAGCAAACTTAAAACCGAATATTGTTTATTCAGATTGAACATGTGAATGGGACCAGGGAAAATTCCGACAAAAGAAAAAAAATTAACCATCGCCTACTACAAACCCAAAAATTATCGTAACAGATTATGAGTAAGTTGAGTGTTCCAGTTGTTAATTTGAAACAGATCATTTTATGGCCCATTCAATGAACTGTTTGTCCTTTCATCGATACAAGATATTTGCAAATATTTGCCTGTATCACAAAACAAATAAATAACTCAAAATCTTATCTTCGAAATGATTGGCAAATCACCGACGACCCTGCGACTGAGATTGTATTGTTTTATCATCTATTGTAAATCCATTTCTGTTGGAGGCTAACCATGATTTTAGCAATGATAAGATCGATACATTTTATCTATCGCCTACCGCTTCGGAAAACATAAAAACAAATTAAAATTTTTGAGACAAGTGGACAAGAAATATGAGCAGTGGCTTCCGAATTATAAATACTTGTAACGAACAATTATTTTTTTTACTAAATATGTTAAAATATTATCTACACGTTCTAGCAACAGTAAAGAGTACAATTAAAAAATAGTATTACTATAAATATAAAATAATATTATCAGAATTTATAATACAGAATACCGCAATTCAAAAATGGCCAAGCTTTGTAATAATTAGGCCATGCCTTCCATTTAGTTAAAAAATATCTCGAAATATCTTCGCGCTTTCGGCAAATGCAGAATAAGGACTCTTTTAATAGCATTTATTTTATGTATGGAAAATATTTTTTTTGGCTGCAAATTTTAAGAGATTTATTAAAAACTAGAGAAAAACCTTCTAAGATTACTGACAAACGTTGGATAAAATAATAAGGTGTTTTCTGAGTGTTCTGATTCAAATAACAGTAGCATTTATAAATAGTAGTATATAGGTTTGTAATTATTTTTTCAAATAAGAAAGTCTTTAATTGTAAAATTATATATCGAAACTAGTAAATAAGTAAATTTTAAGTATAATGTTCCATCAACTTTTGTGTTATTTTAAACACTTTCAACTTTATTTATAAAAATAATTTAATTTCAAAACAATTGCATAATTCATTAGCATTTATAATGCGTTTAAAAAAAGAGTAAATCAATTTTAGAAAACAATATCAATTCAAATAGACATCTATAAAAATTCTACTTCTTTTTATAAAAAAACATTCAATGTTTTATATTACTTTTACCTCATTTTTTTAATATTAAGATAAATAATTTTAGCTCATATTTTTATATATCCTAAGACATTTACAAAGTCTTGCGAGACCTACGTAGATGTGACTTTATACATATTGAAATAAGTTTTGTAAATTTTGATTAACTAAAAACATATTTTACTTTCATTTATTAAAATAATACTGTTTCTATCCATCAATTGAAATTTTGAAAAATCTACTAATAATACTTTTGTTGATCATTATCTGCTAAAGATATAAGAGAAATGTTTGAGTGTTTTCAATTTCCATGTGAATTATGCAGTCCAAAAATAAATCTCCATGATAATAATTTCTAATACTGATCATAAATGTACTTTAACTTTTTTCAATCATTATCTTTGACGAGACTGATGACAATAATCGTATTGCATGAAGAATATCCACGTGTAGTAATAGTCGATATAAAAATAATCTTGCTAATCTATATTATCGGCCCATAGTATGCATCATTACAATTGTCATGAGAGCAACTCTTATCAAAAGTCAAATGAATATTTCTGATATGTTTCTAAAGATAAGTAATTTGTAGCAATTTATTGAATCCGTGACTCAATAACGATTAATATAATAATTCACACAATATAAAAAAGCGTTTAATCAGCGTTAAGCGCACGCTTTAGATTTCATCGTGATTGCAAATTAAAATTAAAAAACTGCGGAATGTTAATCGATGGCTGAAAAATATCTAAAGTCGGTGCGATAACTTATTTTTATTGAAGAGTATATGGTCAAGTGGTGTTAAAATCGTGGGAAATAATTGATCTTTTCAGATATAAGAAGTAAATTGGCACATATGCCACTAATATGAATAATAGCAACATTCAAAATAAATTAAATGATATGTGACAGGTAAAATATTAACATAAGATTCAATTATTCTTTCAATTTTGCGAAAATACAAAGTTAGGCCTTCATTTTCAATCTATCAGATACTAATTAAAGTATGAAAATAATAGAATAAAAGTATTTACAAACAAAATAGCATTTTTTAACATTATAAATTATATATGAGCACAGTATTGAAAGACGAATTATAAAATGTACATACTTTCAGTAAAACGTAATGTAAAATTACGAAGAGAAGGCTGACCTATACCAAAAACTAATAAACGCGCTTCCCAAATGATTTCTTTCGAACAGATTTTGACCTCTTAAAATCAGTTCAGAATTTTGGCTAAAACGTGCACAAAAAATTTGAAAATTTTCAGTAAAACTTATATTTTCAAAAACTAATTACGTTGAAAAGACCCGGCCGACTTTTACTAATCATCGCGATTCCCACATGATACTTTTCGAATAGTTTTTGAACTTTTAAAACCAGTTTAGGATTTTGGTTAAAAAGTGCACAATAAATTTGACAATTTCCAGGAAAACGTATGCATTTTTAACAATTATTTACAAAGAAAAGTCTCGGCCATTACCAATAATTATTTATCGTTATTCCTAAATGATATCTTTCGAATAGTTTTTAAACATTTAAAATCGGCTTAGGTTTTTCGGCTAAAACATGCACCAAAAAATTTTCCACTTTTCTGTTAATCACAAAAAACGACATGGCCCATCTTTGTGAATAACTAATCAACTCGAGTCATTATCTAATTGCATCCAATGGCTCTTAAATTTTTGAAATTTGTTCAGCCGTTTTGGAGAAAACGTCGACAGAGGGCCAAATTTAGACACCAAAAATATTTCCACTTTTCTGTTAATCATAAAAAACGACTTGGCCGATTTTCGTGAATAACTAATCAACTCGAGTCATCATCTAATTGCATCTAATGGCTATCAAATTTTGACCGTTTTTGAGAAAACGTCCACAAAAGGCCAAATTTTGACACCAAAAATGTTTTCACTTCTCTGCTAAGTATAAAAACACGGCTTTGCCGATTTTTGTGAGAAACTAATCTACAAAAGTCCTTATTTAATTGCATACAATGGCTTTTCATTTTTTTAAATCGGTTCAGCCGTTTTTGAGAAAACGTCGACAAAGGGTCAAATTTAGGCTCACATACTTTTTTCAATTATTACGAAGAAAGGCATTTTCAAAAACTAATCATTGCGATTCCTAAATGATATCTTTGCATTAGTTTTTAAATTTTTAAAATTGATTCAAGATTTTCAGCTAAAACGTACACCAAAAAATTTTCCACTTTTTCGTTAATCATAAAAAACGACTTGGCCGATTTTCGTGGAGTCCTTATCTGCATCCAATGGCTCTTAAATTTTTGAAATTGGTTCAGCCATTTTTGAGAAATTGTCGACAAAAGATCAAATTTAGGTTTACATACTTCTTCCAATTATGGTGTCAAACAATTCAGAACGACTTAAAACGTTAAGAAAACATAACCTTCTCATTTTGAAAAATAATTAGAAAATTGAAAATAATATTACAACTTTTCAATTAGTTTCAATTTAATTATTATAAAATGAAAGTCTAGAAATAGTTGGAGTAAAAAATGTTCGAAGCGCCTGTATTAAAGTACAGAGTTAGCGAGATAAGAATCGACCTCTCATTGACAATATGTTTGCTCTTCTCTGGAATGCATGCACTCGATAATCCGCATCCTGTCCATTGGTAATCCCTTTACAACTTTATGAACTATTCAATATTTACTCGAGCTTACGATAATTTACAAACAGATAATAAGAAAACAACACTACCCTCTTTTCACCACTAGTGTCAAACTAGGAAATTATTTCACACAAACCGTTATAGATCAGACGTAGATATATCACATTTTTATATATCTTTACACCTCAAAAATTTTTGAAGATTTTGCCATTCCTCAGAAAAAATGGATGTATGTGTTTGTGTGCGGATACAAATTTTCGTCGACGCTTTCGGGGACACGAATCAACATTCGATTCGTATTGATGAGGAGACGTGCTAATTAGTTTTTGGCAAAGTACAAAACATGGCAATTTAGTTTTTTAGTAAACGAAGCGCCCAATTTGAATGATTTAAAAAATATTTTATTTGCATTGACAAAGTGAAGAACTGATTACATTTTTGGAAGAAGTAAAAAAAATGCCATTTGGCAGTCAAAAATGTTCATTAGACATATGTACATCAATTTATCAGATATTTTATAGAGATTTTAATAATAAGTACAAAGTTTATGTACATTTCTGTAGATCCCGTACCAATGTTCATCAGGCGTTGGATTGCGACGCGGCGCTTATGCGCTTCAATAATTCGTTTCCAAAACAGCTAGGCAGCGCGATTGCTTTGAAAAAAGTTCAAAATTTTCAAAAAATTCTAAATGCATATAAAAGAAACGAATTTTCCAAAAAAGCAATTTTTTCAAAAATTTCCAGATTCTCAAAAAACTAATTTTGTCAATTTTTCAAAAAAAAAAAAATTGGTTTATATGTATTCCCAGCAGCAAACATATAAAGCTCGAGGTATTTTCAATTATAATTTCTAGTGAATGTACAATTTGACTTTAAGTTAGTGTTTATTTAAGAAAAAATTGATTTAAATCATTTGAATTTCTAGAGAAGTCGACATCCCACATCCCCGAAACATAAAAAATTTTTATCAATGAAACATTAATTAAAAAATCTGGCTAAATTATGATCAATTTACCAAATAGTCTAAATAACGAGCATACTTTTTAATGATCTATCAATTATGACACATTTCATATAAATTAAATTTATATGTAGGTGTATGTATATGTTATTTATATGTACATATCAATTTTTTTTCTCAAAATATTTTTTAATTAATTAATAACACATTTAAATATTTTTTTACTATATTTTAAGTATTATTATTATATTATTATATAGTAACTTACTATATAATAATATGATAATGATACTTTAAATATAATAAAAAATATATTTAATAGTACTATTGATAATATAATTAGGTTATAATAAAATTTGCGAATGCAAATGTAAATTTTAATCGCCCACATTGGGGCTGATTTTTAACGATATAACCTCAAAATTAGGTTTATCGATTTTCGATTTTATTTTAATTTGCAAATATGTAAATAACATATTTTTTATCAAATATATTAGAACAAAATAATCAAGTTAAATTCAAACTTACCAAAACCACGCTGCCCGTCTTTCGAGCCATTCCGACACTTTATTTTCCACCTGTAAGAAAAAGATTTTATAGTACCACATATTATAATATAAACAACAATATTAAAAATTACATTTAACATAAGACATAATTCAATCATTATCGAATTATTAATTTTACTTACTCCGGAAGAAAATCAAGTCAAGGTAATAAAGCCCAACCAACACCTAGCATTTCGATAATGAGAATACTTTAAAATATAATCAAATTATTTGAACTATTTGATTATTTTGTAATACTTAAACTAAGATTAAAAATATATGTTTTATAAAACGTTTATAAAATATATATTCCCTTTAAAATGAAGTTAAAATGGATAAAATAATTTTCTAAAATAAAATTTTGACCCTCTAAATAAAACCCTGAAAGTCAACCTGTTATGACAACGTAATAAGAATTTTGTGTTGCCAAGGCAAAGTAGAAATCTGTAAGAATAATTATTAATCTGGAACTGTATGAATTATTTTATTTATGAGAGACTTGGTGCAATAAAAATTACGTGAAAAATATATATTAAAACTTTAATAATAAATAATAATTAATTTATATTTTAACAGTTAACAATAAATACACTTAATTAATTTTGCGATGATAGTAATAATCATTTTCATTCGATATATAATTTATTATTGCCATAAAATTACTATAATATAAAACAAGGACTGATTCGAAAAACATCTTAATATTGTCTGATTTTTTAAAAATCTTATTTTAGCACTAAATATCATCTGCAAATATAAAATAACTCCGTACACAGAAAGTTATATCTCAAACAAATTATTGAATAAGAAGTTTGTGCCAGAAAATAAAATTTGCTTATTTTATGTTTTTTCGACGTTTCAAGTTGTTCTGAATCGTTCGACACCAAGCTTGAAAAAAGTATGTGTGTGTTGAAATAATAAGCTGTGTGAAAATTAAAAAAATTATAGTTACAATTTGAAAAGTTGATAAATCTCAATTCTAACTGGTGAAGTCCATCCATTATTTACACATATCCAAATGTGTAAACTTACTGTTAGAATTTAAAATTAAAGCAAATAAATTTTAAAAAACATGGTTTTATTTAATAACATTTTATAAGTAAAATAAAAGATTTTTTTTCTTAAATATCAATATTTTGTTTGAATAATATTTGTACATTAAAACTGCTATACTATACTTATTGTATAAAAAAAATATAGGCCGAAATTTTAAGTTTTATTTTCTAATAGATTGGCTGATAATATCCTTTTATTATTTAAACCCATGATACAACAATATAGTACCTATTATTTATTACCTCATCAGTTTTTAACTCATAAATACTCGCTTAGCAAACATGTAATCCTTGGCATAAATCATATACGATGTTATCATGGAAATTTAGCAAAGTGTTTAATTTAGTTATATTTATAAATCAGTTATATTTTACCCATAAAATAAAAAAATAATTACGATAATATCTTGTGTGCCTAAAATCACGCGATTGAGTCCTCACATTTTCTAAAATAGTGATATTTATATTTGCATGGAGATTCCGATGATTTACGATATTGTGGTTCCAGTTATTCTTAAGTGGTAAATAAACCACGTTTTGCGTTATATAGTTTATTACCGTATTATTCCAAATAGAGTTTATTGCATTTTAACAATTTGCCAGAAAAAAAGATATGTGAATTTTAACCTAAAGCCAATAGACACAGATAAAAAAAACTGAAGATGAACAAAAAATTTGCCAAAACGTGTAACAAAATAACTAAGATTTTTGAGGATTTTTTGAGGACCAGCTGAACATTTGCTATAACAAAGGTGCAAAAAATTTTAAATAGATTGAAGAGATAAATTAAATAAACAACTATTCCAACTCTACTGATGAATATTTCTGACGAAATACCAGATCAAGGTTATTTACAGTATTATTTCTGTAAAAAATGCACCCACAAAAGCATTGGTTGAAAAATGTAGCTGTTATTATGTAAAATCCCTTTAAAATTAATATAAAACTTTGAACCTGTGTGCCCTCTTGCTGTCTTAATTTACCGCGCCAATGGGGTACAGAGGATCAGGTTACAAAATTTTGAAAAACAGCAAAAAAACACATTTCTACAATGATGAATTAGCTGGGATTTTTACTGAACATAGTCAGATAGGTGTTTATTTGATATGTGTTATTTGTTGTGATATAATTTGTTTGGTTTGGACCTTTGTACCTCGGCCTGCCGTATTTTATTTTAATTATATATAATTTAATTTTCTATGAATAAAATATTACCTGCGATATATTTAAAATTAGATAGTCATGTTTATATCATGAATGCGCACAAGATTTTCATCATTTTCATGGAACAATTATCAAGTGCATTATCAAATCATCAAAAATGTTTAGTACATCGATCATGGCATTGATACATGTAAATATGTACTTTTTTGCTCATTTATCGTTAATGGGGCATCTTCAACCTCGAAAATTGATTAGATTACTAAAACGCACATGCGAATATTATATCAATAACATATTTATTGGTTGAAACGCATCTTGCTCGTAATTTACAAAACATAGGATACATTGAATTATTAAAATAATTTTGCGTAGCCTAATTGTTAGAGTTATAGACAAGGTTTTCGATACCCATCTTGGACAACTTGATGTCAAGCAGCGGTGACATCGGATTTTACTTGAAAACATATATAGAAATATCTTTCCGAGTAAAACTAGCACTACCCCGGCATTGCTGCATCAATAAAAAATGATCAGAACTAAATAAATTGTAGTAATAAAGTTCATCGCATAAAAATAAAACAAAACAGCTCATTAGACTCGAAATTGCCGTTAAATATTAAATAAAATTATGTGGTGCTTACATTAACATTTGTCAAAACAAATCAAATACTCAATTGAAATCTTTAAATGCTATCATTAAAAAACAATTATATGAATATTACATAAGCAGCCAAAGATCAATAAAGTGATAAATTTGATTCTAAATAATCAATTAAATTTTAAATTTCAAAATCATGCCATAAAATGCAATCAAGATCAGCTCTGAAGACAGATCTATATTGAAACAATCATTAACTTTTCTTTACTTTTAATATTATTATAATTTTATATCCTATTATTTAAAAGCGCTTGTTGATAAAATGAATAAATGGATTTTGCTCTACTTTTGCAATACTGGGCGTTACCAGGGATAAGAAAGTGCTCATTGATCTATTATATCAAGATAAGTTAATAGTTTCTGAAATATTGTTAATACACTTCAAGCTCCAATTACTTCATATTTGATTATCTTTGCAGATAGTTTGTAATTAAAATAACAACATTACATAAAATTTCAAAAGCCAAAGGTGTGGAGTGAACTTTGATTCAATTTCAAGATTTTATTTCTTTTATTGGATTACAAAAAAAGTAAGTACAGTAATTTTGAGGATAAATGTAAGTAATCAAATAATAATTCGGAAACGTTACCCTATAGGACTAAAATAAATATATAGCAAATAAAAAATAAAAATAATTGTAATTAGAATAAATAATTGTGAGGGATTGTTATCAGTGTTATCAAGTAATGACACAAAAATGATTAATAAAAACAAATTGTTAATTTGGCATTTTTAGAGTAGATTTGATTTGATCTAGCACTCTTGAAAAAATATTCTTATAAAACGTAATATTTTATATTTTAATACTTGACTTCAATTTTTCTGTAAACAATTTATTTTATAAACCTGGCATATAGTTTGTAAACGTAGTTGCAAATTGCATACAAAAAGTACCAAAATAAATTCCAATGTAAAATAGAGTCAAGATTGTGCATGAAATATGTTATGTTGATTACAAAATTAAATACCGATTCTCAATATTATAGACGGTAATATGTTTCTAAATGAAAATAGTTCTTTTCCGGTATAGCTGCATCAAATTAAAAATTATCAGTATTAGAGTAATAGAGATAATACAAATATATAAAATAGAGTTAGGCCAACCGTTGGAATATCTTCTAAAAAACTGCATAGTTAAGAAATATCATCAAAGCTCATAGTACTTTTTAAGTTCTGAATGCCATTCGAATCTAACAAGAAAAAAATCTCTATATCATTACACATGTCTCCCAAATTCAGAGATTCAATGTACTCGTATATGATATCCATGCAAGCGCAAAATCTGAAGGTGTGGTTTTGATACAGTATTATCTAACATTGTTCAAACAATAATGCATGTTCTAAGCTAATGTGTAATATAAATAATTTTCAAAAAACGATTGTAATGCCTGTGACAGTTAATGATAAGAAATGATGTGGTAAACCCTACTCACACAGGTGAATAAATGCAAGGTAGCAATTGATTGCCATCGCGAAACGTAGCCAAATATCCTTATCGTGATTATGTACCGTTGTTATTCCATAATAATAGTACACAACTAGTTGCTATGCAAGATTTCAATTAGGAGATAATAAGTAATACTATAATTATGTAATGAGCTTAAATTATGTAGAAATCTAATTTGAAAGTGTGCATTAAATTGCATTCATACTTCTAAGAAATTATAGAAATTTGTACTTATATCTAAAAAACTTTAAAAAATGAAATAAATTATTTAATGCAATAATATAATACAAAATTATTATTTTTATTTGTTATTTTGTCCTTAAAAATGATAACAGTTAGACAGATAACCAGGATATGAAAAATAGTTTTAAATATTTTTTTTTACTTCTCTCAGAAGGAAACCTTATGATTACCTAACTTCATTTTATATATTTTATTACCAGAATTTTTCTAATACTGATGAGTTTTAATTTGATGCAGCAATACCGAAAATGGCAATTTTTACTCGGCAATATGTTTTCATCTATTTTTCCAAGAGAAAACCGATGTCACTAGTGCTTGGCATCAGGTTGTCTGAAAATGGTACCAAACCTGGAATGTTCTGGTTGAAAGGCCAGAGCTTTAACCACTAATCCACAGAAAAGCACAGTTTTGAATAAACACTGTGAAAATAATTTGTTCTGTTTATCCCAACATGGGATTGCTAGAAAAAAATAGTAATATGATTTGGTATATGCTTTAATTAGAAAGTTATATGCTTGATTTAATATTTTGGTTCATATAATGTTTTGCACTGTTAAATTGCGAATAAAAAATATTTTTACTTAAGCCTTTGCTTATTTAAAGTCGTTAAACCAAACTTAAAGTATCATGAACAATTAAAAATGTACTTTAATTAAATACATAGCCCGGAAGAAACATTTTCTTTCGGAAGTATGCGTTGGATCTCTATTTTCAAGTGAAAATAGATTCCGATGCTGCTTGAAATCAAGTCATTTGACCTCTAAACCTTATGTTTCATTTTAAATATGTTTAACCCATTATATAGGTTTGTTAAATTAAATTAAAGATAACAATCATTTCCTTGGATGATCAATATTTATTAAAAAATCTTTTCCCATGCTTTATTGACGTTTCATAAAGTCAAATAAGGTACGAAAGATAATGTAAACAATTGCGAACTTATTATTTGTAATATTTCTCACAATTATTGTTTTATTTTAAAACAAATAAAGTGATACGTAAATCACATAATTGCTTAAAAGTTTTCCTATACTAAGAGTCAATGAATGTACTCTGATCCAACATGTTATTCATAAACAAATTAAAAACTTTATTTATTTGTGTAAACATTTACAAACAAGAACGTGCTTATTGCAATTGTGCATGTTTATTTATTTGTTTGCATAGACATAATTTGTCGTACATCTGTTTCTATTTTAGTCGTTTTACAACTCAACCTGGTACTATTGTGTGAAATGTTAGAAACATGAATTGAAAAAATGTGTTACGTGAATTAATTCTAAACAGTGCAATTATTACGTGTACGTAATGGAAATATAATGTAATGACACTTATGTGATATGTGCTTGTATCGAATTTCACAAAAATTGCAACAATCACGTAGATGAAAAAACGAAGCAGATTTTTTCTTAAGAAATTTATTGCGCATTTTCTATGTGGCCGGAGGCAGACACTGGAGCAAAAGATCTTACATTGTTATAAATATAAGATCTATATATATATTTATATATATATATATATATATATATATATATATATTTGGCATGCTAAATTTTTACCAATTACAATTTTATTAGAAAATGTTTATATAGAAAATGCACTACGATTATATATGACGCGTTCAGAGTTATTTATAAAGTATTTCTTGTGTAAGTTTTATGGAAAAATATTATCAGACGCAATTTAAGTTTATAGTTGGTGGTATTTCGATATATTTGCGCGACCTCTCCATATTAGGTTTGAACCGAACTTCAGCAGTTTATCGCGAGGTCAGAATAAGACGATAAGTGTTTCGATATAAATATTGCATAATTTAGCAAATTCATAAACTGTACAATATCGAAACGTGATTGCGATTTTTTTCTTTTATCATTCAACATTTGTTACATATAACAGAGAACTGATTACAAAATGTAGTTCATTTGTAACCGATTACTATTTGTATCTACGTCAGAAACTAATTAGTTTTCGCATAACACATACATGCAAATATATAACTATTATATATTTCATAAACAATTATTCAATATTGTTAATTATGTCTATTTCGAAAGTCCCTTAAATATTAAACAACAAATAGCGATCAACTTACCTCCGCACCAAGTTTTAATTCAAATTAGTCCATGTCGTTATTTTCACTTTACTTTTGCTGAAGAAAACCTCCTAGAATAGTATCATCTATGAAGTGTCTATCTGAAATGAAAATAGTAATATTTAAATGAGAAAAAATGCAGTTAATATATAGTCATTTAATATATGAATTCTTATCCATATAAGGAAAATACGAACAAAATGATATATGTGGACAAAATGATAAAGTAGCCTTATTTAAAAACTGGTAAGTTTTAGTAACGATTGTATACTAAGAAGAAACAACTGTATACTATGAAGAAAGCCACAATAACAATCCTGTCAGATGTTGAGGGTCATTGTCACAGTCCTGTAGAAGTAATCAGTTCAAATGTGTTTCGCACCTTCATAAGTTTATTTTGATGGTGTTTTTCTCATGTTTGTTGGGGTTCTATTTATAGATAATCTTAATTATTTAAATTAAAATCAATTGCTTTATGCCAGTACTAGTGATTTCGATCAATTTTATTAAAATAATTTCGGACAAAATGACATACTTATGCAATGGACAAAATGACTACTATTTCGCAAGCATTACAGGGGCCAAGAAAAAATTCTAAATCTGTCAAAGATGATTGACTTTTAACTTCTGTTCCATGTATTCAAGAAATAATTGCTAAAAACAGACCAAAAGAACCATTGTAACGCTGGTAAAAAGAAAAGCTTAGAATTTACTGCTAAACCCTCTTTTACCATTCTCAGCATGGCAAAGATTGGTTACTATGCATGATTTGTACCCTTTAGGCTCATGCTTCATATGATAATGTCCCAGAAGATTAAATAATTTATTTGTAAACTGTTTTCTTGAAAATTATCATCTCAATATGTTTTTACCCTACATGTCACTTTGTCTGTACTATAGGTTGACAATATAAATTGTTTTTGTAATAGGTTGTCATATAAAAAACATCTTATTGGTAGTCAATAAATCAAAGATAAGTAAAAACGATTTAGACTAATTGTAACAACATTAAATAAATAAATACCATTAAAAAAACAAAGCACCATGCCATTTTGTCCATACTTCCCCTTCCAGAACAACTAAAATTGATTCAAAACATATATTAGATAAAATCCTAAAGTAATTCAATCAAGTAAAAATCTGAATTGTCTAATGAAATTTCTGCAAACACATTTGTTGAATGCGAATAAAAATACTTAATTTGCTCTGAAAATTCAAAATTAATAAGATATGTAAATGTATTGTACAATATTGTTGTGATGTTATAATACATTAATTGACTGTCAAAAAACATACGTTTACAGAACTGTTACATAACATAAAATAATTTTCATTGTGATACAAATAGTGCGGAACTATCTTTTAATTCCGGAGATATGAGGTTCGACAGATGGGTTGTAGGGATACATAATTTGGTGGAAAATATGTATGGACAGTATTTTAAAAATATCCTTTAAATTCTAACTTTATTATCTTGCAACTAAATACAATTATAAATATGTAATTGTAAATGTGTAAATGATAATTGTAATCATCTGATATGCAACATTGTTGAGAAAACTAGTTCAATGCAGGACATTGTTACTAAATTTAAACAAATGCGTAATAAGTTGCTGTAAACAAATCTGTCAATGCTCTGACAGACTGCTATAGAATTTTAGATAAATTTCCGGCATGCAGTAAATTCTACGCCGTCTAATCAACTCTTGTCCGATTCGTACTAATTAATATTAAAACTTATCAATTAAAAAAGGATAATTGATAATTGATAATAATATATCAAAACTTTCCATATAGCATAAGATAAATTTAATTCCAGTGCATAACAAAGTTAACAGTTGCTTAAAGTTTATAATTATTATTCTTAAAGTTTGGTAACACATATATTATTTTACAATGTTAATACATTTTCGTTAATCTTCGTTTAAAACAAAAAAATTAAACATGACTCTACGGATCTAAAACCAAAAAGTACAAAAATTCAAATGAACGAATCACTTTTTAACAAAAAATCTTTACAATTAAATAGTGAGATTATGAAAGTTTCGTACTATAAGTTTCAAAATTAACAAATTATACAATTAGATTTAAATTAACCGTTCTACCCAATACGCGAACAATATTATTATGTTACAATATACAGCGACGATAGATGGAATCAAGATTTATAATTACGATACAATTTAAATTTAAAATTTAATGACAAATTTTCTCTAAAAATATAAGTACCAATAAAACAACTATGCACACAAAATATTTGAAGATACGAGGCCATTTGAATGTTTTGAAGATACGAGGCCAAAATGGTAATTCAGTTTTTGAGAGAACGAAACGTCCAATTTGAATGATTTAAAAAACATTTTATTTGTATTGACAAAACGAACGACTGACTAAATTTTTAAGGCAGACCCAACGGTTTTGGAGATCCTATAGAAAAAGTAAATTAGTAAAGTTGGCAGCTAAAAATGATCATTAGACAAATGAACATCAAATTATCAGTTTTATAGAGATTTTAATAATAAGTACCATTTTTTTGGCGCGGCGCTTACGCGCTTTGATATTTCATTTTTAAAACGGCCACGCAGCGCGATTCTTTGAAAAAAGTTCAGTATTTTCAAAAAATATCCAATTTTTTTTCAAAAGAAGTCAATTTTTTTCAAAAATTTCAAAATTCTCAAAAATCAAGTTTTTTGAATTCAAGTATTTTGAAGGCTTTTTCATAAAAAATATTTTTTGATATAAAAAGTTTCAGCAATTTGCATTAAGGCACGGTGCCATACACCACTAGTTTAAATCTACTTTTAACAGTTGCTACAGAATACAGAAGCGCTACTGCTCGTTTCCCTTAGTAAACTTCCTGAAATTTTCAGTAGATGTTCGAACCGCCTCGTGCAGCACATGAGCAATTTGCACGTGGAGCGTGCGCGTTGCGGGATGTCGTTTGACTTTGGTTGATTATTGATCGGAGACTTGAAAGCTCTCACATCGCACGAACCTTCGTAAATCGATTGTCCGTACTCGCACGCCGTGCGTAAATACGACATCGCAGGCAAGGTTAGATACCCAAACGGCGGACCAGTGCATCGACTGCATGCCAAACCGTTTGTGCAGTTGCAAGTAGAGCAGAGAAAGATCAAACAACTCAACAATGGAGAGAATGCACAATGAATACGACTACGATCAAAGCATGGGTGCTCCGCAACAGATCGCACCTGCACAGGGTATCAGGCCCCTGGTCGACCCAGAGGCCGAAGGCGAAGTGGACACATCGAAGTAGATCGTGAAACTGAACATATTTTTTGTGAAAACTTTTTGTAACATACGCTGTATATTTGTTGTAGATACCCGCAACCAAAAGAAGCTACACACAAAATTCGTGGTCGTTCTGACATAATAGAACTCGTATTCGGAGCGGTGGACCAAGAACTATTGATGGTAAAAACATTTTACTTCTTCTTCTACTCTGCCTTTGGATCGTTGTTTCCACTTATGGGTGTATATTTTAAACAAATGGGGATGAACCCTGGACAGTGTGGATTATTAATAGGATCGAGACCATTTGTGGAATTTTTATCAGCACCATTTTGGGGCAGTTATGCCGACAGGTAAGAATTCGAATAGTAATATTGCAAATACATAAAAAATTATCTCTTAATGTAACAGATGGCAGAAGGGAAAGATGTTATTACTAGCATCGCTATCAGCATGGATTATATTTACGTTACCGTTGGGATTCATTCAGCCTCCCGCTGCAAGTTGCCTGCAGCGTAGAAATTTGACCGAATTTGAGTTACGTACACCGGATGTAACTCGAATGCTGAAACGTTCTGTTCCAGATGAATTTCCACGATCACTACGTTTACATTTTCCTATCGGTCAGTCGCCTCTGGATGTAAAAGCTGCCAGCAATTACGATGATAACATCCATAGTGGTTGGGTTAAGCCGTTATTTTCATCCATCGTCTATCGCACACAAGATATACAGAAAGCATTTTTCTTGCTATTACTTTTAGTTATTATTGGCGAATTCTTTAGTGCTCCGGCAATAACACTAGCAGACTCAGCAGTTATAACATTGTTAGGAGAAGACGCCGATCGTTATGGTCATCAGCGAATGTTTGGCTCATTAGGTTGGGGATTAGCTATGTTTTTCGTTGGCATAGCGTTAGATCATTCTACAGCTTTTCCTGATCATCCATGTGGCCCAGAAAAGCAAGAAAAGAACTACACAATTTGTTTTGCAACATTCTCCGTTTTAATGGGTGCAGCACTGATAACAGCCACTCAAATAAATTTCAAATATGATTTTCGAGAACCAGAGCCCGAACCTGTCCAAAAAGTAGCGCCACCAATTTCTCATGAAGAACAAATGCAAAACCAGCTCGCCGAACAATTGCAACTGCCTTCATTAGCTGGACCACCTGCAACAGGAGCCA
Organism: Ctenocephalides felis; assembly: GCF_003426905.1. Lineage (NCBI taxonomy): Eukaryota > Metazoa > Arthropoda > Insecta > Siphonaptera > Pulicidae > Ctenocephalides > Ctenocephalides felis. Next base: position 161,940,492 of record NW_020538040.1, read on the forward strand.
CAGAAGATGTGCAACCATTGGGTGCTCAAGTAAGTATAAAATAATATATTTTCTTATTTTGTACATCATTACTAATTTTTGTTTAATACAACTCGCAGACAAAGATGTTTGCACAAACAACCAGAGAGATGCCGGAGTGGGTTACAGTTCTGAAACAATTCAAGAATTTGAAGTGTGCGTCGTTCTTGTTCGTCGCTTGGTTCATGGGATTTGGCATCGGACTTATATTTACCTTTCTATTTTGGCATCTTCAAGATTACGGCGGTTCACCCACTCTATTTGGCGTCGCCTCAGTAATAAACCACATTTCAGAAATTTTTGCGTACTTCTTCAGTTTTAGGCTTATTACACAAATTGGGCACGTTAAGGTAACGTCTTGTTGTTTTAGATTAGGGAAGTATTCAATAAATCTTAAGAACTGTAATAATAAAAGTATTTTTGACATTTATTAGGTCCTATGTCTAGGCTTGGTTGGAAATATTTTGCGTTTTCTCTACATTTCTTGGTTAAAAGACCCTTGGTGGGTTCTGCCATTCGAATTTATGCAAGGTAATTGTTTAACTTCTAATATTATTTTTGATTATATAGTAAAACAAAAACTTACATTTTTCGGAACATTCAATTGAAATCTAATACAATCAGGAATCACTCATGCCGCTGTTTGGGCTGCCTGCTGTTCTTATATCGCTCACAATACTCCACAACAACTTCGTTCTTCAGCTCAGGGAGTCTTGCAAGGAATTCACCATGGGCTTGGACGCGGATGTGGTGCTGTAATCGGAGGAATGTTTGTAAACTATTTCGGAACGACGACTACATTTCGCGGTTATGGTGTAATATGCCTCATAGTATTAGCTGCCTTTATTTTCATTAACTTCTACAGAAAAGAACAAGGATTTGTATCTAATATACCTACAACAGAAGATCCGCATCAGGTAAAATACATGGAATTAATTGTAATTAAAACTGACTCATTTTTGCAGCTTTTAGAAATTAGAAATTACAATCACAAAACGGTATTTTAAAATTCATTATCCGTAGGTTGCCGAAGAAACAGCACATTTAGCTCCTCATGGCGTACCTAGCAATCCCATTCCACGTGCGTTGTCCAGTTCCCGTCTACACGACATGGCTGGCCAAGAGAACTACGGCGCAACTTATCAAAGTACGGGCGGTAATCTAGACGTACCAGGAGGAGGGGCCAATAATCCATTCCTCCAAAGTGCTAACAACGCTCCTCCGCCTCAACAGCAGCAGCGTCCATTTAACTCCGGATACTGAAAAGCTACCTAATAATCAACATATGTGAGTTGCACCACGTTGCCAAATTCGACGATAAAAACTCGTCCCTTTCAATTTAAATTTGTTCTTAAATCATTTATAATCAAGAAAAACAATAAGAGAATTTAAAAGTTTTGGCATTGAGTGATTATATGATATTAGTTAAAAGTTAAGTTACTTGCAAAGTCGTGGAGATATATTATAAATGTTTACAGCGTGTTTTAAAATCTACTCTAAATACTTTGTAGCTTTTGCCGTACTGTTTGCCATATAATATATAGTTCAATGTTTGCTCTTAAAAATATCAGGGCTATTCTATAATAGATAACTTAATTGAATATTTTGTTATAAAGATTTTTATTCTAATATTATATATATATTTATTCAAATTTAATAAATAATGAACACTTAAGTAAATAATTCTAGTATACAGGACGACAAATACTTCAAATTATAATCAACACTTCAGTACTAAAAAAAGATTCGTCGAAGGACCAACAAAATCAAATATTAATTGAATATTAAAAGATACTTTTGAGATATTGGGCATGAAACAAACACTGTGGTCGTCATACATTGAATAAAGCGACTTGCATATAATATGATGCCTTAGCGGGATTAGCAATCTTGTACGAGTACGAAACATATCAGAACCTAAACTAACCAGTGTTCCCCTTAAGATTAAACCAAAGATTGTGAATTTTCTGTAATTTACAATTTGTGAAAAGTAGATATATTTTTACCGAGACACAATCATTGGTAACCACCATTTGATGCAGTCGAAGTATATATATTTTTCCAATGGCACACAACAATTTGAAAATATACGTAGTATATATATATATATGAATATAAATATGTATGTATATTCAAATATAAATGTATGTTTGTGTAAGGGCATATCAGATACAGTTTTAATATTTTCAGTGTACTTCGACTGTAGCAGTGGAAAATGAAAATTATTTTCATATTTATAAAGTTTTTTTCCGATATGGGTATTTATGTATAGCAGCTTTTATCCATAAAGTAATGATAAGAATTCTGGTTATGGGCAGTGTTAATATTATTGAAAAATAATATATACCACACATTGGATGTTGAAAATTATAACAATCATATTTTGAACAACAAATATGATAAAAAAAAAAGATTATATAAAAATATGTTAACATTTGGAAATAATATTAATTCAAGCCCAACTTCCATCTTATTACAGATAATGTTATAAATAAAATTTAGAAAATTTAAAATTGTTGATTTATTTTAGGTATATATAGAAACTTCTAACTTAATTGTAAGTAAATAATAATGAGCTATTGTTTATACTTGTATTCTCATGTCCTATCTCGAGGATATGTGTCTACTTGTATAATGTAACGTAACACAAATGTAGTTGACTTGTATATATGTATACCCATACAAGTATGTACATATATGTAAATGTACAGATAGAACCCATATATTTGTATGTTGATATATGTATATATCCTATGAGCCACCGATTCTTATTTATTTCTATATTGCAACTGTTTATAAATTTTGTTTTGTATGTAAAAATATTCTTTATAATTCAAAGTTGCAGTAACTTACAACTATAAACATTCAAAAACTAAATTAAAAAAAAAAATAGCAACTCAAAATTAAAGATGAAATTTATAAAAATCGGTGTTATCGTATTCGTTGTAAATTTAAGATATAACATCATATAAACTGTCATATGTACCTCATTCGAAATAAAAATGTGAAATCGTTGTTTGGCACAACACTGTTATATATACACATACAAATGTATGTTGTGAATATATATATATATATATATATATATATATATATATAAAAACATCTAATTTATCCATAAATCATTACGACTTTGTTATAAATATTTATTTTAAAATCAACTGAATTAAATTAATCAAATTAATATCAAGTTGTTTCGATTATTTAAGAAAATTGTTAAACCTAAATACTAATTTGCACAACAAATCCTTATAAGATAATCAATACAGAAGTCTTTTCAGTAAGTAAAAAAAAAAAAACATATTGCGATTATATCAATTTCTAAAACAATTAAAATTATAAATTCAACTATACACTCTAATAATTTCAAATATACTTCAAAGTCAATAAAATAAAATTTACTGCAAAATTATGTATCAAATTTAAAATGATAACCAGACCCACTATACACGATTTATGGAAGAAACACCATTACACCCAAGTTATTAATCTACACAATATGTAAATATTACTAGGCACTATTATTATCTACAAGTTATTAGAAATATTGATTGCACAAAATTATAATACAACTCAACATAATGACAAATATCTCAATATTTTGCATGATATGGGAAATTATCACAGAATAATTTAATTTAATTATGATAACTTCATAACAATCTATGAAGCCTGCAACTCAACTTCAACAAAAACCAGTCGCATCTAATGGTATCTGATTCAATAGTGTTTATCATAATAAAATTTGCTTGAAGTAATTTGCAAAGTATTTATTTAAATCACCATGCAAATTTTATCTAAGTTATTTTTAAGATATAAAAAATATAATTACATAAATTAGCAGAAGAATAAATATTGTCGAGTTAGAAAAAATTAAAGTTTGCGTAATTACATATAGAAAATTATTAATAAACTTTATTTACATTCTCTGGTTAATGCAATTCTTACAATATTTACAAAATTTCAATCTATTCATTTACATTATCAAATGAGAGCAGAGTTTAAAATTATGTTTAATGTTACAAAAATAAATCAAATTGTGAAATATAGACATATGTTAAAATACAACTATATATATATATATATATATATATATATATATATATATTTAACAAAGTAGGAAATATATTTCAATATACATGTATGAAATTAAATATACAACTCCATATACATACACACGGCTTGTACATATAAATAAAGCTCATCTATGTATATACATATATATATATATATATATATATATATATATATATATATATATATATATATATATATATTGATAAATTTAGAAATCAGTCCTGCAATGGTTCAAATAAATGCTGAAATTACTCAAGTGCATGGTAGTATCAACACACAAGTTTAGTTTAAAGCCCATACAAGTTAAAAAAGACAACTTAGTATAATGCTAGCTAGGCCGATTTCGTAGCATTTCTGTATTGATTATTACTTGAACAACATAGCCTGGCTGAACACGACTATCTTCCACAGTCAGTTTGTCTCCCAAAAGCTTTCCTCCAAAAAACCATCGCTGACATAAACTCTCAACTCCCTCTTGAACCTTAAATAACAAATTAAATAAAATGTTGAATATTTCAGATAATATCATCATCTCATCAATACTATCACAAAACCAACAATAAATGCTTGAGTAATGTATGTTTTCTTGCAAATGTGATCAGAAATATGAAAATTCTTAAACTCATCTTCCACTTGCAACTTTTCATAAACAATTAAATATTTGCATCAAAATTGTTTTCTTTAGGCTTAATTAGGTTTAGTACTTTTCCACTGAATGAAGGCCTTTAGCCAAAAGGTAAGGATTTTGAACAAACCTATGTAAAAAATGCATGAAACTTTTATTGATGTTCAATGCTTTTATCGTAACAATATTTTAGAAACTTTCAACAATTTTTCAATACAATATTGGTATCATTGTCATCAAAATGGTAATATAAAAAAGTAAAGTAGTCAGTTTAAGCATGTTAAATAATATTCCAAAGCCTTCTATGAAGTTTTAATCTTCCTTCCAGTGTACTTTAATTGTTGAACATTAAGGGAAATAAAAAAATCATATGAAAACATACTTGTAACTTTTTTTTGCACTGTCCAATTGTATCCTTCGAATAAACTTGAAGTTTAATATCTTGAGACGTAGATGATAAACGTAACTTTAGAGTCATTTCTATTCCGGCATCAACAGGTTCTGAACAATCAGCTGGGGAATCTCTGCCATTATCTTCTTTAACAATATTTATTGGATATGACAAACAGTAGATTGGAACTTGATATCTTGTCCCTAACTCATCATAACATTCAGTTAAATACCCATTAGGCACTGAAATATTGGCACCATCCAAAATAGCCTGAGCTAATTCAAAGTCTATTGTCTCAGCTGCAACGGCAGCAGCTCGTAAGGCATCCCAAATTTCCTTACGGCCATCAAATGCAGGGGCAGTGTCCCAAAACTCATCTCTTTTACTACGTAACTGACCTTCAGTCAATGGAACATCTGATTTCCACCGTATAGTTTCATGACACAGAGGGTGATTTTTTCTAGCACCACCTATAATTGAAATTGTTACAACATTCGTACTTAATTACAGAGATCAGTTATTTCGCAATACAACACGTCACTTTATAATTTAAGTGCCCTAGTAAAAACTGTCAAGTAACACAAATATAAACAAGCAGGTTGAAAATGAATTATATGAAGGAAATTTTAAAATAATTATGGAACGTCACTGACGTGCATATTATCTTATAAAGTAAAACTAGAAAAGTGCTCACCTGATGAATTGGGTCTCGAAACTCCTGGTGAACCATCTATAGCAACACTCCTTGTTCTAGATGTACCTAAGCACCCACCCATTCTGATTTATAAATCCAAGCAAGCATTGCAGACTAATAGTTCCATCAAAACCACAACACCGAACCATTTTTCAAATAAAAAAACATTTTACACACTACACGAGAAACATTGTCATGAACACAAACTGGTTCCGAAAATCTTATGTTTTCACTGTGCGTAAAAGACTTACACAGCATCTCACTTCACGCGTCAAGTTGTTCTATTTCAATCAAACAATTAAATGTTGAAAGATCGTATGCGATTTACTGCGCCACGGGTGAGTTTTTTAGGGACTAATACTTCTCGAACCATAATTAAATACTCATGAAAACAATCAGTTATCAATAAATATTGATCAATGATTAATAACAATTGTTTTAAATATTTTCAAATAGGTAATTATAAATACTATGTATTTTATCGCTTATATATTACATAGCGACGATCTTATCGCATAAAACACTTGAGAATGTTTTGCTTGCTTTACATTAACTTGCCAAATCTATCTGAGGATATATTACTCATAGATAAGTAAACATAATTAATGATATTACTTACGTTTAGAATAACGCATATGAATTATATATACATTTTTAAAATGAATTGTTAATTTAATATTTATATTTAAAGTATAAAACTGTGTATATTTTTGAAATTTTTGGAAAAACATTTTTTTTTTTTGAAAATTTTGATACTTGTTTGAACCGTGCAATTTTGGGTTAAAACCCAGAAAAATTTAAACAAAATTAGTACTCATTTTTAAAATCTTTATAAAATATCTGATAATTTGATTAACATATATCTAATGATTATTTTTGACCGCTAAATATGATTTTTTTTACTTTTTTCTCAGTATCTCCGAAACCGCTAGACCTGCCTTTCCAAAAATTTAATTAGTTTTACATTTTGTCAAAACAAGCAAAATGTTTTTTGAATCATACAAATCCGGCGCTCCGTTCTCTCAAAAACGAAATTACCGTTTTCGGCACTTTTTGCCCCGTTTCTTCAAAACGAATAGACCTGTCTACGCCAAAAACTAATCAGCCATAGACCTTATACAATACATGGACTGCTAGTTGAGCGCATAAAAAGTGTCAAAAGATGTTCTATGGTATGAGGGCATACGAGGGTAATTTCGCGGCCGAGATATGTCAAAATTACCGAGATTAGTCGAATGCTCTCGATCGCTTAAATTTTATAGTTACGAGATTTTTGATCGCTCGTGTTTTTTACCTAAAAGAGGATAAAAATCCGCGTTTTAAATTTGTTTGAAGCAGACAAAATTTAATAAGAAGTAGAATGTCTTCTAAAATGTGTTTGGTCTGTGGTAAAATGTACTTAACAAATAGAATGCACCATGAAGAACATAAAAAAGCAAAGTTGATAGACATGTACCCCACTTTCACACGAAAATTGTGCTTTTTAAACACCAATAATAAATATATGACATTTAAACAAATATTTCATTATTTCTTTCTAATTTCCCATAATAGCTCTAGCTAACTGTTCTTATTTTCAGTAAATTTTATAATATGTAAAATATTGTTTTAATTTTTTTTTCTAATTTTCCTTAAACACTTTGTATAACTAAAATAAATAAATAAATAAATAGTTCATTACATTCATTAGATCAACATAAATTGTATATTATATAATATTTTCCCCACAATTTCGAACACACGGACTTTCATTTGACGTTTAAGCAATCGAGTTTGACATATCTCGGCCGCAAAATTACCCTCGTATGCCCTCATACCATAGAACATCTTTTGACACTTTTTTACTTGAGAAATGTATGGGGACTAGCAGTCCATGAAATTGTATAAGGTCTATGTAATCAGCACATTTCCCTATCAATAGGAATCGAAAGTTTTTTTAATCATTCAAATCGGTGGATCAGTGCGCCTGAAATCGTGGCCGAAAAATTGTATCCGAACACATACATCCATTTTTTCTAAAGTATGCCAAAATGTGCAGAGACCTTTGAAACTTAATGATATGGACAAACTCTCATTTTCGATTTATTTGCTTTTACTATAACTTACCCTATACTTACGGGAAGTTAATAAAGTTTTCAAAACTTATAATATCAGCATTTGAATATTACAATTAAATCATTATTTCTTAGGTTTTAATAATAATAATGCATATTCATACATAATAATATAAGTCTTCTTTTTTAAATTATTATATATTATGTGAAAAATAAGAATATCTCATATAATAAAATTGTCTCTATTAACAAAGTTAACGGATTATTTACTTAACACTTCAAGTTGAACACATACAATATTTTAATATCGTCTATTGCAGTGGTCGGGAAACCGGGGTAAATTACCCCAAATGGAATAAAAATGGATTTTTTGGGGGTAAAAAGTATGTATATGCGTATTAAGTTTGACACTGATTTGTTGAAAAAATTAAGTCCAATCCAAATTCCGCTACCCCCTCTACAGGGTAGCAACCATAAAATGAAAAGGTGTAGAGGTGTAAAAGCTCAATGCCATGAAGATTCCACCTTCATGGGCAATATAATAAATTGAAAATAAGTCCAAACAAAGTATGTATTTTTAAATGAAATTTACAGTATTTTCTACATAGTTTTCCTTATAGGAGTAATTTTTTTTCGCCATGGGAGTAATATCAACTTAGACAAAAATATTTTAGGCTAAAAAAGTTCTCCGAACGCTGGTCTGCCCATTGTGTTATTTTATTGTTGATATACTAATGTATTTGTACATAAAAACGTTTATATTATGCAATATTTAAATTTATATAAATAATAATACATATATTTAATTTACGACAAAAGTATTCAATTAACGCCTGTGTGTTTGTACCCTTACATCATAGTTGTACTTCACATCACATATCAATTCGTATGTTGGTAGCGCCGCCGAATAAACGTCAGATGCATCAAAGTCAAAATGATGTTTATTTTGAGTTTGGCAGATACAATGAGAGATGCTATGAAAATTATCAAAAAGAGATTATTGTTTATGCATTAATAAATTCGTTTTATTTAAATTAATTTTTAATATAACTGTTGGTGTCGGATACTTGTTAAGACAATACTTGTTTGATTGGAAACGTGGTAAATGTCTCATTAGATTTCTTCACTTGTACCTTAACCGGTAATGTTTAATATTTGAATGATAAACTGTTAAATAATAAACATACTTGTGATAGTAAGGAAAAATAAGGAAAAGTTTCTTTGTTATATGCTTATTAATTCAATTAGAAGGTATTCTCAACAAAACAATTGTTACTTTAAAGTTCTACTACATTCATACAGTTTTTTCGCAATTAGCTGAAATGGTAGAACATAATCATCTTATCTTTATCTAAATATCGCTGATCATCTTATGAACAATTGCATTGTACAAATCGCGATTTCTTTCCATTAATGCATCGGCTTCGACTACAATCAACAGGTATTTCGTTACCGAGTCGGCTGTGAATACGAATACGCACGACCGTAGAGAATTGCCCCCACTTCGATTCTTCTACCTGAATGTGTGTTTACCACTGCACGGAGTATCATTACCAGAACGTGGCGTTGCGATACTACATGCACAGCGTACTTTATCGCGTTATTTATCCCAGGAAATAAATCGATTTAAATACTTATGAACGAAAACTAATTCATATCATAACGGAGTTTTGCACGAGATAAATCATAAGCCCCGGCCTATGTACTTTTAATCCCTAACAAATATTTGTTTCGAGACCGCCTTGATTATCATACCTTCGAGGAATATAGGTTGAAATTCTGTTAGTGACCTTGCATTGTGAGTATTAGTAACTTGTGTGTAAACATATTTTATTGTGGTGCACTCGAAGTGTCATGCCAAATAATCGTATTTAAATTCAATTTTAATTATATTTTAGTGATTTGTGAATAATATTCAAGTGTTTTCATATTGGGATTACAGTTTAACACGCTGGATTGGGGACAAATTGAATCTTTCAAAGGTAGGAATTCAGTACTAATGTTAATTATAGATTTATTCAATATATTACTTTCAACATTTCAAAAAATGTGATATAAATATTTACATGTCTTTTAGATATACATACATAAATTATTGTTTCTCTTCTGAACTAAATGTTCACCAAAAAATAAAAAAACTAAGTTTTTTAAGGTTTGTTTTTGTTCTATAGTAACATTTTCTATCAAAATTAAGTTATAACTATGTTAAAGCATAATTTGTTAATACAGTATGTAAAAGAAAAAAATGTTCTGGAGAGAAATATAAATTAATTTATAAGGAAATCCAGGATTCATCAATCAAATATTTTATATAAATTTAAATCAATCCAAAAAATACACTAATTTTTTGTGAAGATGTTGTAGTTCCATCATCAGATTTTCTGTAAAAATGACATAATTAAAGAAGCAATTATTTTAAATGTATCCTAACATAGTGGTTTTACCAAAATATTTATCAATATAGTTATAAAATAATAATTATAGTTACAAAAAATGTCTTTGACAGAAAACCTGATGATGGAGCGTTTCTAGTTCAGAAGCACCGACAAAAAATTATTTTTTCGATATTTGGAAAAATATCAAAAATCAATTCATTGAAAAATCCAGGACTAATTTATATATATAGGGTAGGGCGGGGCATAAAGGTCCAGTTTGACTTTGAGCAATTATATTCTGAAAACCAAACCAATTATATCACAACAAACAACACATATCGTACAAACAACTATATGACTATGTTCAGTAAAAGCCCCAGCTAATTCATCATTGTAGAAATGTGTTTTTTTTTCTTCTTCTGGACTTTTTTACCCCAAAGGCGCGGTAAAATGTGATGAACAGCGGGCAAACAGGTTCAATGTCTCATTTTAATTTTGAAGTTACATTATTCAACCAATGCAAAATATAAAATTCATGGGTAGATTTTTCACAGAAATAACACTCTTATAACCTTGATCTGGTATTTTGTCGAAAATCTTCATCAGCAGAGTTGTAATAACTAATTTACTCATTTAATTTAACGCTTGTAAATTTGTTTAATTTTAAATGTTTATTTTTTACGCTTTTCCAGGGTAAAGGTCAGTTGGTCCTTTTTACCCCACCCATGTGTGAGCTTTAATCGAGATTATATAAAAAAACTGTTGAATCTAACCTAAAATTATCAATACATCTTACAAAACAATAAAATAACGTATTCCTAAAAATTATGTTAAGGTCTCGTGAACTAAACAACAGTGCTCACAACCTAAAAAAACTAATAACGAAAGAAAATACTTTTGTTCTGAAATTTCACACATTGCCATTTTTCTCCTGATGGCAACGTCGTAACAATCAAGGTGGCAGCTGGTTATACTTTTTTTCCCTCTACTTTCAAATATTGTTATTAAAAAAATTCATAACTTCACTTGTTTTTGAGATATTGGCAGAGAACCTTTTTACCCATGGACCTTCAAGCCCCGATCTTATATATATATATATATACATATTTAAGAAATTTTTATATATTGAAGAAAAGAAATATGTATCCCACCGCTGCCACCAAATGAAGAGATATGAATTGCTGGTTCTCTTCCTGATATGTAACAACAAATACTTTTTAAGTTTTATCGATTTTATTTTAAATTATAACTTACATGATTATCCATGACTAACTCCCTCTCAATAATAATCAGTTTTACCTGATTCAACCCTTATTGTCGGATTAGGGTCGATTTATAAAAGTTCTATATAAATGGTACCAACTTACAATATAAAATTACAAACATATATTAATGAAGATATGATGAACATAAAATATTATAATAAATACATAATAGTAGTTCTTACCAATATGTATATCAGGGTGGTCTTTAATTTGGATGTTTTCGTATTGCCTTGCTCCAAGGGGCTCAAATGCTTCCAAATTGATAAAAAAAATTATCTGGAAGTTTTAGCTTCTAATATTAATTTTAAGATAGTCCAACTAAAGTTTCTTGGTTTTTCATCCTAAGGAAATACTTATTTTATGTCCACATAATTTGATTTTTAATATTTTATATACGATTTCTATAACCATAATTTTTTTTGAATAGTCTTTTACTGGAATAACTAATTTCACAATACATTTTATGACTTAAAATCAAGGTCTATTATATAGTTTCTATTAAACAAAGCTGCAACAATCAAAATGCACGAAAATGTCCTAGTTTTTCAGAAAATGTCTGTAATATCACAAATAATTTTTCATTCCTATAAATAACAAACCGTTTTTCAATGTATATCTACTAAACACATATAAAAAGAATATCAACCTTTGATTAATCTCGCAGACCACGTCTTTTGCATTTATTCCGTTGATGGTCGTAATGAAAGGTATGCGCTACTCCCAACCTTCGTGTTCAGAATTCCATATCTCACACAATAATCGATTATTGAGGTTGAAGAATATTATATCTAGCGGAAAATAACGATAAATTACTGTATTTTATTGAATAACAACATGATCTAGCTTGATACATTCCTTATATTTTTTATATTACCTTGTTGATCAAAAATATGTTGCCAATATCAACCATTTTTGCGACTCTTTGTATTTTTTAATCTGCTTGATGCTGTGCGGACTCAATCTAAATGTTTACACTTTTTATTATAAGAATTTTTTATTTCAGTTCAAACGTGAACACATTATTTAAGCATCATAACTTATAAACTATGTACATCTATCAAATTGATAATAGTACATTAAATTAAATTATATTCGTACTTTCTATACACATTACACATATATTCATTCAAAAATTTCAAAATAAATTATATTTAAGTCTTGGTAAAAAAATATCAACAAAAAGACCAACTCTATAATATTAAGGACAAACACGAACACAAAAGGTAATAAATAACTACGTCACAACAATAAAATAGAATTACATTACTTTCATATACTATCTACTCATAAGTAATATTAATTACTTCATTGACTTGTTAGTAAATGTAAACTACTTATGCCAGATAAGATATTTTTGATTGTTTATTGCTGTTTAGCACTTTAGTAAACAATTAATTGTTCAGCTTTTTTCCTAACTTTCTTGCAGTTTAATTTTTCCAACTTTACACACTTTAAGTGTCTTAGTGAGTCTATCTATATATCAATGATTTTATAAAATTTCATAATGTTTTTTATTGACATTTTTAAATTAAACACTATCACAATATACTTAATTTTTTAAATGGTCAAGATTTTTTTAATATTTATTTAACAGCAAATGAAAATATAAAAAAAAAACACAAATATACATATTTACACATTCTCATTAACATACATTGCATTGCTTGTAATCTTTCCAATGAAAGGTTTACAAATAAAATGAATTCGAAATAATTTAAATTGTAGCTGTTAGCCAATTTCTAAATGGTCAAGAATAAAGTTTGATATTAGTTCAAGAATAATTTTGGATCTAACATAAAATTACTTCTCAACAAAATCTATAAACAATTAATTGTTTAGATTTTTTCCTGAATTTTATGCAGTTCACCTTTTCCAGCTTCACCACTTGAAGTGATGTGTCTTAGTAAGCTTGTATATTCATTATTTTATAAAATTTCATAAATGTTTCTTATTGACATTTTTAAATTAAACACTATCACAATATACTGAATTTTTTAAATGGTCAAGATTTTTTTAATATTTATTTAACAGCAATCGAAAATACAAAAAAAAAACAAATATACATATTTACACATTCTCATTAACATACATTGCATTGCTTGTAATATTTCCAATAAAAGGTTTACAAATAAAATGAATTCGAAATAATTTAAATTGTATCTGTTGGCCAATTTCTAAATGGTTAAGAATAAAGTTTGATATTAGTTCAAGAATAATTTTGGATCTAACATAAAATTACTTCTCAACAAAATCTATAAACAATTAATTGTTCAGATTTTTTCCCAACTTTTATGCAGTTTAACTTTTCCAGCTTCACCACTTGAAGTAATCTTTAGTAAGCTTGTATATCAATTATATTATTCGATGTTATAATATTTTTTATTGTCATTTTTAAATTAAACACTATCACAATATACTGAATTTTTTATATGGTCAAGATTTTTTTTAATATTTATTTAACCGCAATCGAAAATACAACAAAAAACACAAATATACATATTTACACATTCACATTAACATACATTGCATTCCTTCTTGTAATCTCTCTAATGAGAAATTTACAAATAAAAAACTAAAATGAATTCGAAATAATTTAAATTGTATCTGTTGGCCAATTTCTAAATGGTCAAGAATAAAATTTGATATTATTTCAAGAATAATTTTGTATCTAAAATTACTTTTTAAACAAATCTAAATAAAAGGTTTCAATTATTTGTGGAGCATATTACATCCATCTACAATGATTATAATTTTATACATATGAGATTCTATGCTTCAAATTATACTTTGCACGTAATATCGTAGTAGAGAACGTTCGAAGTGTATTTTTTTGAGATAATAGAAATATTATTCTATTTATAATAAGATTTTTGGGGTTTCCGTGGATTAGTGGTTAGAGCTATGGGATTTCGATCAGAAGTTCCTGGTTACAACAGCCTGATGTCAAGCAGTAGGATATCAGTTTTCACTTGGAAATATAGATAGCAATATGTTTCCAAGTGCAAATGGCCCTTCTCTGACATTGCTGCATCCAATTAAAAATCATCAGTATTAGAAGAACTAGAAGCTATCACAAAGTTTTAAATTAATTAATATTATATTAAATTAATTAATTAATTAATTTTGAGATCTGTTGATTATATTCCTACAAAACAAACGTGGATAGATGTTTTAGCCATTCTTTTACTGAACCAAGTAAAAATAATGTTATAGCTATTATTCATTATTTCAAAATTAATCATTTTTTAGAAAAAGTGCGGTGTTACATCTTACCCAGTGTTTGGGGCTAGTTGTAACATCTACTAGTGCAGGAAGTAACGACAAAAAGCAACAATAATCTCTCTGATAATTTATTCTTTAATTGTATAAAATATGATTGTATAGAAGTAATATTGTAGGTGGATAAAGGCTCGAGTAAGCGAGGCCATTAAAATAAATAAATAAAAAAAATCTTTACTTATTTCTAAATAATTTCATTATAAATCAACGCATCTATAATTAATACGAATGAAATATATAATGCCTTCTATGATAACAATTTAAACAATTTAGCAATCACAAAAATTGTTACACATTCAAAAAAATTTTGATGATAATAACGCAAACCAAAATTTTATGATTTATCAATCATATATTACCTGTGTTTTCGCAGGACGCACCTGCACAGTTCTGTTTACTTCTTTGGTCTCCGGTACAGTAGCTAGGACAATTTACATGCAGGATAGATTACATGTCCAATCGAGACAAAAAAACGCTTTAATATATTTTAGGATTTTTTTAAAAAATGCCTGTTGCTACTTACCCCTTACAGATAACCCTTAGCCTTAAACTGTAATAATAAATTGCAATAATGAGGTTCATCGTATAGAGCAGTGGTCGGGAAAGATGGTAAATTACTCCAAATGGAGTAAAAATGGATTTTTTGCAAACACAATATTCATATTACTTTTTCTTCATTGAAACAATTAAAATTGTTATATTCCAACATTAAAGACGAAACTCCCTTAACAAAAAAGAAAGATATAGTTTATAAAGTAAATTGTTTGGATTGTAATTGTTCTTATATTGGCCAGACTTGCTACAACTTAGAAAAAAGACTCAGGCAGCATGAATTGCAATGCGAAAAAATAGATAACAAAAAATTTAAAAGTATGCTTCAGGATCATGCTAATATCAACAACCATAAGTTTGATTTTGACAATTTCCGATATGTGAAACATACACCGCCTCTATGACACAAACATAAAATTTGTATTTTTAATTGTATTAATTTATTTACTGTATTTGCTACTTAGTTATTCTTATGGGGGTAATCTCTTTAGGCTACGGGGGTAATATCAACTTAGACAAAAATGTTTTGGATTAGATTAAAAACGTTTCCCGATCGCTGGTATAGAGGTAGGACAACCGTTGGGTTACTTTCCAAAAGCTTATAGGACCCTTAATTTCTGATCGCTTTCAAAATAAATAAAAAATAATAATAATGAGATGTTAATTTTAATATAAAAATTCGGTCCTGTCTCGAAAATATTTGACTCGCGATTAAAAAATGTTAAACCGACGACACGTCCGCGTTTGACCTTGTCTATATTGACATCATATGAGTGAGCTGTTTTGCCTCATTGTATAACCATTCTTCTTCTTTAAGCTTCTTCAGGCTTCTATCCGTTCCACGTAAAAAATAGTTTATTAAGCATATCAATCGGAGATTTCTTATTGCATTTCTAACAAAAACCTTTCTCATTATATTTTTTCTGTTTGATTTTATGCATATTTATATTTACATTTTATGCATATATATATTTACATTTATTTATATTATAAAATGTAATATTAAAAATTATATAATTGAAAATGAGCTTTTGAGTTGATATTAATTTGAAAATGCAACTTTTTGTTTACAACACTGGAACTTTGATAGATCATTTTTAGTGCATTTATTAATTTTCCTGAAAATTTTCATTTTCCTGAAAAATATTAAAACTTTAGTTGAGAATTTTGCAATGAATGCTTTATAGAAAATAACCATGCTTTTCAAAAAGTTAAAAAATAGTGAAGTAGAGATCGGCCGGGCCGTTTACTTGTAATACCGTTTTCTTGTGAAATTTTTCGACGATTTTTTTTTTTGACGGCAGATACCATAGTCTTATAGATCATACTAAAATATTACGGCCCTACGACAACTCGTTTAACTTTGAAAATTCATCAAAGTTTGAAAAAAATTGTGGCGTTTGTCAAAATTAGAACTTTCATCGATTTTACTCAAAAACGGTTGAGTCGATTTTAAAAATTTAAAAACCATTTAATGGAACTTGATAAGCACTGGCCTCGGTTAGATTTGTGATACGATCAACCGAGCCGTTTCTTCGTAATTAACTGTTGAAATTTTTTTGATGAAACTTTTTACGTTAATAGATATCATGTTCCTGAACAACATACTAAAATTTAACGTTTCTACGGCAAGTAGTTTAATTTTAAAAATTCTTCATAGTTTGAAAAAATATTATAGTCAAAATTTGTGTCAAAAGTTGCTTTTATGATGTGATGAGTCAAACATTATCAATTCATTAAAATTTAAAAAAATTAGCTACTAATTTTAGGACCAATTTTAGTGTTTGTGAGAGATATCAATTGGAATGATCAGATTTAATTGATAGCGATATCTTTATTTTTGAAATAAATAGTTGAAAATTTCATTAAATATCTAAATCTCAAATTTGGTTGATTAAGTCACTTATTACACATTTCAGGAAGTTCATGCAAGTTGCTTTAAGGCTAAATGCCACTAGTTTATACTATAAAACTGAAATGATTAAAGTAATGTAATTATAAATGAGCTTTCGAGCATAAATTGATATTAATTTTAAAATATAATTTTTCGTTGAGTTTACAACACTAAAAGTTTGATAATTCATTTTTAGTTCATACATTTATTAATTAGAAACTTCTGCAAAATATTTAAACTTTAATTGAGAATTTTGCAATAATTTTTTTATAGAAAATTTGAAGACATTATTACTAGGGGTAGTAAAGTCAAGAACTGTAGTTACTATATTTGTGTTGCTAATGAATTTCTACCGCATAAGTAAAGTGCAGTTATACAAATTAATAGCAATTAAATAATAAAATGAATTCCAATATGCAAATAACGAATCGTTTAACAGTTGTCAGTAATTTCTTTATCTCAGCAATTTATCTAATATCTTATTCACATGGTAAGATTGTTAATAAATAAGGTTATAAATGCTGGATGAATTGTACATATAATATTGTATCTATATAAAACAGACAAGAGGTAATAAATCAACACTGCATCATTAATCTAAGCTCTTGAATGTTTTTTACAGTTTCTTTTCATTAATTAATTCTGTTGTAAAATCATTGTTAAAATAAAAAGTTATTTACAATTCTTCAATTATATTTGTAATTACGAAGATGTACTGAAATGAACTTACAATTTCAATATTAGTAAATGACTTACTTATTAGATCCAAATAAATATTCGACTGCTTCTTATTAACTTCCCGTAGGGTAAGTTATAGTAATCGCAAAAAAATCGAAAATGAACATTTTTATATATCTTTCAAAGGTTTCTGAACATTTTGGCATACCTTAGAAACAATGGATGTATGTGTGTGTGTATGTGTGCGTGTGTATGTATATGCGGATACAAATTTTCGTCGACGATTTCGGGAACATGGATCAACCGATTTGAATAATTCAAAAAACATTCGATTCGTATTGATAAGGAGACGTGCTGATTAGTTTTTGGCGAAGGCAGGTCTAACCGTTCCAAAGATACAGGACAAAAAGTGCCAAAAACGGTAACTCAGTTTTTAAGAGCGTCCGATTTTAATAATTTAAAAAACATGTTACTTGTATTGACAAGAATAAGAATTGTTCAAATTTTCATGAATGCAGGTCTAGCGGTTTTGGAGATCTAATAAAAAAAAGTAAAAAAAAAATGCCATTTGGCGGTCAAAAATGATCATTAGACATATGCACATCAAATCAGATATTTTATAGAGATTTTTACAATAAGTAAGAATTTTGTTTACATTGCTATGGGTTCCGTACCAATGTTTATCCGTTAGACGGCGACGCGGCGTTTACGCGCTTTGTCATTTCGTCTCTATGCAGTTAAAGCAGTACGATTGCTTTGAAAAAAGTTCAGAATTTCCAAACTATGCCAAAATAAAGAAAACTTTTTTTTCAAGCAATTTTTTTATCCGTTAGACGGCGACGCGGCGTTTACGCGCTTTGTCATTTCGTCTCTATGCAGTTAAAGCAGTACGATTGCTTTGAAAAAAGTTCAGAATTTCCAAACTATGCCAAAATAAAGAAAACTTTTTTTTTCAAGCAATTTTTTTTGTTTCTCAAAAATCTAATTTTTTCGAAGTAAAATTTTTTCAAAAATGTTAATCGCTTTTAAAAAAATAATAATTTTTGGTACGGGAAAAATGTTAATCGCTTTTAAAAAAATAATAATTTTTGGTACGGGAAGTTCCAGCAATTTGCCTTAAGACACGATGCCTTAATTGCCTTAAGACAGAATTCCACTTACAGCTAGTTTTTCTGAAGATGGAAAACCACAAAAAATCTTTTCCGCATGTATTCTTCCTTCCATATTTCCTAGTATTTTGAAGTAATTCGAGACTTGGTTAACTATTATATTTCTTTCTGTGAAATTCGGTCATTTTTAGAGTCCTTCATCTGGTTTCGCAGTTTTTGTAACGCATTTGTCGACTTCTAATAGTTGATCGGTGGTCCGTCGCATGAACACATTGTCTCGCGATCCCATGTGTGCTCGTGAGGCTGTGTTTGTTATTTTTTGTTCAATTTTTGTTACTTGTATTTTTTGCCAACACGGCCTTACTGCCATATAGTTAAGCGGCGATCGCCGACCGGACTGGTTCAGAGTAATTTGGAATTAATTTCGCGGAGGAACAATCGCATGGTAAATTTGGAAAATGTCTTGAACATCCAGTACATACACTCGTTTGCTGAGAATTCCGTTTGAATACAGTAAAACACTTTGTTACTATTTTTAATAAACGTAATAATAAATAAAAGAGTATTTAATTGAAAAGATTATTAGGCCAGGATTAAAAAGGTCCACGGGTAAAAGAGGCCACCACCGACATCTCAAAAACAAGTAAAGTTACGAATTTTTTTTAACAATATTTGAAAGTATAGGGAAAAAGATGTATAACCAGCCAACACATTGAATCTTACGACGTCGCTATCGGGAGATAAACGATAATGTTTGAAAATCCATAACAAAAGTATTTTCTTTTCTTTGTTAATTTTTTGGGTTGTGAGCACTGTTGTTTAGTTTACGAGACCTCAATTTAATTCCTAAGTATACGTTATTAAATTGTTTTATAAGTTAGATTCACCACCACCGATATCTCAAAAACAAGTAAAGTTACGAATTTTTTAACAACAATATTTGAAAGTATAGGGAAAAAGATGTATAACCAGCCAACACCTTGAATCTTATGACGTCGCTATCGGGAGATAAATGATAATGTTTGAAAATCCATAACAAAAGTATTTGCTTTTTTTTTGTTAATTTTCTGGGTTGTAAGCACTGTTGTTTAGTTTACGAGACCTCAAATTAATTTCTAAGTATACGTTATTTAATTGCTTCATAAGATTGTATATAACCTCTATAAAAGCTTACTTGTGGATGGGGTGAAAAGGACCAAGCAAACCTTTGACCTGGCAAAGGTGTAAACCAGCGTTTCTCAAACTTATTTCTTCCAACGCCCCCTTTGAAAATCAAAATTTTTGTAGCGCCCCCCTGCCAAATTTTTTATACCTATATAATCTCTAAATAACATTTTTTTTAAAATTTTAATAATATAGTGTGCTATATTAGTTGATGTAACCTTACATTATAAATTAGAAAATTTTACTAGCAAGAACAAATGAAACGTTACTTACAACAGTGTATACATAAAAAAAAATGTTAGGGGCCTCTTATCGCCCCTCTGGATATTACAATCGCCCACCAGGGGGGGGGGGTGGTGTTTATCGCCTACTTTGAGAAAGACTGGTGCGAACAATAAAAATAGTTAAAAATAGTTAGTAATTTATTTCAAAAAAGCAATTTTACAAGAGCTAAATTAAATAAAACGTTATTTCAACTCTAGTTATTCTGACGAAATACCAGATCAAGGTTATACACAGTGTAATTTTTGTAAAAAATAAACCTATAAAATTTATATTATGCATTGGTTGTATAATGTAGCTATTATTTTGCAAAATCCCTTTAAAATTAAAAATAAGGCATTGGACTTGTTTTCCTTCTAGTCGACCCATTTTAACGTGTCTGTAGGGTAAAAAAGGACCAAGTGACAATTTTTTAAAAACAGCAAAAAAATACATCATATGTGATTTTTGTTGTGATATAATTGGTTTGGTTTTCACAATACAATTGCTCAAAGTCAAATTGGACTTTTGTCTCCCCATATGAAAAAGTAACTAAACGCAAGACCGGATTTAGAAATTTGGCGCCCTGGGGCACTGACAAAAATGCCGCCCCTTCCTGAAATTTTACTTAAATAGAATATGTCTCAATATTCTATAATTAAAATAAATAATAATAAGAAGGATAAATTTTGCGTTAAAGACTTTCTTCACAGATTTGTAAGCGATTTGAATAATTTGAAAAAACATATGATTCTTATTGATAAGGAGACTTGTTTCAAAGATACAGGAAAAAGAAGCTCATAATGCATTCAAATTTAAAAATAAAAAAAATATAAATAAAAAATAATGAATTTTAATAATCGGTTATTTGAACCCAAACTTTGCATTACAATCGTATTATGATTTGTTAATTATATTTCTTGAAATGAAAAATGGTATTAAGAAGAATAAGTTAATTATATTCTATAGAATTTTCTTCTCGCTTTCCAAATTTTGTCGCCCCAGAAAATTTGCTGCCCTGAGTACTAGCCCCGACTGCCCCCACTGTAAATCCAGCACTGACTATACCTTTTTTTCCTTTTAACGATGGAATTAAACAGAATATAGTTTTAACTAATTTATTACCTAATAAATTTCATTATATAATGGATTAGGTAGGCGATAGGAAATGGGATATATTTTGTAATGCCATCGCGCTAAATTCAAGGAAGATACAGCC
This sequence comes from Ctenocephalides felis, assembly GCF_003426905.1. Lineage (NCBI taxonomy): Eukaryota > Metazoa > Arthropoda > Insecta > Siphonaptera > Pulicidae > Ctenocephalides > Ctenocephalides felis. Next base: position 161,962,147 of record NW_020538040.1, read on the forward strand.
TCTAATTTCACTTGCAGAAATGTTAAGAGGAAATTGACAATTGTATACGCAAACTGCGTGGGTCTCTCTATAGAATTGACAGAATAACTTGAAAGCCGTTTCATAAATCAAACAGCGACATGTAATACCAAATCATCTTCAATTTAGACTCGATGACCGCATCCAGGCTCATTCATACTTGGATGTGCGAGATAAATGTTAGTAATTTTTATAATTACACATTTAACATAATAAATAAACTGTTTCTTGAGTATGTAATATTTTTGCTAGTGATGTAACGCATTCGAATCGCAGAGTTGCGCTTAAACTGACAATGAGAGAAGTATTACAGAAACTTGAAAAATTATTTTTTAATATGATACCAGTTGGTAATAAAAATAATAAACGTAGCTTGCCCATTACCTTACTTAGAAATACTAGCGCTCTATATATTGTTTGAACTGCGAGGCATATTTGGATACATTAGTTTCATAATCATATCTTTTAATTATAAATTGGAACAAAATTTTAATAAAGGGGCGTCCAATAATCACTTGATCGGCTTTTTAAATATTTTTAGCATTCCCTCCCTTTAGGTGATACGTGGTGATATTCAAAGTCACCCCCTTCCCTCAGTCCTTATTCTCCAAACATCACGTGCATTTATAGTTATGAGAAAAAATTCTAAAATTTTTGAATTTTTTTTTGAAAATGTTTCTTGATCCTTGAAATCTTGATTCTTGTTATGTTTAAAAAAAAAAAAAAACAGGTAAAAAATAAGTACACGCGACATCTTACTATACCCATCTTTACCACACCATATTTTGTGATTTTTTGTCAAACCCCCATCCCCCTAAAAACTTTACCTGATGGACGCCCCCTAACGGGCTCGCTCGTAGGTAAGTGGCTACAATGAATGGACTTCAGAGGTTTCAGGTGCAATTCCGCTTTGAGCAGCTTGTTGTCAAGCAGTAGTGACAACGATTTTTACTTCCAAATATAGATAGAAATATGTTACCAAGTGAAAATAGCCCTCATCCGGCATTACTGCATCAATTGTAATAATACTTTATCACACAGAGATAGGACAACTGTTTAGGTTGCCATCTGTAGAGCCTACCAGTGTTAAGTCAAATTAACACTACAGCTCATAGAACTTTTAAGTTCTGATTGCTGGTCAAAATAATAATAATAATAAAAATGATGACAAAAATAACATATTATAATAAGAAATATATTAAGGAGAATAGGAAGTTTCATTGTAAATTCTAATTACTTTGAGAATATCAAAAACTTGATTGAAATTGCAATGACAACGTTATGTGCGCAGCATCACTAGTGTGCAATATAAATATGGATTATTATCGAGAGAAACTCCGAGTCGTTTTTATGGGCCAAAGTTATTAAATAATAATTACGTTTTTGCCATATAAATTCTCATATATAACGATGCTTATCTGAAGTTAACGAATATCGTTTTAATAAATAATGATGAATGATTCTTGTGATATTCTCTACGAGCGCCCGCATGTACGAAATTTATTTAACATTATTGCTTATTGGTTTTTGCAAGTGTGTACAATGAATATTGGTCATCGAGAAATTGTTATTTATATTCAGAGTGAGTACAGTATTTGTACAATACCATAATTAATGCAGTGTTCTAAAATTGACAGGTGGCAAGCGGTTTTGTGCGCAGCAATTATAATCTCGATAAGATTAATGGTGGCGTACAAATTTCAAAACATTTTATTTAAACAGAACTAAGCGCACTGTTAGAGTGACTAATGCTTAATTGGCTAATTCGTATAAATTTGTCATCAAAATATTTTTCTAATAATCGATAAGCGATTGTTTAATAAAATCGTATTGGCTTAACCTAACTCGTTATTGCATTGTTGATATTCAAAACCTCATAAAATTATGAGGTAAACAAGTTGTTTACAAAAATTACTCATTAAACTAATCGTATTGTTAGTGTGACTAATATTAAATTTGCTAATACATACAAATTTATAATCAAAATGTTTTCAGAATGAATACAGTATTTGTACAATACCATAATTATTGGAGTGTTCTAAAATTGACAGGTGGAAAGCGATTTGTGCGCAGCAATTATAATCTCGATAAAATTAATGGTGGCGTACAATTTTCAAAACATTTTATTTAAACAGAACTAAGCGTACTGTTAGAGTGACTAATGATTAAATGCCTAATTCGTATAAATTTGTCATCAAAGTGTTTTTTTAATAATCGATAAGCGATTGTTTAATAAAATTCTATTGGCTTACCCTAACTCGTTATTGCATTGTTGCTATTCAAAACCTCATTACATTATGGGGTAAACAAGTTGTTTACAAGAATTACTCATTAAACTAATCGTATTGTTAGTGTGACTAATATTAAAGTTGCTAATACATATAAATTTGTAATCAAAATATTTTCTTAATAATCAATAAGCGATATTTTAATAAAATCTTATTGGCTTGCCCTATTTCGTTATTGCTTTGTTGCTATTCAACTACAATTCATAACATTATGAGGTAAACAGGCTGTTTTCAAGAATTACTCATGAAACTAATCATATTGTAAGTGTGACTAACATTAAATTTGTAATAAATAATTTTCCTAATGATCGATAAGCGATTGTTTAATAAAATCCTATTGGCTTGCCTTAATTCGTTAATGCATTGTTGCTATTCAAAACCAATGCGCACAACATTAAGAGGTAAACACGTTGTTTACAAGAATTACTCATGAAACTAATTTTACTTTGACTAATTTTAAAAGAGTTTGCTAATTCATATAATTTTGTCATCAAAATATTTTTTTAATAATCGATAAGCTATAGTTTAATAAAATTTTATGGGCTTGCTCTAATTAAAGATTATATTATTACATAGTTAACAAGTTGTCATCAATTAACTTGAAAAACTAGATTTCTCAATACTTCAACCCTAGCCGTCTATGGACGACATTCGTACACGCAGCACGTCATCCAGAGACATCCTTAGCGAAAACCATAATATATAACCAACCATCACGAAAGTTTTTGAGATAAAAGCTCATCACGATGAAAATTTTCACAATTTAATGATCTCTCTATACTTTATGTAACATAAGGTATAGAGATCACAATTGCTTAGCATTACAAGTCAACTGCCAATATATGTTGTTGGTCTTCTATTTATTGCGTTATTTTTTATCCAAAAATTTAATACTAATAGTTCTTCTTAATTCTTCAAAAATAAATTATGCATTGGAACAAAAAATAAACATCACAATGTTCCTATTGCAATCTACCAATTTGTGTCGTTGAAGATTATACAATGTAAATTAATATATTATAAAAAACAGTTATTCGAATTAGCCAAATGTCAAATCTAATGAAATATTTGTTTTGATATGAGGTGATATAATAGTTCGCATAAAAGTGAGCATTATAAATTGCTTTTTCTTATCGCGTTCGGGTATCTTCATTCATTCACGCGCGGTGATAACTAATTTTATATGTAAATGCAGACGCCAGATGCAAACACGGTGGATGCTGCGAACTGTTTAATTCGCTACATTTTACAGAACAGTTGGTGGAAAATTTTTAGAATACAGTTTTAATAGCTGTAATATGAAATTGCAATAATTTAAATTTTTCAGTCAAGATAAAGTTATGTTACTTGAGGTATAGAGATAATTAAGTTCAAGATCATCATCGCTATAAGTTTTTATCTCGAAAAGTTTCGGGATGATAGGTTATGATGGTTTTTGTAATGCAATTGCAAAGAATTAAAAGTAACTTGAGGCCTTCGTGGTTAGGGCATAGATGTTCAATCAGACGGATCGCGGATTCAATCCCCGCCACTAACCACCCTGATATCGAGTAGTAGCGATAACAATTTTCACTTGGGAATATAGATCTTAAATATGTTTCCAAGTGAAGATAGCCCTTCTCTGGCATTGCTGCACCAATTGAATAATGAGTCAGTCTTATTAGATAAATTCTAATATGAAGTAATTAAATATGGATGGATCAGCAGTTGGGTCACCACCTAAGAATACGACTTAAGTAAGGTGACCATATTTTTTAAAGTCAAAACCGGGACGACGAATTTTTATTTATTCTAATCCGGGACGGGAAGGGGTGGGGAGTGTCTAATAACAAACGCTATTTAAAGATACAATAAAAAAAACAGTTACTTTTATATGAATCTCTTTTTTTAATCAGAGCTTTTTAATCGGAGCTTTAGTAAGAACTCTATTATTCGATTATATGTAATACTTTTTTTATATATGATATTCATGTTTTTTCGTTTTTGAGCCTTGCATGTAATTCTGTACAATTTTCTTCATGATTCATTTGAAAATATTGGCATTTTTTCATTCTTTTTCATAATTTTTGTAAATTTACGTATTAATTTTCGAAAAAACCGGGACAATCCGGGACAAAAGATCTAAATCCGGGACAAATATTGCTTTTAGAAAAAACCTGGGGTCACCTTACTTAAAGAGGATTATAGAACTAGCAGATGTTCTGATTGTTCTTGATAAAAAAGTAACGTTTTAGTAGTTTTATTCATGGCCGAGATCCTATATTTTGCTAGCTGTACTCTTAATTGATATGGCGTTTTTATACTCATTATTCAATTTAACATATATTGCAACATGCAACATCCTATTCCTCAAAAAAATGCAATTCTGCATTATGTTCCTCAAAATACAATCTCGATCTCTATCATACATATTTTTTCAACACTTCCGTAGTCCAAATTGAAATCAACAATACTATTAATAATAATTATTATTATAAATAAATATTCCACAATAAAAAGTTTAACATAGTAAAAATTTAATAGTTTTTATTACAGTCACATTTTTAATACGACGAACGATCATCTAGTTTATTTATTTTAGTTGTTCCTATCAAGGTTATCGATTTACATTTATATAACATTAAACAACACGTTCAGATTATTATTAAACAATATTAGAAACATAATAGCCGCAAAACCGGTCAGTAATCGCCTCAATGTATATGTCAAAGTTATTAACAAATGTAACAAATATGGCATGCGCTTTTGGAAAAAATCTTAGAGAATTGAGATTCAAACATTCATTCAGTTGAATCATTCCGAGATGAGCATTATATTCATACATAACTTATCGTTTTTTGTAATAAATTCTGCAATTTAATAGTGACTCATCTTGAAAATATGCAGATATTTACATTCAAAATTAGTTGTATGTTTCGAGATATTGCAAATTTTACCAACAGAATATTATCTTCTATAATTTGAATGTTTTATTTGACCTTTTCATACCAGTTTGTATCTACGATTCATATATGTGTGTGCATACGTACACTCACATGCATATATATATATATATATATATATATATATATATATATATATATAATGTTTGTTTTTGTCTTTTTGTAATTTTATTATAAACCAAATCGAAATTTGTTTTTCAATAGTTCATTTCACATGCGTTTCGTTAAACATTCTCTCTGCTATTATGAATTCCTGTTAAAATTACACAGTCTACAAATATTTATAAACGCCAATTTTTTATTGATAATAACGAATCATTGTATACTTCTATTCTCTAATTCGTCCAACTTTCTTTCCTGTCCCAATTAAAATTAATTAATAGCGTTTTTCAATAGCATTTGATTATGTAAACATTACTTTTGTACACACGTGTATTATAAAAAAGTATCTCTATATTCCTGTAGACAGTTTGGGCATTGATATTCCAAAAATCGTACGTATCATATTTTTTCCTGTATGTATACTCTTGCTCGCAACACTCTGAAATTTTGCCATTTCACAGCGAGTCGCATATTTTGTTGTATGTGACCTCAGGTTTATTATTCTACTTTTTTTACATGTGTTGTATCATCATTGCGCAATCGGAATTCCGGCCTAATTGTAATGCAATTATAGCATGCGTTCCTAGATTACCAGGGATTAAAGACCTTTGGGAAAATAAGATTAATCAACTAATTAAGATAAATTGCTTAAACTTGTTAATATCTAAATAAAAGTTACATCAACATTGAGAGTTGAAATCGCTAAAGTTGTATAAAATTGAAATCTTTTATAATCAGTACGGAATCCAAAAATTTATAACACAACTTATGCATAAAGCCTATATGAAGTATCGGATAATTGTAGTAATTGGAGGTGCATATGTCCAATTTTCATTTTTGACTAAAAAATGGCTATTTTTTCCACTCTTATTCCGTATTTTTCTTGGTCGATCTAAATGTGTTTTTTTCAATTATTCAAATTGGTTGATATGTACTCTCTATAAAATAGATAGAGAACTTAATCCGAACATACATACACAAATTATGCATAAAGTCTATATAAGGTATCCGATACTTATAGGTCCGATAATTGGAGGTCATATGACCAATTTTTGTTTTTGACTAACAAATGCCTATTTTTTTACCGTTTCTCCGTACTTTTCTTAGTTTATCTAAATATAATGTTTTTTTTTTCAATTATTCAAATCGATTGATCGGTTACCTAAGAAAAAAATGGACCGAAAACTTAATCCGAATATACATACATTGCTACTGCACACACATACATACTTTTTTATTTATGCTTAAATGATCTGAAGTATTGAAATTACAAAACAATTCTAATTTCTCTACAATGTTTACCTCCCCTGCCGTTGACATCTGATAACGCTACAATCACGATCTCTATCACGCATCATTTTTCAAGATTTGATCTTCATAATAATATGCCTAATTATAAGGTGACTAACCGTACTTTTTTTTGGAGAGTTGTACTCTACATATAACATGTGCTCAGAAGAAATTATTTTCTGTTTTTTGGTCCAATTTTCTCTAAAAAATGGACCAAAAACTTAATTCGAACATACATACATTTTTACATATATAAATTTTTATTTATGCTTACATGATCTGAAGTATTGAATCTACAAAACTATTCTAATTTCTCTACAATCTTCTACATTCTTGAATATTTAAATTAAAAAATAAACATTTACTATTTCTATCTCTTTTGTATGCTAAAATGTGTTCCTCTCCTGTCATTGACATCTGATAACGCTACAATCACGATCTCTATCACGCATCATTTTTCAAGATTTGATCTTCATAATAATATGCCTAATTATAAGGTGACTAACCGTACTTTTTTTTGGAGAGTTGTACTCTACATATAACATGTGCTCAGAAGAAATTATTTTCTGTTTCTTTATACTACTTTGTGAAATTAATGTGCAATTTACAGTTGGACATCCTCGAACGCGAATTTGATTCCCACGAAGAAGCATTTTTGTTTTAATTCGCTCCATTCGAGCTTTTAATGTTGTTTGGAAACAGTTGTTAAAAAATAATCTTCTTTAGTAATTTTTATGTCGTATTTATTACATCCTATAATTGGTTAAAATATTATTTTAATGCTCAAGTTAGTTATGGTTATTATCCGCACATTATTAAATGCTTAAGTGTTAATGATAAACCATGTATAATTGTATACAATTATGTTATCGTACTTGTCGACACAAGCTTTATTAATAAGAGAAATCTGTTTCAGTATATCTCGAAAAGTAGGTAATAGCAATAAGGGCGAAACGCATTTAAATTGGTAATGCATTATATGGTAAAATATTATATTTATTTACATTAGTGTACTTTTGAGTATCACTTTTTGATTTCATTATGATTGTGAATCTAATCAGCGAAATTTATTTCAACTCCGTATTTTCAATAAAAATAGTTCAGTGTTGAAATAACTGTAAAACACTTGTTGAAAATGTTTTCTAATTGTAAGATGTTTTGAAACACATATTTATTGCATGTATATATATTATGTTGACATTGTGAATGCCGCAACTCAATTAATCTGCATGTTAATTGCCGGCCACTTTATGACCTCGTTTATCCATGTGAGTGGTTAATAGGAATCGCATGATTACGCAAGTTTCCGAGTTTTCAAGAGATTTTTGCGGAAATGCACATTCTCTCATGATCAGGCGAATAATAATTTATTCATATAGATTCGCCGCATTTTAAACAGTTTCACCAAAGTTTTGGAGTGGATAATAATTTTTGGGTTTGGGGATAATTTTTGTGTTTTGGGGATAATTTTGTGTTTAATCGCAAAAAAATAAATAAATAAAAATGTTTGCATATCGTTTATATCAAAGATTTCTGAACATTTTGACATACCTTATAATTAGAGAAAATTTATATATGTGTGTGTATGTATGTTCGCATAGAAATTTTCGTACGAAGCACGGATCTACCGATTTGATTGATCGAAAAAGCATTCGATTCCAATTGATGGGGAGATTTTCTGATTAGTTTTTGGCAAAGGCAGGTCCACCCGTTTCGAAGATACTGGGCAAAAATGACAATTTAGTTTTCGAGAGCAGGGAGCGTCCGACAGCAGTTTTAGAGATCTAGCAGAATAAGTTTTAAAAAAATGCGATGTGATGGTTAAAAATGATCATTGGACATATGCACATCGAATCATTAGATATTTTATAGAGATTTTAATAATAAGTTTAAATTTTGTTTACATTTCTATGGGTTCCTTACCAAGATTTTTCATTTTCAATGGCCTCTATATTTCATCTCTGAAACAAATCCATAACGCGATTGCTTTGAAAAAAATTCAAAACTATCAAAAATGTCAAAAATTATTCAAAATTTTCAAAAAGTGCTCACAAAATGTGTTTTTTTTTTAATTTCCAAAAAAATATTAGAGCTTTTTAAAATTTTGAAATTACGGCTAGGGCAGTTCCAGCAGTATGCCAGTATGCCTTAAGGCACATATCAAGGTTTTCTCACGTCTTGCAGCCAATACATTTATTTTGATGAAAATATATAATAAATACTATTCTTTCTGAAGTGCTCAAGATATTTTTTATCATCTCTTTTATTTACAACTGACCAATAAAGGACATTCAATAAATTTGATGAATTTACAATAGTCGGCCGAAAAGGGACATTGTATACTACAAGGGCATGTTGGAAAAAACAACGCAGTAGTTGTTTTTCCATTCGATATAAAATTCACAATATTTTATTGATAATTATATAATTTTAACTATTTACTTATTGAATAATTTCTTATAAATATTGATTAAGTTATTTCCATTTTTTATCAGAAGAATAATGAGTTTTTTGTTTACTTTTTTTCTTATTTTTTGTAATTTTGGTCGATATCATAAAAAACTTCTCATATCAAATTCAGAGGACAGTAAATCCCAAGTTTTTATTGCCAGCCCTAATTTTGATAAGCAAAAGCGCAAACGTCGAACCGGGCTTTGGAGTGCGTTGTCCGCGTTCGTTCGGTGTTCTCTGTGCGGTGTGGCCGTACGATGGAATGCAGTCAGCCGCGATGTAGAAGCCTTTCTATATGCCTGCGTCCGCGGTATGTGCCAGAATGCCGTTAAGGGGTGGGTGCCGCTGTGCCGCTACAACTACTACTGAAAAGGACTCGTTTACCTGATTTTGTTATATTTATTTTACAATCAAGTAACAGTTAGAACCATTAATATGAAATCAGTGTGCTTCATAATTTATGTTTCGGAACAAATGATGACCTATATTTTCAACGGGGTCGTTAAATCTGCTGTCGCGTTTCACTTTTCACACCATCATAACAACTCTCTTGGTATCTAATGAACAATCGTATATGATGAAATGTTTCTATAATTTGCACGTCTTGTGTTGAATTATATTTTAATTCATTTAGAAAATACAAGATCGTGACAGATGACCGGATGAAGTTGATGATAGTAATTATATTTATAAAGATGTATGCAATCTAGAAAAGAAAAATGTGCACTGAAATATTCAACTGACATTTTACTATTATTTGTCCGTTAATAATTGAATTAAAATAAATTTAATATTATAATATATTAAATTTTGTATTTCATAAATTATTCATATTCAGACTTCTTATAAAGTTTGAGTTTTGCAAATAATGTACTACATTTTGTACAATTTGATTTTTGTTTTAACATCCACACGTGGAATTGTAAGTAACCGTCATATTTTTTTCCACTTCCAACGTTGTCTTTTACACACTTATCATATAATTTTAAGATTGCAGTATGTAATAAGATGACGATTTGCCAAAACATTTTTTTTATTTTTTTGGTCTTTGCACTACATTATTTTTAAGTAGTAGCCACATACATCATTTTTATTTTTATATCCTTTGTCTATTCAAAATTTTTTATTATCTTGATTTTACGAATTCTTCTAACTTCGGTATTCATCTTCCTCTGTCTTCTAATTCTGCCGCACTTTTACGTGATTCTGGGTTGTTCCATACTTCTTCCATATTTACATACTTTATATACTAATGTATTCAATTACAAGTATATTGTCGTATACAAATTCGTCATTATAATATATTATTTTTTTAGAATCAAACCAAACCAAATTAAACTATCTCCGGCTTGTGAGTCGGGCATGCTACTGACTGAGCTATGCTCGTCACACAAAAACTTTAATTCAATAAATTTTAAGTAGATAGTGAAATGTGTTAAAAATACATCGATTTATTGTTCATAAAACTAAATTAAATGGGTTACTATAACTGTAAATTGATGAATGATGACTATTGGACGCTGTAATTTCCGTGATACCTTGAATTCAATCATATAATTCACATTTACCAAATAATTATTTTAATAGTTGTTTTGTGCCTTATTTAATGATCGATATTCATGTTTATTGTTGCATCGATATTCAATAGTAATGAAATCATCTTATGCCATTTTCTTTAATGCATCAGTAACCGTGTCCAGATTCTTTATGTATTAAATAGCATAAAATTAGTAAAGTCAATTCAAAAACATTTCTATAGATAATTATTCACTAGAGAATTAACTTATGCAGCTACTCAAACGTAAAAAGTCTGGATTTACAATAGCATTTTTCATGTCAAATTATGTTGCCAGCTTCTATTAATGTTTTGTGGGACATTAAATACCACGTCAGTTACTAGAAAATGATTGTTCAGCATTTCCATTAAAGTGTTTGCACGCCTTTGTGTACGGTAATTGTAGTATTTAAGAATTTACTTTCAATAACACATAATTTACGCAAAAACGTTTACAGATTTCTCAGAGATTTAAATGTAAGCTAACACAAACTATGCATAGCGAGGTAATAGAATTTTATTGGATTGCTTGTTCCCATAACTCTCATATGAAGCGGCAGCTTTGGGATATATAGTGTCGGTAGAATTTTTGTGATTTCTAAATAAAACTGATATATACAATTATAGAGTTTGTATTTGTTATTAGAATTTATTTAGCGTAACGATCAAAATTTCTAAAGGCGCTTATACAAAAGTTCTCATATGTGGAAAATCAAGGACGTCTGTGATGATTCTGAAATCAATCGTCATTACAACAATTCTTTATTCATTTATTTTGAAGCCGAAATGTCTCATGCCACTACACACGCATGTCATGCATGGATAATCAGATTTGTTATCTTCTCGATGAAATGAAAAACAGATGGTAAACTTTTCTATGGCAGACGCCAACATACGCGCTGAATCAATATGCAAAATTTTCCAAGATAATGTTGCATATAAAACTTGTTTTGGGCTACTTGGATTGGTTTCTATTTTTGGCGGCTTTAGATTAAGATTAAATATAGGTTCAATTTCAAACTTTTTGAGCAAATTCATTCATCAGCGCTTTCTCTAACACGACGAATGTGAAGATTGAATACATTCGCTATTATGGTCATTGAACTTTGGGTTTTCTCTGTTCGTTTTCTTCTATTACATCTGCTCCATTAGTTTAAATATAGACTTTGGAAATCGGTTGAAATTTAAGAGAATTCCCTTGTCAAAAACGTTGCAATCGCCTACAGAACAGCTCCGCGATTTCTTGCGTTTACTCGCGAAGAAGAAAAATCTCACTGAATAAATAAAATTTGAAATGTACTTCTCGGCGTGAAGGAATTATGATAATTGCTTTCGAGTTTTTGTGACGTTAGTTGTAAATCGACGATGGATCTTACTTGCGAATAATGTGATTTTCAGTTATATATGTATATGGAAATATTTTTTTGTTTCATGTTAATTATTTTTGTAAACTAAAGTCGGACAAGATTCGGCACGTCCTTTGGAATTGATCTCACGTTCATTTACACACCACATCCAAGATTAGTCTAGGTTTACCCATGCATTTCGTCTTCACCCCGAGGCCTAAATTAAATCGGCCGCCGGCACTTGAACAAGGCTTGGCACGAAATGATCAAATTAACGGGCTGCACAATCGCTTATTTAATCATATCAGGTTTGGTATTTTTATTATATTGTTATTCTTCGTTCATCGCAAATAAATTGCGCGTGTCACAATTGCGCACGTTCGTGAACTTCATCGGAACGTTGACCTTAATATTCAGACGATTGAAATATGATGTAAGGAAATAAGCCTGAATTTGGGAACAATGGGATACTATAAAATATTCCGAGAGGAACCGATTTCGTACAGAGTTACTTTATTTACGCCCGATGACAGCATCATATTACCATATTCATGAGGATATACATCACATCCATGATCTTAGAAACGATGCTATTATATCATACTTTTCATATCTATAACTATATATTCGTATGCAAATACACACATAAATACATACCAAATTTAAAAGAAGATCGAAGAAGCAAATTTTAAATTTATTTCAAACCCAAAATATCATTTGATTTAATCAGAAGCTTAAACTTTTTTCTTATAAATTAAATATTTTATGATTATTTATGTCTTTTGTCTTATGCATTTAAGTACATGATGTAAACTATTCCAATGCTCTTAATTATGCATTTAAATGAATTCAAGTCCTAAATAAAATTATTTTGAATTCTGGGAGAGACGGGGCAGTTTTTTGTTTCAAACCAGAGTTTTATTTATTCGCGATATATAAATTTGGAATTTAATTGCATATGATCAGATAATGTTTCGAAATAGATGCCAATCAGTTATAAGTTATCAATGTATATTTAACTGGAGAATTTATCCCAAATATAAGTAAAGTTATATCGTATGGATATATGCATGCATATGAAAATAGATGTAATAAGACTCCGTCTGCATATGTTTATCTTTTCTACACCCACAACTCCCGGGATTAGCATAACTAGTTCAACAGTAATAATGCAACTGCGATGCAATGATTGTTCGATTTCCATAAATTTCGATCGATATTGACCTGTTCAAAGACTTTTAGTACAGAACATCTTTTATGAAAAAAATTATTTTGTTCAATAAAGGATATGCAGTTTGAAAACTCTTCTCGTCTCTATTTAGTAGCTTATAGCTCTATCAAATAGTGGTGAGGGCTCAATCGGTAGAAGTAGCTGGAGTGACTGGAAATGAATCAGATTAGGAACATCTTTACCGGGTTCGATCTCTCTTCGAAGAGCTTGATGTCCAGCAGTAGTGACATTGATTTTCATTTGTAAATATAGATATCAATATGTTTCCAAGTAAAAACAGTTCTCACCCGGCATTGCTGCATCAATAAAATATTCGCCCTATTACAGAAATTGTAATAATGAAATTTATTACTCAGAGATGAGACAACCCATCTGTAAAACCGATGTAGTATTGTGAAATTAGCTTAGAGGATTTTGATTAATGTACGAATCAAGTGATCGATTTTTTAAGGATTTTTGGACCCCTCCCCCTCTGCCTTGGTGGTACGTGGTGATGTTCAAAATAACCCTCATATCCCCAACTAAACATCATGTGTATTTTTAGTTACGAGAAAAAATTGTAAGATTTTTATTGTTATTTGAATATTTTGGATTTTTAAAAAAAATCAGGTAAAAATGAATGCACGCGATATCTTACAATACTTCTACCTCCCCCACGTGATATTTTGGGATTTTTTGTCAACCCCCTTCCCCTAAAAATCTCACGTGATTAATGGAGCCCCTTTATAGGACTCTTAAGTGCTGATTGCAGTTCAAAAACAAAGATAAAAAATAGTGGTGAGGTTTGTACATTGTTCAAAATAAACAAAATTTGTAACTTTGTAAAACAGTATGAAGAAAGCTAGATTAATACAAAAACAAAAAATAATAATTAATACAAAAAATGGTTTCTAATAACTATTGCTAAAATAGAGATTAACTTACCAATTTTAGAAGGTCAAATTGAATTTTGTATACTGCAATATGTACGACGTACTGTTAAGGACCACAGACAGTAAATATTTGATCTCCACTCTCATATAAACTTCCTTACGATGTATGATACTAGAAATTATTTATACGACTCGAACTTTTAAAGCTTTTTTTGTGTGCTATGAATCTGTTACAGACAAAAGATAAATGGATGAATATGCGGACACCAAATCGATGATGTAAACTTTTTTCGATTTTTAGCTTTAACACAATGAAGTGTATATGTATATTTTTGCTGGGCATGACCTTAAAAGTAGACCTTACAGATTTTTAAATAATAATATAATTGAAAAGTATATGCGATACTCGCTAATTGTTCAACATAAACAAACATGTACAAAAATAAATGAGTAAAATAAATATATAGTTGAAATGTATAAAATGACTCATGATTTAACTATTTTAAATAACAAATAAAGTCGTTAAATCAAAGGTGCAGTTTTAGTTCAGTCATCGTGTACATAATATCAAATAAGCTCTAGGCGATTTATAATATTTATATCTGTACACTAGATAAGCAAAACCTTTGAACAAAATGTATTAGTCAAAGCAAATTCCGACCAATAATTATTTGATAAAATTCTAATCGTTTCGTACAAATGAACTTTGGGCGTTACCATCCATGTCTTGTTATTACAGATATCGATGAAAATGATCCATTATTATCTTGTTCAAATATTATACTTGATGACGAGTATTTGTTCTTTTCCATTATCAAATTCTACAAATAATGTAATTGATGTAAGAGATACGTAGTGTAGGTTATGTACGTAATCGTTCTGCTGGCGTAAACCTGTTTTGCGGTTGTATTTTTGTTAAAACAGTTCCTAAGTAGATCAGTCGCATTCCACATAAATTATCTAATGTGTAATAATAAACACTGAAAAGTCACTTACTGTAAATAATTTAATGTAGAGAATTCTGTTCAAACCTACTTATCATATATCATTCATTATAGAGTATATATCTAAACGACGAAGTCCTGACACTTTACAATATATCAGTTGAGACAACAACATTTTTTAGGAATTCGTAGTTTGAAAATTTGATTGCTACTCTACGAAAGTTGCTATTTCGTTAAAAATAAAACATTTTTTTTTTGCAAATATTCAAATGTAGTCATTATTTTACAACCACCGTTTTCATTAGTTATAAAAATGTATAATATGTTTCCTAAATTATAACAATAAGCGGAAAATCATAACCAGATAACAAGAAATATTATTTTACATCCATCTCGATTATCTATATAACAAATATAGATTTCAAAAAGTCTTCAACCAAATATGCTGATGAACAAACATTTAAATAATTTAAAACACTAAAAATAAAGTAATTAAGTGAAATAGTTTGTTTCTTTATTCTGTCGAATATTTGTTTATGTTTAAAAAGCACGAATCCGATATATAGCAAATATGAACTAATTGCCATTCTCGATCGCTTCATAACAAATTTTATAATTAGATGTTCTTCTACTGGACTTATCAAAGTTCTAACACTTTAAATTTTTTAAAATCTTACTAATTATCATTTACACAGATTGCGCGAATAATTGAGAATTCATGGAACTCATGACTTTTCAGGATGATTATGCGCTGATGACATCATGCGCAATGTTGATGGTGTGAAATATATTTATATGATCTTCAGAAAAATGTGATTAACAACTTCCTTCTTTCAATTCAGGAAAACATTAGTAAACTGCAGTTTTTATTAAAGATGCTGTTGTGTAAGAGCAAAAACAGGGTTTATCAAATGCAGTTTTGTGACAAAACTAAGGATAAGACTTACTTTTGATATACTATTGGAACAGCGATTAGAGCTTAAGAGAACATACGGTTTTTTAGATGGGTTGCCTTATCTCTATGTGATGAATTTAATTATTATAATTTCTGCAAGAGTGATGATTTTTGTTATTGATGGAGCAATGTCGAGTAAAGGCTATTTTCACTTGGAAACATATTGTTATTTATATTTCCTGAAAATTGCTGTCTCTATTGCTTGACATAAGGTTGCTCAATATAAGCTGCTCGACTCATGCCATAGTTTATTTTTTTTACTGACCTAGGCTTATTTAGCTTAGGTTGTAACATTGTATCTCCTATTTTGGAATATTTTATACCTTCTTTCGAACCAGAAATAAATGTAACGAGATAAATCAGATGTGATTGGCTTGCAACGTCCACTTAGTACTTGATTCCTGCATATTGAAATTAAAATATTCACGATTTATGAGAACCTGTACATTCCTTATATAAATATAAATCAATTATACAGGTTAAAATATAAACAAGAAATGTGTCTATATGTATTAATGCGAACGTATATGTAGTTGAAACATATTAATAATTCACAATATGCCTTCAGCTTTGATATAATAGATTTATATTGATACAGTTTTTTTGTCATGACAAACTTTTACCTATTTGTTCTTGGTCTGAATAAAATTTACTCGATAAATTTTGCATTTAATGTGTGGAAAGTGAAATTATTAATTCTGTGCGAAAATATTTAAAGCATTGTATTGAACTGCATGTTGCTGAATTGTTATTTTCATATTTACATTGTTAACACAAAATATCTTTAGAAAGTGTGGGTAAAAACACAATATTGCCTTTTTCTTTTCATGTTCGCGTATGTGTTAGTATTATTTGAGTAAAAGGATAATAAATCTATGAAATATAGCTAATTGGTTTGTTTTGAGCTTAGAACTTATTACAGTAATTTTAATATGACGGGAATGTTTTATATTTTCAAAATTAGTAACGTTCTGGTCTTTATTAAAATTTCATGGTATTTAAGAAGACTAGTCAAATTTAGCAGTTGCAGTATTAGTAATGATGTTTAATGATTCCTATAATTGATTTAACATTTGCATCATATATGTAAATATAATTATATATATATATATATATAATATAAATAAATTGAAACGGCATATGAGAGCTTTACGTCTGTTTTATACAGCCTTAAAACCGGTTTGAGCCGTTATTTCAGATCTCTACTTTGTATTTTTGTTTATAAATTATTTAAGTTTTTATTATTCTTCGCATTTGGTTAACCTGATGTATATTAAATATGGATATTTTCAATTTATATCGCACGCGACATTTATTGCGGTTTTAAAATATATTTAATTTCAGTCTTATCCTGATCATATTCACTTTCCCGTTGAAATTATTTACGATTTAAGTACTTACGTGAAGCACTTTGGCCAGCTCTGTCCATTTCCTATCTTAGATAACAGATTTAAAAGCTCATAATTTAGAAGTACATAATTTTCTAAGGCCCAATAATCACCTGTTTAGGAATCCCGAAAGAACAGAAAAAAGTTTAAGATTGAGGAAAATTGTTATGTTCTGCATATTATTATTGCATTTCTTATTATATGTACACTATTATTATTTTTTGCGTGAGGACAATTCTACAATATATAATATAAATAACTACAATTATTTTTTGCGTGAGGACAAGACTGAAATATGGATGGATTAACCGTTGGATTACGGATATATGGATGAATATGAGTAAAAACCAAAAAAGGATTATAATGTTGAGATATACATTCATACTGATTGTGAGATTTACATGGAATGACCTGTTTCAAAATTGTTTGTTAACTAATTGTTAAATAATAACAATCATATAGAAGAAAAAAACAGCTACATCAGACAAAACACAATTGTATTATTTTGTTGACGGCTTCGTTTTCTGCCGCCGGTCTTGGCGCAATATTTTTTGCAATATTGCAACTAAGAGTCTAGATGAATTGAATTAATAAATCTATTTCCTCATTTGGAATGTGCACAAGTGAAGAATGCATTTTTTCCAAAGTATAATTATCTCTCCGCGATCCGACTACCTGTAAAATACATTTGAAATCGATTGCAGAAGTTAATCTAGACGCGCGCGATATATGCTGGCGAATTTCTCTGTTCATTGCTTGAGATGTTGTAGGATACGTTTGTTTATGGTGTAGTTCCGTACATGTTTACGTGTGTTACTGGAATGTAGGATACATATTTATCTTTTTGCATTCTCGTATTGCGAAATGTATTTACGCAGTGCGTTGCCGGTCCGCCTCGTTCCGATTCTCATGTTGCCTCACTGGAGAGATGCAAATTGCACGATGCGTATCATAGCAACTCAATCAATCATTTCAGGTTGCCCAGGACTAATCTCTGAATTTTCTTTTCATTTGCATTTTTTGCTTTCCTACTCGAGAAAGTAGAATAATGTTCTTCGCCAAATATTTCTGACGATCCCTACGTCCGGAATTAATACATAATAATAATAATGGGTAGTACTGTCCTGAGACGGTCAGTGTGCTGAGTTGAGCTCCAACTCAATTGAGTGTGAGAGATTTTCCATTGTCATTTCACACCGCAGCATCCAAAATATTTTTGATCTATATTTTCAAGAGAAATTGGACATCGCTACTGCACGATGCCAGGTTGTTCAGAGCGGAGATCGAAATCATGACCCCATCCACACGAGTCCGTGAGCTTAATCATTGCACCATAGAATACCCAATACCCATATTGCATAATTAATTATTTTCTTAATCTATTGAAGGAGATATTAATGAACAATATTAATTAAAAAGGGTATAAGATTATTTTAAGATTCGTACGCTGAGCTCTGTATAAATTATGCGACATTAGTGACCATCTTACACTAACTTTAAGTAAGATTTCTAGGAATGGATAGAATTCAGCAAATCAGACTGTTTAAAATCGAATATCAATTCTCTTATATTTTAATGTATTCAACATCAAATATGGTTTGAGCTTGACGTTGGTAGTTAAGATGTGATTATGTAGTGCAAAGTTTCGGCTTTGTAATCACAAAGGTGCCGAGTTCAAATTCGCCTGTAGGGCAACCTAATGTCAACCAGTAGTGATGAACATATAAGACTCAATAACACGATTCACTGAAGGCTACACCATTGGGTTGCCTTCTAATATAAAAAAACACCACCGAAGACAACCGTGGGGTTGTTCGTGGGGAGTACATCTCAACAGTTTATAGAATACTTGGTTTTGATTGCTATTGTATTTATTTAAAAAAAATCAGTCAACATTTTTGATCCAACTGATTTTTTTTATTTCTCTATAATATATTTTATTTTACAAATTTTAAACGTTATAAAATGCTGTAAATCTAATGTGATTTATAACGTATTGGAAGTTAAATAATTATCTAATAAGTTATAAAATATATCAATCATATATCAATGATTGCATCTATAAAGATAATGAACACAAATTATTTACGATACATAATTATCTTGGATTCAAATATGCCATATAAATTAATGGGTTATCTTCGCACTTGTTTGTAATTTCTTATACAACACAGTTATCTAATGGAAGTCTTATGCATAAAATACATAACACAACATACAACATTTTTCAAGAAACAGTACATCTATATATTTTTAAATAATTTACAATTAGTTGAAAAATGCCTTATATGCATTCAATATGTTCATTTCACTTTCGTTCTTTTATTCCAGCTTTAGAAATTACGCTAATAATATGTACGTGGAGTGCGAAGTTTTTTTAATAAAACAATAGAGTTACCAAGTAGACAATTCTTTTGTTTCCTCGGTTCAGTATCGCATATATTTTGTTAGTTCAGCTGTTTCTAGTCGCTTCGTTGCCGGATTGTGAATCGTGATACGTTCGTGTATACTATACTTTATACTCTTACGTTTCATACTTTATGTCGTGATTATTTTATTACTCATTACATATAATCTTGATAGTAAATATCTGGGTAGCAAGATTATCCGAAAATTATAAATTGGAGAAAATAGACACGTAAACGACTGAACGCCTGATTTTTGCTCAATCGTTTCTTTTATCACTAAATTGAAATCCAAAAAAAAATGCAGCGAAAAGAAACTTCTTGTAATGCGGTAGAGGTATTTACATACCAGAAGTGTATTTGGCTCCACCGTAGGTTAGTGGTTTCAATCAGAAGTCCCAGGTTCGATATCTACTTATGGCAGCCAGATGTCAAGCAGCAGTGACATCGGCCCTCACTTGGAAATATAGATAGCAAAATTCTTCCAAGTGAAAATAGCTCGAGATTACTGCATCAATAAAAAATCATCATTATTACAGAAATGTTAATTATAAAATCCATAAGAGATAGGACATCTATTTCTATGATGAATTGCCATCTATAAAACCGATGTAGTTATAGTTAAGTCAAACCATCACAGCAGCTTATATTACTCATAAGCTTTGATCGTTGTTCAAATAATATAAAAAAGAGAGTCTTATAAAAAGTAGTTTCTGAGTTTGTAGATTCTTATAAATGAGCGTTTATATTATATTATATATTAAAAAAGCTCTTGAACAATTTATATTTAATTTTCACTCGTTTTTATTTTATTTTTATGTAATATTACTGAAAAAAGTCAGCAAATTTAATATAGAAAGATTAGGAATTTTAAAACCTTAGTCAGTCGTTTCCAAACTTTTCGTACCTTTTCCTCGTTCTTCTATAACAAAATCGTGCGCTTTATATTTTTTTAGCAATTTAATTTCATAAATACTCAACTGATATTATAAATCAATGATCAGACTACAAATTAATATCCAATATTATGTAAAAATTGATAATAATTATTTCTTTGTTTATTTTTTTAAATCATTTTAATTTTTTTAATTTATTATGAAAATAGTATTTTGGAAACAACGGTAAACAGCGGAATGCTTATGGGCTCACCTGAGGTTGGAAACCAAGGACCTAAGTGAATAAAACCGAATTTTTCTAATTATGAAAAATACTTTGGCATCATATTTTTAACTTCCCGTAGGGCAAGTTATAGTAATCGCAAAATATCGAAAATGAAAATTTTTATATATCTTTAATATATATATATATATATATATATATATATATATATATATAATTATTTAATTATAATATTAAGAATATTTTGGTATACCTTAGAAAAAATGGATGTATGTGTGTGTATGTGTGTGCGGATACAAATTTTCGTCGACGATTTCAGGAACACGGATGAAGCGATTCGAATAATTCAAAAAATTCGATTCGTATTGATAAGGAGATGTGCTGATTAGTTTAAATTTTGTGAACATAATGTAAATTTTGTTTACATTTCTATGGGTTCCGTACCGATGTTTATCCGTTAGACGGCGACGCGGCGCTTACGCGCTTCGATATTTCGTCTTTATCTAGTTGAAGCAGTACGTTTGCTTTGAAAAAAGTTCAGAATTTTCAAAATATTTCAAAATAAATTTTTCTTCAAAGTCTTTTTTTTTTTAAAAAAAAGTAAGTTTTTGTCAAAAATGTATAGTTTCTCAAAAATCTAACTTTTTCAGAGTGATTTTTTTTTTCAAAAATGTAAATCTTTTTAAAAAATAATTATTTTTGGTACGCGAAGTTTCAGCAATTTGCCTTAAGGCACGATGACATGCGCCCCACTAGTTTATATTTGGAATTACAAATCCCTTCCTATATTCCACTATTCTATAACCAATATTCTCGCCTTCCGAGAATATAAACCTATAAGCTTTTTATAGGATTTTACGGCTGCAGGATAGGTGATTCTTGTAGATGCCTTATGGTTAAGAATAATTGTGTTTATTGTACAATTCAAAGCAAACATTTATGTTCTGTTTGCTCGGGTCGTTTGTTATCGCTCTCAAAGTGCATATCAGAGTAATAAATTTATTGTGATCCGAGTACGTAGTAGCTCGGTTAGGACCGCGGGTTCCCTGACCTAACGAGAGCTCTCGGGCTCGTGGACCGTGGACCGCGACTCATAATGACCGTAATTATGTTATAGTTAAAGCGCCGGTACACTTTCTACGGCAATATTAAAATTCTTAGTTGTCAGCATAGAAATAAATAATTTTGTTCAATCAGTGAGTTCAAATTCTTGTGTTCAAAATTTATTTTTCATAATTATTGTAATGAAGATAGACTAGATAGAAGATAGACTTATAGACAATATTCAAATTATTTTAAACTTACTATAATTAATATATTGTGTATTAATATATATAGAAAGAAAAGATTTAGAAGATTTTTGATCCTCCCGTAAGGTAAGTCACGCTTCAAAGGTTTCTGAACATTTTGGCATACCTGGATGAGTGTGTGTACATGCAGTATGTGTTTTGTATGAATACAATTTTTGGTCCACGATTCCGAGAGCATGGATCAACCGATTTGAATGATTCCAAAATTCTGATTCGTGAGGAGACGTGCTGATTCTGGCAAAGACGGGCACACCCATCTCGCAAATACATAGAAAAAGTGCAAAAAATGGAAACTCTGTTTTTATGAGGACGGTGCATCCGATTAGATGGGTTTGAAAGACATTCGATTTGCATTGAAGGCGAGACGTGCATATTGGTTTTTGATAGACAGTTAAAAAAGCAGAAAATATACAAGTAGTAGATAGACACAAAAATCGACAGGTAGACACTTGTCAGGTAAACAAGTTGACTGTTAGACAAGTAGATAATATAAAATTCAAATATTTATTGATTATCGGGAAGTTCATGCAACTTGTCTTAAGGTAAAATGCAACTTACATCTAGTTTGCATTTTTTTAAAATCTTGAACATCGATCAGAAGTTTAAAGTGCCACTTACATCTAGTTTGCATTTTTTTTTATCTTGAACATTGATCAGAAGTTAAGAGTATCTTTTTAAAAACAGTTGGATTATCTCTATTTCATATGTTTTAATATTAGAATATTTTTGAATCTGATACTACTGAAGATTTTTGAAGGACTATTTTCACTTGAAAACATATTTTCTTCTATATTTTCAATTGAAAACCGATGTAACTGCTGCTTGGATTCAGACTTCTAAAGTTTATCTATAATTTAATTGATTTTAACACTTTGGGGACGGCTGTCCACCTGAGTGGACAAACATACTTGGTGAGGTACAGGCTATTTTATAAACAATGACTAAGTTTGCATCGAAAAGTTGAATAAATTACATATGGCAGTGATAAACAATATTGTATTTTGAAAATAATTTTAAGTTATTTTAGTAGTATTTTTAGCCTTTTTCTTTGCTATATGGCCTTTTTTTTTAATATTTAAAGCGATCGAGCGCTTTTAAATATGACAAAACGACTGGTAAATTTTGTGAATTAAGCAGTAGTGAAGATGAGTTTCATACAGACAAATTTTACGAAATTACTATTCGCACCGATGATAGTGATGAATGTGATGATGATATTATCCAACCAACAAAAATAAGAAGTTCGATAAAATAAATGAAGAGCGGGAAGACATTAGCGAATGTGCCGATTCTCCTTCAATAATCGAGTTTGACATACATCAACAAACACCCCGACTACAAATACCAAGCAATATAAAACATCCAATAGATTATTTTTCAAATGAATTATGAGACAATATAATAGAAAAAATTAACCATTATGGCAGCAAAAAAAATGACTAAATATACTGACTAATCAGTGGCATATTGTAAATGCGAGTGAAAGAAAAGGGGATTGTGTTGTCTGTTCTGACAGAAAAGCACCAGAAGGAAGGCGGCGAACAAGTTTACAGCCGGTAAAGTAGATTGTTTTGAAATCGGTGCCGTCACGAAAGTGTTAAATTTATAATTTTTCTTCTGTTGATACATTTTATTTATATTATTATTTCGATTGTATACCAGCTGTCACTTTACCATGTTGCGCGAATCGCGAATGGACTACGCCATGACACCGTAGAATAAAAAAAACTAAGACCGAATAATTACAAAAAGAATCCCACCGTTATTTTGACGATTGCCACCCAAATGCTTTATATATATGTGTGTGTTATTTTTTTCCAAACAATTTAGAGAATGATACATTAAGACATGAAGTAGAGCTAGTTCAATCAGTCTTGTGTGAAGGCCATTAAATCTCAGATACGCTTTGTTTGGTTATTAGAGTCATTGATAATAATAATAGATCATTATTGATGATTTAGAGAAAGAAAATTATTGAATTAAATATAATTATATGCCTATTCATATGAATGTTCATGATATGGAAGCAGCCTATGCATTGTTTTACTCATATGTTATATTTTTTATGTATACACATAACTTTAATTTTTTTATCTTTTACTCTTTTATTCCAAATAAGTTCAATTTTGTGTTTATTACACTAATTACTTCATTATTACTAATAATAATTTTAGATACATTTATCTACGTCAAAATTTGTTTAAACAATCAATATTAATTTCTTAGCTTTGTTATCAGTTAGGGCATATTATTTGTGAAGTAATAAATCAATATATAACTCTTTGACTAAACTCTTTCAAAAATTAGTCATAACGCATACTAATGATTTGCCGGATTTCATAAATTATATTTGTTCACCTATTACAACACCTTAGAAAATTTAACATAGGTAAATTATTGATGTTTTTCTTTCCGCACAATAAAGATCGACCGATAAGCAACTGAGTTAACTCATATAATGGAATTAGGCGTATTATTAAATTTACTGCTATATTTAGCCTTGGATACCTAAAGAGTGCAAATTTTATGATGTTTTTTGTGATTTCGTTATAATCGGCTTATGCGTTAAGCTCAAATACTCCATAGGATAACTGTTATATAAACTACTTACTGATAAAATATACTGTCTTCTGTGTACATATGCAAAACTAGTTTGCATCATAATTAGGCTAAACATAACATATATGTAATTTATATTACACGAGTTTGCACTAGCTACAATTTGTTATATATATTTACACATTTAGGGGAAATACGGACAAAATGTCAGTGGTCTTTTTATAATTGACTATAGTTTTAGTTAAGTAAGAAATCTTTTATAAGAATCCTGTCAGATGTTGAGCGTCATTGTCAGTCTTGTTGGAGTAATCAGTTCACACGTATATCGCGCCTTTAAAAGTTTATTTTGAGGGTGGTTTTATATGTTTTTTTGTGGACTTAAATATTGTTTTTTAAACTTATTTCTATTAACATCAATGAACTTATGCCATTACAAGTGATTTCGATTAATTTTATTGCAATTTAGGTTTATGATGAAATTTTGATTATTTATTTTTGTTCACTTATGGACATACTTATATTTATAATGGACAATATAACATATAACTATTTTGCGAGAACTAGAGGGTACCTCATTCGAGGCCAAAAATAATTGGAACTTATCAATGGTGATTGGCTTTTAATAAGGATATTTCTATTTATTTGTGAACTGCCTTCTTAAAAATTCACTCATGTCCTTTCATTATATGTCATTTTGTGTATATGGGTTTTTGTAATAAGTTTTGTAATAAAAAGAGTAGTAGTAAAAGAAAGTAGTGTAAAAGAGTAATAGTACTTGTAGTCAATAAACCTGAGATGAGTAAAAACTATAAAGTCTGATTATTTTATAATTAAATAAATAAATATCATTAAAAAATAAAACACCATTCAATTTTGTAGGTACTTCTTGTATATAATTTGTTGTGTGTATTTATATAATTTATACCAAATTTGTATTTTATTTAATCACGTGAGCTTTATTATATCATGTTATATTATATGATTTTTGAGTTAGACATTATTCACAGTCTCGAGACGCGGATTTTTTCTACAAGTAGTGCTTTTACTTCATTTTTATATTTGATAGTTTATAACTGTTTTTGTTATTAAAGTTTACATACGTAAATCAAGTACTAATTTACATTAAACTGTCAAATACTGATCTGACTGACCAAATGTATTTCCTAGACATGTATCGATTATTTACGTTGAAAATTTGTGTACTTTGTGTATACGTGATTATTGGTATATGATTCTATCTCGTTCGCGATAAATTTGAAGTGTCAATATTTTTCTGATAGCATGAATTAACAAAACACGCCTATGTTCTTGAAAATATAGTGACGAAATTCAATATTTAATCAATATTTTTTTGTTTACTTACGTTAGTTGATCTATTTTGTTTATTTCGATGAAACGAAAATATAAGCTAAACTACATAATTTCAAAAAACTTTAGTCTAACAAGGAAGTTGTTTGATCAAATACGTAACAGAACCTATTTTGAGCTTACAAGCATCCTTTAGAACCTAAGGGGACGTTGGTCGATATATTTTGTTTATTTCGATGAATTGAAAATATAACATAATCTACATTTTCAACATACTTTTGTCTAGAAAGGAAGTTGTTCGATCAAATTTATAACAGAACCTATTTTAAGCCTACAGGCGCTTATTAGTACCTAAGGAGACGTCCATTAATCACGTGAGGCTTGAAGGAGAAGGGAGTTTTACAAAAATTTCACAAAATATCACTTGGGGGAGTAAATTACAACGTGTATTTATTTTTTACCTGAATATAAAAAAGTCCAAAATTTGAAGAAAAAAAACTAAAATTTAATGTTTTTTCTTGGTACTAAAAATATACGTGATATTGGTTGAGGTAGGAAGGGGGTGTTTAATTTTGAATATAACCCATAGACCTTATAATACATGTTATGATGTCTATGATATCACCACGTATTACTAAGGAGAAAGGGTGCATCTCCGGATCTCCGTTTTAGATTTATGTTTTGAACTTTAGGAACAATTTATTCAATGCCTTATATATATTGATTATAAATAAAAATAATGAAACACGTTTTTAACCATAGTACTTTAAATAAGAATATTTTTTACTTTAAATCCCGACACTAAATCCATTTGTTACCGTATTAGAAAATGTGCATCTGCGCGAGACGAAATTGCGCATATTACTTATTACGGGCGCAGAATTTCATAAAGGTTATGCATTAATTACGAAAGACATAAACACAAACCTGTTACCGGTATAAAGAAACAATGTTATTAAAAAAAAATAGCCTGCGTATACCAGAATAAAAATATCTTCTACATTAATTTATGACATATTTTATATTGTGCTATAAGTTATGTTCAAACTCGTTAGGGAAAATATAAATGGATGCAATATTAATTGCAATATACGAAATTGATATAGGAGATAGAACTAAAATTACATAACTCGTAGTCTGAGAGGAATTGATATTGTCTTGATGATATTGTATATTCTATATTTAACAGTCTATAGCGGATTTTATAAGGTAATCATCTATAAAATCTAATTACAAATAGTATAAATTACAGATTTACTATCTATAATACAGAATTATATATTCTCTACATAAGAAATTCAAAGTGCCCATGATGTTTACGATTAGATCAAGAAAGTGATATTTACAGTTTTTTGGCAGTTACACATAAAACGCGAATAACACATTTATGTTAGAAGTCATAAATTTTATTTATCGTCACGCTCTAAATACAAACTCTAAAAAATTCATTGTTATCAAATATATTTAAAAAAGGCAACTATTGTAACAATAGTGTTATTCAAAAAATTATCATTAATGATCAGGAATTGATCGTTGTTTTGAACATTTATTTACGTTTACGTTCAAATGTTTATTTCAAATGGTTGAAATCCTACTTTTAATCTAGTCTGTGTTTTATTTTAATTTTTAATAGAATTACCAGAAAGTGTGATAATTTTAATAAATGATCAACATAATAGATGCTAATAAACGGAGTTGATTACAATGATATTAATATTTAACTTCCCGTAGAGTGAGTAAAAGAAAATGAAAATTTTTTCATTTCTTTAATTTCAGAGGTTTCTGAAAATTTTGGTATATTTTAGAAAAAATGGATGTATGTGTGTGTGTGCGGATACAAATTTTCGTCAACGATTTCGCGAACACGGATTAACCGATTTGAATAATTAAAAAAAAAAACATACTATTTCTACTTATCTGTCTCTGATAAGGAGACGTCCTGATTAGTTTTTGGCAAAGGCAGTTCTGGCCGTTTCGGAGATACGGAGCAAAAAGTGTCAAAAATTGTATTTCAATTTTGAGATAACGGAGCATCCTATTTAAAGAATTCAAAATACATATTACTTTTATTAACGAAATGAACAACTGGTGAAATTTTTGTAAAGGTAGGTCCAGCGTTTCCGAAGATCCAATAAAAAAGTGAAAAATAATGCCATTAATGAACATTAGACATATGTGCATCGTATTATCAGGTATTTTATAAAGATTTTAATAATAAGTACAAATTTTGTGTAAATTTATATGGGTTCCGTACCGAAGTGTAACTTCAAATCAGCTATGCAGTGTGATTGCATAAAAAATGTTCAAAATTTTCAAAATAAATCAAAATACAAAAAAAATCAAAAGATAAAATAATCAAATTTTTTAAAAAAGTAAAATGTTTTCAAAAATTTCAAAACTTCTCAAAAATTTTATTTTTTCAAAGTTTTGCCAAGTTTTTTTTTTAATAATTTAGTTTTCGGTACGGTAAGTTCTAGCAATTTTCTTTAAGGCACGATGTCATGCATCACTAGTTATTAAATAGTATAATGATCAAATTCTTAGCAATCTTCAGGTATTGTCTGGTCTTAGTTACTAGCAACAATTTCAATGCTTTTCAATAATTTGTCTTTGCGACATACCCATCGTTTTAAATATCCTAATCCGGTCCTGATTATTTAAGCTCCCAGCTTCCGAGTTGAACAGAGACCAGTTTCAAACATTCCGATTTGAAGCTCTGATAGGTTCGGTATGGTTAATTTGATTGATTCCAGAAGTGTCAATGTGTATCTCGGATGTCTTCAAGAACTTATGCATTACCCTACTTAACGCATGATTCAATTCTTGGGCGACGTGAACTAGGAACTGGGAACGTTTGACGTTAATCGTTGCAGAGCACATGGTCACACGATAAATAGCTGTAATAAAAAGCAAATACAGTACACAATCGATGTAGTATTCGCTATATACGACTTACATATATCGGAAAATATATCTCTACCGTGTTTACTTTGCGCTTTGGCTTCTTGTAGCCGGATAATGTTGGCACTACGACGAATCTTATATCACGCTAGGAAATGAAGTTATCATAAACCCTATATGTAATAAAATTGGTTCAACACGAAGGTGGATTTCATAATGTTTGAGTATCATTCATTTTTTCCGCGTGTTTACATTTTATTTTCCAAGCTTTTCTATAGACCACTTGAACTTTAGGTTTCAATTTCTTGTAATTTTTCTTTTCTCGCTTTGTTCACCTTGTCTATTACCTTAACTATTAAGAACGAAATGATGAGCTTTTTCAAACATACATCAAATATTTTAATATGATAATTTTAATCGGTTACGATATAAATTACCAAGCATGTCAATATTTATACATTGTGAAAAAATATTTTTTGAATTTTATTTATCTCGAAGAAAATTTCACCGAAACAAGGAAACTAGAGTAGGTAAGGTAGAGCGGAGCTTAAAGGTCCGCGGGTAAAAAGGTCCACCAGTGATATCTCAAATAATGGTAAAGTTAAGAATATTTAACAACAATATTTGAAAGTAGAGGAGAAAAATATGTAACCTGGCATTACCTTAATTTTTGTGACGTTGCTCTCGGGAGATAAACGGCAATGTTGAAAATCTATAACAAAATTATTTTTTTTAGTTGTTATTTTTTTGGTTGTGAGCACTGTTGTTTACTTTACGAGACCTTGAAATAATTTTTAAGTATACGTTATATTTGATTTATAAAATGTATTGTTAAATTTAAGTTAATTTCAACAGTTTTTTTATATAAATTTTATAAAAGCTTACAGGTGGATGGCAAAGGTGTAAACAATAAAAAAAGTAAATAAAAAAGTTAATTCAGTTAAAAAAGCAATTTTATGAGAGATTAATTAAAGAAATAGTTATTCCAACTATTGATGAATATTTCTGACGAAATACCGGATCAAAGTTATATACAGTGCTATTTTGTAAAACATGTACCCATGAAATTTCTATTTTGCATTGGTTGAGTAATGTAACTATTATTTCGTAAAATTTCTTTAAAATTAAAAATTAGACATTGGACCTGGTCGTCCTATCTACAACGCCTATAGGATAAATGGAACCAGGTGACAAATGTTTAAAAACAGCAAAAAAAAAATACATTTTTACAATGATCAATTAGCTGGAGGTTGTACTGAACATAGTCGGATAGTTGTTTGTTTGATATTTGTTATTTTTTGTGATCTAATTTTATTTTTCACAATGAAATTGCTCAAAGTCAAATTCGACTTTTGGGCTCTGCACTACTCTATACGAACGATGATTTCGAGAGAAATGGAATTGATTTATATGTATAATTTTTTTCATTGGTTGTTTTATGTGAGATTCGATATTTATTCGCTACACAAATGTGTGTCCCAATCCCAATATTGGATATTCAGTACAAATTCAAATAACTCAATAAAAATTATTTTCTCGCAGTTATCCCTTCGGCGCTTTGTCTAAAGTAGATATTAGAAAGTATACGTCCGTCTGCATTTGATTTTCACACACGTCGACAACTGACGACGACATCGAAGGAATGCGATAGTCATTCTAACGGAAAATAATGATTAAAAACCACAGCTTTATATGCTATTAAATTGCTTATGTGTCATTAACAAGTATGATTCTTATATACGCAATTTGTGCACAGTAGTACTCGCGGACTCGACCTAATGAATCTGCAAACACACGGAATCACTTCTGATACGAAGATTGTATCAGTTCTCATGCAGAGATTGAATAGTATTTATTCAACACAGATTAAAAGACGAAAACTGTGATAGCCTAACCGGCAGTGGATGGCGGAAAATTGATTTTGCACAATACAACTTGAAGAGGAATCAGTTGCCTGAATGGAACTGTTCCTAAAGTTAGCATTGTTTGGAGACTTTCCACAGTCTTTCTAAAAGTAGTTGAGCTTTCTGTACAAAGAGGGAATTTTATTGAGCCCGTCAATGTGCTTTATATCTAAGGAATCTTTGTAAAATAACTTCTTTGCAAATAGTTTCGAGTTGAAACCTTGCATTTGTTATGCGGGCCTTCAGAAATGAATTTTAGAACGTAAAGAAGATTGTACGGAGTAATATAGAGCTCTTTCATAAAAATACTCAAATTTTATCTAAAACAAATATTTTACATAAATACAGTTATTAATTGGTGTACTCTATTATCCTGTTTGCCAAATGAAAAACTCAAATTTCACGTAGTTTATCAAAAGTGACCTTTAATAGCTTAAATTAAAAAACGTAAAGGAGATTAAACGGAGTGATATAGAGTTCTTTTATATAATGCACTTTTAGGTATTCAAAACACTCAAATTTTAGCTAGAACAAATATAATAAATAAATACAGTTATTAATTGATATACTCTATTATCTTGTTTGCCAAATTAACTTTAATAGCTTAAATTATTAATCTCCTTTCGCTTCTATAGTTTTATCTACTTGCACGATCCTGATCATCATTCTCGCAAATACTTTTTCTTCGCAAATTCTTGGCAAATCGTTTTTCCCCAGATATCTAACGATGACCCATAACTCTAGGTAATATATATATAAACGATTACATGATTCGATAGAAAAAAACTGGTAGAAACGGTAACATTTCCATTCATTTTTTGATATCAGAAGAAAATTATTACAAAAAGTCCATCACATCCAACTGGACAGAATGAAGTCTGTTTATTCATAATACAGTTATTGTGACTCAATGCTTATTTTGCAGCATTCGAAGCTATGCATAGCAATATATTTTAAAATAGATTATAAATCATTTGCTATCGTGGGAAGGATCTGTACATACAAAATGCGTACAGAGCTCAGTTTGTTTAAGTTTTTTGAAACACTTGATGTGTGTACCATGGGAATCCCTTTGACACGGGCATTTGCGTGCACTCGGTATCGATTTATGATTACCAATGGCAAATATTTATTTTTCTTCTGGCCAACATTATTTTCTGTTTTACAAACACGCACGTTATGTATAACAAATGAAAAGCACAGTCTTATTGTGGTTTTTCAAATATTTTTAAAACAATCATGTTCTACCTTCCTTCCCACCTTCTTCCAAATCAAATATATATACATGTATATATATATATA
The DNA here is from genome assembly GCF_003426905.1 of Ctenocephalides felis. Classification (NCBI taxonomy): domain Eukaryota; kingdom Metazoa; phylum Arthropoda; class Insecta; order Siphonaptera; family Pulicidae; genus Ctenocephalides; species Ctenocephalides felis. Next base: position 161,994,337 of record NW_020538040.1, read on the forward strand.
TATATATATATATATATATATATATATATATAGTAATAATTCTATGAAAATATGTTCTCGCCTCATGTCAAGGAAAACGTGTTTTGTCAAGTTTTGCATGTCTATATATACGAGTTGACTATCATTTAAATGCTTTACAAGATTAAAATATTTTGCGAATGTTACATCATACATGACATAAAGCGAATGTTTGTTTTAAATACATTTAAATTAATTTCTATAAAATTGCAAATAGAGTTACATCATGAACGTAGCGAGGTACAGCAACCGTGATGGATGATTCATGATTTTTTTTATTTTAATCAGAATTTTTTGACATGGTAGTGGGGTCTTTTATATGCCCTGTCTTTTTAAAATCTCAACAAATTCACATAATGAAGTAATTAAATTTGACTTTACACTACGTTTGTGTCATATATAGGTATATTTTGTTGACTTTCATAATAAAATCGACAAAGAATATCTCTATTTTGACGATACATTTAAAATTACTACATTATCATAGAGACATCTTATATTATTTGTATCTGTTCTTTCAGAACGACCGAGAGACCAACATACCTCACCTCTATCCTCTGAATGCTTAATAGTGTTAAAATAATTTGCATATTCAAATGTTAAAAATATTTCCTGTTTTCTCAGACGTATATTTATAAATATATTATGAAAATTTAACGCGTTTTGCCACTGATTTGTCGTAATTATCAGGACAGTATCAAATTAAATAATTTGTTAATATTGATAATTATACTAATCTTTTTTGACCAATTTATTGTCAGGTAAATTATAGATATGCTGTAAACAAATTGCTACACTGGAATATATTTTATTTTAATTCTTGTTGCAGATTATAAATAACGAGCTTTCTAATTCACATTTAACTGCATATAAACAAAACAAAGAATTTATAATTAAAAATAAACAACTTAAGTATTCTGCATTTTCTTATCGTGTTAGTTTAGTTTTAAAAGAATAATATAATTATGCTTATAGTATTACGATAAGTATTATTTGCACATTGCGCTTATTGTAAAAATATTATACAACCTCTATATTTATCGCGCTGATTCATCAAGCTTTAAGAAAAATCTTTATGTATGTATGCGAGTTTGCAATCTAATAATGAGATTTTATTATTTTGTAAACTATTGTAATTAACTAAAATGAGTAATTTGACTGTTGTTAATTTATGAGTAATAGTTTATGAAAATATATTGGGACATATTTTCTGATATAAGAAAAGATTTTTCACACAAATCTATAAGAATATAATCAGTGAATTTATTTTATTTTATATATAATTTTTTTTATCTTTATTAGTCTGAAGTTGTGACCAGATTATCCAATTAGATGCATCTTTAGTATTTTTCTATGGCTACTTGAGTCAGTCCCCTTTGCCCTAATATGCGTAGAATTTTTATCATGTAATGTTAACGAAATACGGAAGCATATATAAAACATGTCCCAAAACACAAAATTTGTTAATATTCCTACGAACTTTCACATGTAAAGTTTGGAAACTAGAAGGTCACCGGTTCTCTATTTATTATAACGCCCGGGGGCTACTATTCTACAATACGTTACTGTTGTTCATCAACTTGTTTGGGCTAGGGATGGACAAATATCGATTCTCAAATTTTATAATTTATATAGTAATATGGATATAATTTTGGAATATTGGTTTTAGCTGGAACGTTAATATTTGGATAATTTCTAACGCACTTACATATACCTAGTATTTGGCCTAAAATGAGCGAGGTTTTAATGACTATTCATATTTGTACCCAATAGATTTAAGGGGGCGTCCATTAATCACGTGATCGATTTTTTAAAGATTTTTGGACCCTTCCTCCCCCTTGGTGATACGTGCTTATATTCAAAATTATCCTACCCTACCAAACATCAAGTGTATTTTTAGTTACAAGAAAAAAATGTATTTTTTTTTTATTATTTTTGATAATATTTGAATTTAAAAAAAAATCAGGGTAAAAAAATACACGTAGTATCTTACTATACATCTCCCTTTCCCACGTGATATTTTGTAATTTTTTGTCAAACCCTTCCTCTCTCTAAAAACTTTACGAGATTATTGAACGACCCTAAAGCAGATATGGAATACGAGAATTTTAATTTTATAATATATCAATTTCACAAAAGCTGGAGACAAAATAATAATTCCATATGTCTTATATTATATAATAGGTTTGTCATTAATATTGGTTTAAGGAACATGAACCAGAAAATTCTGTTTATCATATCTACGTTCTATTTTCGAATTATGTAGGTGGACCAACTAAAATTTCTATTTAGGAGTTACCAAAAAAAATTGAGTATCAGTTTTACATGATTCAAACATATCTCCCATCCCTAGTCTCGTTCGAGTTACTCAAAAAGAGACAACGATTTTAATGTTTAAATTTGAATTTCTGGTTTTACCAAAACTACATCATTGTACTAATAAGAGTCTAATCATGTCATTTTCTCTACAGCTGGCATCTGAAAAGACATGAAATTTTAGAGCAATTTAGCGAATATCAAATGATTTATGAATTTAATACACCAAGTAAGTTTTGTTAGTACGAAATATAAAATTGTTTTTTTTATAACAATGATCGAATTGCTTATATCAAATATTTTGGGTCGATAAGATAATCTCGTCTTTTTAATGAAACACTTGAAATTTATTGAACATGATGCTATGTTTATGCATTACCTCATTTTATCTACTTTAAATATTATTCCAAGTACTTTTTCTGATATTATACTTACAAATAGTGTATAGATCACTTCATAGAAATATATACACTATACGGTATCAGTATAAAATTGTTATAGTAATTCTTTGAAATTATGACGGATTTTTCATTTTTTAATAATACTAAAAAATTTATTATTATCGCTGTTGATAATAAGCATTAAACAGTATTAAACAGAAAAGCTGTATTTAAAACAATTTCACTCATATCTTTACATCGATTTTTATGATGTATATATTTTTAGATATAGTATATAAATATGTTGAGATATGAAATTATTTCTTTAGAATTTTAATTGTAGTATCATCATAATCGAGATAATTTTGTAGCCTTACTCTAAAAAATGCGCTTTCGAGTATTTTTAACATATTTAAAATATTTATCAGATTAAGAAGCAATTCACAATCATGATATATACATACATACACACACATATAATATATATGTATATATATATATATATATATATTTAGATTTAAAAGTCGCTTTGGCAGATTTGATTTTCGGATACTAGGGATAAAAATAAGATACTTTGCTAAAGAAACGATACCTCCAAAATGAATTCTGATGTCCTGTGCATTGACCCAAAGATAGGGGTTGAATTTTGAAAAATTCTGTTTTAGCCCATTTTGAGTGCTCCAATCGCGTCCAAATTTATGACAAACTGACTTTGGAAGGCCGATCCACCTATGCCTATGGTTTACCCCCTGGAACCTCCCCTTAGAGGTCTTCCATACAAAAATTGCACAAAATCATCGTTTTTGGCGACAATATTAGAGAGCCGTGCAAAATTTTCAAGACTTGAAACCAAAAAAGACTTCAAACAATAATTTAAAAGTTTTACATAGTTTTAATTACATATGTTATGATTAAAAAAAATTTATAATAAAAATAAATCGCTGATTTTTATCACGTTGAAGTACTCGAAATAATGCAACATTTGTATTGGGGACCTCTAAAGGGAGGTCCCAGGGCGTGAACCATGGGCATGGGTAGATCGTCCTTCCAAAGTTACTGGGGGGTCGGTCATACATTTGAACATTATTGGGGCGCTCTAAATGAGCCAAAACAGAATTTTTTAAAATTTAACCCAATCTTTGCGTGAATGCACAGAACATCAGAATTCATCAGAGATATGGTTTCTTCGGCCAAGTATCTAATTTTGATCCCTAGTATACGAAAATCATATGTGCCTATGCGACTTTTTTTACCCATACCAATCGACCCGCCCTAATAATGATGCAATAAGTAAGTCAATAATTTTCGAAATTTAATTTTTTTATCAAAAAATATAGGATTGCTCAAATGATAAATTTTCGAGCATTATTCAATCTATTTGTACACTTCTTAGATTGCGCACATTTTAAGAATATTGCATATTGAATTTGTGTCAATATGTTCTTTTTTGTCTGCGTTCATGAAAATAAGTCTAGTGAGAAGTCATTTGCGAATTCGGGATACATAAATTATAAATATGATTTATTAATAGCAAGTTTTACCACTGAGTTTATTAATATAAAGGACTAAATAATAACTATATGTAGATAGGTATGAAAATTTACTTATGTTTTTGCTCCATTCGGTTAATGACACTTGACCCGCAACTTTTATTGTGCATTAAGCACTCGAAATCGATCCCAGCTCCAACCGCCGGTCTGACACTTTGGTTAACAATAAGGTCATTGCTTTGCAGTATTCGAATTGTTTCTTATACAATAAAACTTATTCTTATCCGTAACATATTACGAAGTTTTCAATTTTCATGCCACATTTATCGTTCTTATTTAATTATCATTATATGCATTATCGCTAAATAAAAACAGTTCTTCTTTTCATAACTTCTAAAGGAATATCTGGACTTGAGAATACTAATGATGCAAATAGAAAACATTTAGAATCGGCATGCACATAATTACATCAATGGTGCTAATGATCATAACAGGTCAAACGTTTTGTGCTAAATTTATTTATTCCTCATTGAAATACATCCATTGTCGCGGGTTTATTTAAAAAAAATTATATATAATAGATAGTATTTAGTATATTTATTGTGAATTATAATACAAATTAAACGAGAATCATTTCATTATCTATTGTTACGCACGCGGTTCGAAGTTGATGCCAGCAGTAATCTGTAATGTTTACTTACTAATTATATCTTCCCGCACAACAAATATTTTACATTCAAAAAATATATTACTATCATTGTGTTTTTTCATATTTGCTAGCTTTTGAAAACAGATATTTTTAATTTTTATATTTTTTTAAAGCTTTATATAAAGTATTTCTATGAACGATATATATTATATATAAATATAACATTTAAAATATTTATTTTATTTTTATTCGTATATGTAATACACTTACAATATTATAACATAAATATTTGATATCAGCAAAACTGCTGTGTTTTCCGCAGAAGTGCCGCTGCTATACAGAACAGCGTGTCCGTTAGTATATGCTGGACGGACCAGACACAACGATTTATTTTAAGATATCAGTATCAATAAAAATGTATTGAAAAATTGAAAATTACGCTTCTAATGGTCTAGAAAATACAATGAAGGACGAGAATTCTCAAAAGATCAACTCATAGAGATAAATCTTGAAGTAAAGGCAAACACATGTCGTCCATGGATGACATCTAGCTAAAGTTAGCACACACAGCACGCCATGTGGATGTCGTCCATAGAGGATATTCGTAGCGAAAGGGTTAATCCATAATTTCTCAATGAGTTGTTGAAATTTTATAAACAGTCGAACACTAAATAGAAAAAAAACAAAATTAATTGACTTGCGGTGTGAGAACATTTAAAGACCAATAATATTGTACGAAAATTACATACATAACTTATTTGAAACTGCTAACAGACATATCTAAAATATTCAGGTCAATTTTTGTGTACCTGATAAATAGAACAATTTATATTTTATTAAAGTAATAAATAATAATCAAAATAACATATATTCTATGGGTCATGTTTTTTGGACATTTTTTTCTCAACGATTGAGTTGTTATTCCAACATGTCATTATTATATACAATGTCTATATTAGGACTAACAATTGTAAATCAACAAATTGGCTAAATGTCCTTAACTGGACAGTTTTAAATATAGTAGTGATAAAAAAAAATTCTCATCCTTCTGACTATATTCAGTTGGTAGATTTTAGCACGAATCTTGAAGACATAATGACGAATTACTAAACATAGTTAAAAAGAATTCAACACTTTTAAGAAATAATTTTATGAATTTTATAAACTCTGCCACAACAAATATTAGATTCTAATATAATCCACATGTGCTCAATGCTTGAGATAAATGTATCATGAATAATTTACTAAGTTTACACTTCTAATGTCAGACAACTTCTAAGGTCGAACATATGATAAATATGTCATTAGCGAATTGTATTAAGTAATTACATACTTTTTCTGTTATTGCCGAATATATATGTAGAGCGTTTGTACGCTATTGCTCCTCTTATCGCACCCGGTAAATGCTGATAAGCGCTTACACCTTAGTCGCACTCGATTATTCCTTCAGTCGAGAACGATCCACTACAGTTTGAACATGTGTTAATGGTTATGTGAATAAAAAAAATTTTGGTAATTTAGTGGAATGTGAAAAAATCTGAATTGGCAATTATGCATAGACAATACAGCAGGGTCGTTACCAGTAGTCAAGCCAGTGGTAATTGTTAATTATTACTAATTAATAATAAGGAATAGTATACAGAGACTTGGAGATTTTTTGGACTTATTTGATTTGAATGTCCAAATAATTAGCTTTTCTAATCAAGCACAATTAAATTTTTAGATAATTTAATGTGCGTCAAAGTGATTACTGACAATGAGTTATCTCTACATAGTTATGTAACGTTATCACATTCGAAACTGCAAGACCATAAAAAATTATAGGAAATGTTTATACATAAATATATATTTATGATTCTGCGGTTAATTGATTATTTATTCGATTGTTTGTGATGGTTATTTATGTTCTAAAATATTTTCCATGAGAGATAAAAACGAAAAAAGAAAACAAAATAATTAACAACTTGACGTTAATTATAGTGCTCTTATTGCAATATTCTTATTAAAGATGTAATTGGCTGCCGTCTTTTCAGTCCCCACATTTTAAACAAAAAAATATCACTTATTTCGAAAAACACACCTAAATCATTTTTACACTTATATTGCGAATCAAAAATTCTTACCGTCAACTATAAATTAAAGTAAATACAATTTTATAAGCAAAATGGAAATGATTTCATTTAAAATTTAACTTAAAAAATTGGATATAAATATTACTTCATTCATATCTCCAATCGAAGGCTCTTTGCCCTCTCGATTTTTATTCCCAAATTGCTAATACTTAAATATTTTGCACTGTCCGTAAATTTGCAAAAACAAGTAAAATGTGAATATTTTTACTTGTCAAATAAAAGAAGTTAAATATTTTCATTTTAAATCATTTAATTTAAAATAACTTTACATTTTTTTTAAATTCAACTTACAATTATAAACATACAGATATTTTTTGTTAGTTAACTTTTACTTAGTTAGTAATTTGTAAACGTTGTCGAGTAATTTTTGTTTCAGAAAGTCGTGGATTTTTTTAATAAAATTATCTCAATGACAATAGAAATGTTAATGCACTTTTGTTCATATATATGACGAACTTAATATTTAATAACTACTTACTTAACCTTAAATCAGCGGTTTCCAACCTTTTCTTCCTTGCGCCCCCCTTTCGAATGAAAAAAATATTGCGCCCCCCCCCCTTCTTATTTTTCTAACAATTTAATTTAAATATACTTAATATAACTGAAATTATGCCAAATAATACACAGTATTATAAAAATATACATGCAAACATAACTATTTATTATAAGAATTTTTTTGTTTCACATAAGTAAGATCTCACATATGGTGATAAAATTTCTAAAGCATTATTTGTCAAAGTGGGAAAATCGTCCTTTACTGGTAACCAAAACTTAACAACATATTTTCGTCCTAAAACATCTGTTTCAATGTGCTATCACTAAATAAATCAATTATCATTTTCTGCTCTGCTGTTGAATGACCAAAATCATCATGATACTCAATGACAAATGGATTTCTAATCCATTCGTATTTGGACGTAATTAGATAAAATAATTACTATATATATATATACTACTAAATATTACTACGTAGACTAGTCATATGACTGATATAATAATAAGATCTTTACTTACTTCTGTTTCATCAGTAACACAAGTAATTTTAAAAGTGGGAAACATGTTAAAGTTATAAAGTTATTTATTACTAGCTATACACAGTTCTAATTTTTTCATAAAAGCCGTAATCTTGTCTTTCTGAACAAAAGCACGAATTTGAGATCCTTGCATTGATTTATTTAAATCGCTAAGTCTTTGAAAAATATCAACTAAATACGCAAATTTTGCGAGGAACTTTTTGTCGTAAAACAAGATTACTCCGTCTCTTTTGTTATCAGCAAGAAATATAGCAATTTCTTTTTTGAGCTCAAACATTCTTAGAAGTACTTTAAGTATTTTGCTGATTTGTTTTTGACAATTACTCAGCATTTAATAATAATATTTTTGAAACAGCTTTGCGCCCCCCTTGGAACGGTATGGCGCCCCCCCAGGGGGGCGCGCCCCACAGGTTGGAAATCACTGCCTTAAATGTTAACTTGAATCATAAAAATTATGTTATGACCCAAGATTTATATCGATAAAAACTATATATTATAAATATATAATTCAATACTCAAGGATTAACTGATAAATAAGATAAAGGATTAAATTCCACTTACATCGATGTAGATTTATTTGCCTTCTCCGGGGTCAAGATTTAAAAATATTTAATAACTCTAATTAAAAGTGTATCAGACAAGCAAGTTTCCCATTGTTTTTAATGCAACACACCTACCTATTAAAAATCTATTAGCTTCTTTTTTTATAAAAAAAGTAATGTGATCGAATCACAAGCCAACCTGAACTCGAGATAATATGCCAACCTCAATTCAACTCGTAGTTACATTTATAGTATGCCTCGGAGCTTATATTGTGGGTTTTTGTGGGTTATTATATATATTGTTTATATCTGGAACGACATTAGAAATATAGAGACCTCCGGATTTTTTAAATATTTGATGGTAGAAATTCCGAAGTAATTTGAAGTTTAAAATTGGTTATTTATTTAATATTTACATAGATATTAAAAATATTAAATTTTTATGGTCTGATTAACTTGCTTGATTATAACCTGAAATTACATTATATTTTTATTATTTCTGGTTAAATTACAATCTCTTTACTATTATCTTAACACGTTCACTGATAGTTTTGTCAACAGATGGCTATTAGAAGCCAAAGGAAAGTTGTTTTTTCTGGCAGTGATATATTTTGAACAGTATTTTTGACTTAATTATTTCTACGGAAAAGCTTCGATAACCTATTTTCACTTGATACAATATTTGAGATCTATATGATATCACTTCTGCTTGGTATCAAGCTCGTCAAGGTATTCTTACCACGGCCAGCTCTATAGATAATACTAAAAAGCAGAATAAAATTATAATTAGTTTTAGCACTCTTAGAAATTTAGCACAAGTAGAAATAATTGACAGATCTTTCGATTTTACGAGACTTACCCTTAGTTTTTTGGCTCATTTTCAATAAGCAAATTCGGTTCGTCAGTTTTGTATCTGCATTTATAATGCTAAACGGTTGATTTGGCTTCGGTGTTCACACATTAGACTATGTCAACATTTAATTTTATTGTTAGTACTGTGAGCTCATTGTATCTATTATTGGACACAGTTGTAAATTTCATAGTTTTTGGAACGTTAATTAATTATTTTATACCTCTAGGCGTAAAGATATAAGAGAAATAATGAATCGTTATCCATTTTTGTTGCCGAAACGTATTACATGGTATATAAGCAATTCAGGATTTGTTTCTTGACTTTCTAGATTTTAAAACTCTTTTATATTAAGTGTAGATTTTTATAAAGTAGTTGCAAAACCGAATCAATTTAAAAATTTAATCCCCAATTACTCACTGAAAAATAAAATCACTGTTTTATGACAAAACTATAAATGTGATAATATTCTTACACCTTCTAATCAATATCGTACATACTTTCCACATCATATTTTTTATTATACCTGGAATTTACGAATTACTACAGATAACGTTAATTTGAAGCGAGCGAAGTATCTTTATCAAATCGATTGATTGATTAGAGTTAAATACCATATATGATAATGATAAAATAATAACAGTAAATACTTTTAAGTATCTTATTTTTCATATTCATGTAACTAATTGTTAACTAACATTTTCAATTTATTCGGTTTACAAATATATCGACCTTGGTAAACCATTATGCAGGTCATCTGCGTTTTATTAAATATGTTATCAGCCTGTCAATTTAATTGCTGATATCATTATTAAATAATATGAAATATTACCAGATAGAAAAAATAATATAATTAAATTCAACTGTGTGATAAAAAAAAACTATGCAATATATTATATTGAAAATATCAAATAAAAATTCGGAATGCGATTGTTCTTGTTTTAATAATGGGTACTTTTATTGCTCAGAATGTAAGTTATTATAAATATATTTATCTCAATAGTGTAAGGACAGTTAATAATTCAGTCTTATACTATTAATGTATCGAATATTATTCGAAATTATTGACTATGCTCATAAAAACATCTTGTTGATAATTAAGAATAGTATTAAAAATAACTTTATATTATTTTAACCCCTTGCTCAGTTGCACTACTGAACGCACAGGCACAATGATATAGTTTAAGATATATCTATGTTTATCAAAAAATGTTTTAAAAAATTAAGAATTACGCTTCTGATGAACTATTTTATATTACAATAAAAGACTATAATTCGCAATACTTTAACTGATAGTGATAGATCTTGAAGCAAACGCAAACACTTGTCGTCTATGGACGACATCCGTAGCGAAAGGATTAATTAGCTAGCATCCGCTAAGGAATGTTTTTGCAAATGTAATATTTTAGCTATGTAAATAATATAAAAAATGTACTATCCAATACATCTAATTTTATCATCTAAATTAAAATTTAATTCATATAATCATTTAAATTAAAATTAATTTGCAGTCTAATATTTGTATATAATATTTTACATAAAAGTAAATATACTTTGTATTGTAAGTAATTCATATCACATACTAATATTAATAATTTACTTTATTCATAATTTTGTCATAATATTTTTAAGAGCATAACCTATTTCCTTCTTAAACTGAACAATATATTACTAAAATCATAAATTGCAATTGGACACAGCAATGTATATTTTACGACTATAATAATTTCACTCTATCCACATAGATGGGCTAAATTCTAATGGTTTTATATACACAAACAACGGTTTATTCGTGTACTACAATGTTCACAATTCTCATAATGCATACATAATTAGTGACCTCCTCAATTAAAAAGCATAACTCAATGAAATTCCTACAGAAAGCTGTTGAACGGGAAATCTGTACGTTTTGGCTTGTAATACAAGAACCACGTGCTAAGCTTTCAAACATGACAACACGCACATGTTTTGACAGAGCTGTATTGTAAACAATCGATTGAGTATTTCTACAGTAGTAATTCGTGTTCGTGTCAGATGGAAAAAGACTTATTTTCATTTTTTATTATTATTATTTAAACTGCGATCAGAACTTAAGTCTTGTAAGCTGTTGTGATGATTTGACTTAAATAACGGTCGTTTATTAATCGCGTGAGTCTTAAAGGGGGGTGGGGGTCTTTTGACAAAAAAATCGCGAAATATCACGTGGGGGAGGGTTGGGTTATAGTAACATATCACGTGTATTTATTTATCACTTGAATTTTAAAAAAAAGTCTGATAATTAAAAAAATTAAAAATTTTACGATTTTTTCTATTTATGATAGATTAGTGATGTTTGATGGGTGATGGGAGTGATTTTGGATATCACCAAGGGAAAGTGACCAAAGGACCAAAAATCCTTAAAATTCGATCACGTGATTAATGGACATTCTCTAAAATTTTCGTTTGTTTTATAGAACCCCGTCAGTTGTCCTATCTATATGTAATGAATCTTTATTATTAAAATTTCTGTAATACTCATCAATTTACTGATGCATCAAAGCCACGCAAGGGCTATTTTTACTTGGAAACATTTTTTTATCTATATTTTTAAGTGAAAACCGATGTCAATACTGCTTGTCATCAGACTGTCCGAGGCTGGTTTCGAGGTTACCTTGGACCTCTGATTTAATTCCCAAAGCTCTAACCACTAATCCATGGGGAAGCTTTTAGTTTTTGAAAGAACCCAGCGTGTGATTCGAATGATTCTTGTGTATTGACGGAATAAAGAATTGCTTAAATTTTTGGGGAGTCCAACGGTTTCGGAGATCCCTTAGAAAAAAAATTTAAAGCAATGCTATTTGGCGATCAAAAATTATTATTAGATAGACATATGCTTTTCCAATTATCAGATATTTTTATAGAGATTCCAATAATAAGTACAACTTTTGCACATTTCTATGGGTTCTGTACCAAGATTTATAATATTTAACCGTTAGACTGCAATGCGGCGCTTACGCGCTTTGATATTCCGCCTCTAAAAGAGCTAAGCAGGGGTTTGAAAAAAATCTAATTTCACAAAATTTTTAAAAAATATTAAGAGTCTTTAAAATTTTTAAAGGTACAGAAATTTCCAGCAATTTGACTTAAGGCACGGTGCCTTGCACCACTGGCAATATGGGGGCGTCCATTAATCACGTAAGGTTTTTCGGGGAAAGGGGGGTTTGACAAAAAATCACGAAATATCACGTAGGGGAATGAGGGGTATTGTATGATATCACGTGTATTTATTTATTACCTGATTTTTTTTTAAAGAATCCAAACATGTTCAAAGAAATTCAAAAATTTTACAATTTTTTCTCGTAACTAAAAATACACGTGATGTTTGTTGGGTGGGGTTAATTTTAAATATCACCACGTATCACCAAGAGGGAGGGGGGTCTTAAAATCCTTAAAAAATCGATCACGTGATTAATGGACGCTCCCTATGATATTTTTATTGGGTGTTTCAAATTCAAATTAATTTGATGGAATTCTATACTAATTATCCTTACCTTCAAGGATAAAAAATGATAGAACCGTTGCAATGGAAAGTAAGAAATTTGGGGTAAAATCAAGTTCAAATAAGAAAATAGGGGTTCGGTCAAGATTGTTTATTTTATGTAGTATTTTAATACACCTCTGGCCGATAACTGTACACCCTTCAGTTCCAATGGATTAAAAAGACGAGTGGGAGATTTGGAACGATCGCGATATTGTACTCTGCTTAACTACCGCATATAACAATGGGCGACGCGTGTTGCTGCTATTAAAATTCATAACTGGCGGTGCGGTGTGCGTTGCTTCAGCTCCGAGCCCCGTAACTCCAAGTGTCCGCTGTGCATTTCTTCACGGAGGCGCTGGAGATGCAAAAACTATAATCGATTATCGTGGAGATTTATAGGAAATATATTTTTAGAATGGACAAAGAAATGATATTGTCCAGCAACAATCTTCAATTTTCAATCTGTCTTACTTGCTCGTTTGTATAAGAACAATATGATTTTAAATCAGATGCAGGCGGAACAAAATTAAATTAGCATAAACTTAAAATTTCTCTGTGAGAAAATAATTATGTACATACTTAGATTTAGAAACAAACAAAATCAAAATACAAAATACAATGAAGACTGTTTAAATAATTTAAGGGGGTATTCTAGTGTAGAGGCATGAATTTGTAATTTTTAAATAACTGTAAAAAAACAAGGTAATTCATTTTATACTATTATCTTTTTTATAATTTCCTTATCAAATTTTCGAAAGTACAAAAAAAAAATAATAATTTTAAAAATTAGCAGTGGTTGAAATGAGGGTCTCAAAAAGTTGAAACGTGACCATGCCCACGATTGTAACCCTCCTAGTAATCCGAAATAAAAAAAAATGTTATCAATCTAGAATAATGTCGTAATGGTATCAACTAGGATTAAGTTAAAAAATCATTTTTGAGAAAATGGTGACTGAAAAAAGGATCAATTTCTTACCACTTATTTGAGTTTCTCGAATTTAAAGTAGTAAAAATTAAAATTTGGATATGAAGCTAGTATATGCCTGAGTGAAGTCTATAAAGAAGATTCTCCACAAATTTTAAATACATCGGTCCAGTAGAACTCGCGAAATCGTGGCCGTCGTATTGAAAAATACAGTTTTGAGAAAAACGCGTTTAAAGTTTTGCAAAGGGAAGGAAACAAAAGAGGATTATCATGGTAAAACAGATGTATCTCCGAAGATAATTAAAATGTTTGAAAATCACCTCGTACACATATTCTTAATTAGTTTGAAAACATGAAAAAAAAAAACTATTTTTTTAAATTTCTACACTAGAATACCCCCTTAATGTCTTGGTGTTATGATGTTTGATATTATGTCTACATTTAAGGCATCTTCAAAAGATGAAATCCTGTATATCCATTAGTTCTGTAGAATTTCTTTAGAAATTTAACAGCTTTTATGAAAAATATTTAGTATCAAAAACGAAGAAAATATTTTATAACTAATGATACTTGATTATAACCAAAAATAGGTATAAATGAGACTTCACAAGTAATTAGTAAAAAAATCTAGATTATATAGGGGATAGTACCACCGTGGAATTTGTGATTGATTTTTAAAGTATTTGAAAGGGTAATGAATGGAAAAGTTGAATACTAAATCCATCAATTGAATTAAAAGAAGTTGTAATCTTAAAATTTGGTCATTTGATAGTTCTATTTCTTGTATGGTAGTAAGAATTGGAAGATAAATTGAAGTGAGATCATTTCTACAATTTGTCAGTGGGGTGAACACGATTCTTTGAGTTTTTTTTGAAGTTTGAATGCACGTTTTAGAGATTCTGAGAAATCCCAAAATTGAATGTCGTAGGCTAAATATGAGTAGAAGTTGGAGTGATAGATTGGAAGAAGACAATTTAAAAGTACTCTTACAAAACAAGCTCTGGCAAGTTTAGATATTAATGATGAATAAATATGATTAGGGTAGAGCGGAGCACAAAGAAACAATTTGACTTTGAACAATTATATTGTGAACCAAACCAGATCTTTAAGCAATTATATCATGAACCAAACCAATTATATCATGACATATAACACATATCAAACAAACAACTATCTGACTAACAACTAACTTCCTTCTATAGTGAATCTAACATAAAATTAAAAGTACATCTTGTAAAACAATTAAATAACTATTCTTAAAAATTATATTAAAGTCTCGTAAGCTAAACAAGAGTGATCGCGACCAAAACAACTAACAACGAAAGAAAATACTTTTGTTATGGATTTTCAACTAATTCCGTTTATCTCTCGACAGCGACGTCGAAAGAATCAAGGTCATTGCTGGTTATACATCTATTTCGCTGTACTTTCAAATATTATTGCTAAAAAATTCTTAACTTTACTTGTTCAGATATCAGTAGGGACAATTTTACACGGGAGGGCAAAAGGTCTTTAAGCTCCGCTCTACTCTATCCCAATCCTTTGAATTTGAATTCCTAAAAATTTAGAGACGGCGGAAAAGTTAGAGGAAAAATTGTTAACAATTGGGGAATTGATCTCGTTATTAATTAATAAAATAAAATAATTAATGGGGAACGAGATCAATTCCCCACTTTCGAAACGACATTGAGTTTTATCGTTATTAAGAAGTTATTAGAGTTAAATCAGTTTGAAATAGCAATGTCATTTTTAAAGGTACTGTTATTGCTAATTTTTAATGATAATAGACATGATAGGTTACGGTCAATAGGTTCAGATCTCTATCGTTCCGAATTCCATTTTTGCGTTAAAGCATCGGAAGAGGCAGCCGCACAGGCGCGCGGTCTTGCGGTTCATTGCAATCACGAGACATAGATACACGGACAGATAGAGTTTGTGTTTTTGTTTTGTTCTGAAGCCTGACAGCTTGACATAAAATACGCATGTACAAAAGCATGCTTTCGTAATAGGCGCACTGTGTTAAACACACACTCGTTATTGTGTTTTGCGATTACAATTAATGACCGTTTCCCTTTTTGGTAAAACATGTTGACAATAACAAACCGCTTTTGGTACTCGTAATGCAACTTTGCAACATTGCTTTAATTGATTATCTACGAAATTGATTTAAACGAATGGCCGCTCAATGATTTTGCGCCAAGTATGAATATATGTTCTAGCGTATAACTAATATTTTTCATGTTTGGTTGAAATTTGCATATGGTGAAATTGATTTAAATAAAGTTTCTGAAGTGTTGTAATTGACTTGAACATGATTTTGTAATAGAGATAAACAGTGAAATATGCCATATTTTAAGTGGTATGCCGGTTCTTAATCTTTTACCCGATTATGTGAAACATCACTTTTACAATTTTAATTAAGGATTATGTATATAAGTCTTCATATTCATTCATTTTAACATTTTTAACTTCCCGTAGGGTAAGTTATTGTAATGGGCCGAAAATCGAAATTGAAAATTTTTACATTTTTTGACGTTTTGAAGGTTTCTGAACATTTTGGCATACCTCAGAAAAAATGAATGTGTGTGTGTGTGTGTATGGATACAAATTTTCAGGCACGTTTTCGGGCGCACGAATCAACCGATTTGAATGGTTCAAAAACATTCGATTCCTATTGATAGGGAGAAGAGCTGATTAGTTTTTGGCAAAGACAGGTCCAGCCGTTTTGGAGATACGGAGCAAAGAGTGCAGAAAATAGAAATCGAGTTCTTCAGAGAACGGAGCATCCGATTTGAATGATCTAAAAAAAATTCAATTAGTAATGATTGGGAGAAGTAGTTATTAGTTTTTGGCATAGGCAGGCATAACCATTTCGGAGATACAGAGCTAAATGTGCAAAAAATGGCAGTTTTTGAGAGAACTAAGCGTCCGATTTGAATGATTTAAAAAACTTTCTGCTTGTTTTAACAAAATAATTGATTTGAAAAAAATAATGTTTTTGTTTCAAAATTTTTCTTTTAAATTTTTTTTTTTCAAAAAAAAATTTTTTTTTGTATATTGAAAATAATTCAGGTTTTAATCGTAATTCTGACTAAAGTTCTAATGTACTTTAAACAAATATGTTTGACTTTGCAATTCAGTTTATATAATTCTTATAAATATTAGACAATGTTACAATATTTATAATAATCTATTTGAAAACATTCAATATTTCTCAAGCATTTTGTTACGGTACGGGAAGTTCCAGCAATTTGCTTTAAGGCACGATGCCATACACCCCACTAGTTATATTTAATATAGTGCCTACTATTTCAATTGGTTAATTATTATTATTAATTTATTGACCAGATGTTGATTTATCTTTTTAATAAAATATTTGCATGGTTCGCAATACTGTAGTATAGGTGTTAGGTTTAATCCACCTGTAAATTATTATCTATTGTCTAGGTCTAATAGTCATAATTTCAAGTCTGTAATGAAAGTTGCGCGTTCTTAATGTGAAGAAATTTAATTAACCCAGACATTAACGTACGTAAAATATAAAATGGAAACTACGGCAGAAGACTATTTATCTGATTTACGTTAGCTTTATAAGAAGTGATTTGTTACTGAACATTACAAGCGTTATCATAGGACTTTCGAGTAGAGATCGAAATGAGTCCGAAGTGAAATTATAAACGCAGCCATTCAAGTTACCGTGAGCGTTCTGCATTGAATTAATTAGCATGCTAGAGAAAAAATTCAAATAAAATGCATACGATCTGGGTCATAAACATGTATAATTAAGTCACGACATACTTGTTGTTTAAAAGAGCATTTAGAAATTTAATAAAACAAATAACAGCGCGTGGTCATTATGTAAAATGATATTTTCTTAATTTGTATCCGACCTTTTTTACTATATCGCATACTAATTGGTAAATCATTAAGCTGATCAAAAAGTTAGCTTCATGTTGAATATTAATATTTTTCGTTATGCTGTAGAAGTCATATTGGTTAAGACTATTTTTCTAGGGACAGTTGTGACAGGCATAAAAATAGATTAAAAATAACTTACCCTACGGGAAGTTAACAAAAGGAGCAAAATAAACTATCTAACAATAAGCAAAAACAGCAAAAACTTACAGCAAAAATACAAACAAAGTGATCTGTCTGTATACAGTTATCAGTTATGATTCAAAGAATTGGAACATGAAATCTTACTTTTGACTCTTTAAAAGCAATGCGGTCTACAGATCATGTTAATGAGTTAATATAAGGCATTGACTGGAAACTTGTTCAAACAATCATTCTTTATCTTTTTTCCTTTGGACCCTATCTGAAAATCAGTAAAGTTTAGACTGTCACTACCGTACCCAGTCTTCCCTATCTCATGAAACGGATTAGTACATATGCCAACATGGATATGTTAGACTATTTTCACCTAGAACTTATGGTTTAACCATATATGTTATTTATTACATATGCATTTACATCACCAATTTATATCATGGGAAAATATCACTCTCTAATTTAAAAAATAGTAAAAGTTCAAACGTTTTCACTAGTCATGCAGCTGCCTTAGAAACTGGTATATGGTCGTAAAAAACTAGTTTATTTCTGAATCTGAATATATTTAAAAATAACCTTAATTATTGAAAGATAGCAATCGAAAAGCAATAGAAATACATTTTATATCTGTATTTTAGAAATATTTTTTTTCATTTAATCTATTTAGCATCTGGTCAAAATAGCTGAAACAACGTTGTTCAGCGCTCGGTTCGGCTTTAATTTTATTGTATCATGCGGATTTATTTTAAACAAACAAGATCATTGTACTTCTTAATGAAATCATGACAATGCAATAAAATTTTATACATAAACGTTAATACTCGTGCAATGTTTTTAAGCACTAAATGTTGTTAGCGGTTCGTATCATAATCTCTGACGGACAATGCTGCCGGTCAGTATATCTTTGTGATATTTTCTTTGTATTTTGACCCACAGGGCAGGGCTCTTTAAATAAACTACTTTTCTGACTGTTTTATATCTTTGGCTTTATTTTTTTATTATTCGCGGTGTGATCAGATTTATACTATAGCGATGGAGATGGCATTGCCAAGGAAAGAGAGGAAGATTTGAGGATGAAATCTTAAAAAAATCTGTGTATTTTATTGATTGCATGCGGTTAATTTTTCCATATTTAAAATATTACAAATTGTTTTATAAATTATAATCATAAGGATTAAAAATATATTTTTTATTTATTGTGAGAAAAGAAGGTTAAAATGTTGCGGGAAATTGTGTTATTATTTTTTACTGTGGTACTAGAAATGCTGTTAACGATTATGGTTCCAAAAGCTTAAATAAACAAAAGTAATAAAAATGAACCACAATAACCGATGATGATCACAATTTCACCAAAGCTCTAAGTTGCACTTAAAAGCTCATAATTTTCAAACAATGTGAGATATTTTCCATCTAATTTTTTTCAGGACAGTTGCGGTCAATACTATCACCCTGTGCTTGCTGGTTGAACTTTTATAGCTAATTGTCAATATAAAGGCGTCAGTTATTCAAAGGTTCAGTTAAAATAATAAAAATACATTAATTGTATGCGAAAAAAAATTAAACTCTTGTTTCCATTGTCGAATCGGACATAGCGTTGTTTTTATATGACCTCATTTCTTTATATAAAACTACAAATACCCAAATCCGTACAATTAAAGCCTTACCCATCAATTTAGCGAAAAGAACAATGCACTCGTGACATGGTGAGAATTCGCCGATGTTCAAATCGCGTAGGTTTTTACGATACTCCTCAACCGTTTCAAATCAACACAAAAAAACTCATATGGATTTGAATTGAATTCGCTAATTATAAATATTTGAATATAAAAATAGAAAAAAATCCTTAGCTTGATCAGTATTTGTAAAATTTGTTTTTATTGTCACATATGTAATACTATTAATCTCTTTTTGCGAGCAATTTTGTTTTCACAATTTCCTATTCAGAAAAGATAAACTATTTACATAGTATGGTTCAAGGTATTTTCAGAGAGCCTGATGACAAGCTTATTCACTTGATATGATACTATCTATATTTACAAGGTTTTCACTTGTAAATATAGATAGCAATATGTTTTCAAGTGAAAATAGCACTTTCCTGGCATTGCTGCATCAATAGAAAATTTATCAATATTACAGAAATTGTAATAAAAACATTTTCACATAGAGATAGGACTATTGTTGGGTTACCTTCTGAAAAAGTGACGTTGTTAAGTATATCTTAGTATATCATCACGATAGCTTATAGGAGTCTTAAGTCACTGGTTTCCAACTTTTTTGCTCCGCGCCCCCTGCTCTAATAAAAAAAATTGTTGCGTCTCCCTTAATTTTTTCAACAATATAATTTTATGAATATTCAACTGATATTATCAGACTACAATTTAATATGCAATATTATGTGAAAATTTGAATAAAAACTAATTATTTTTTGTTTATTTTTTATTGTTATTTCAAAAATGTTGGGTAATTTTCGAAAATAGTATTCCCCCCGAGGGAGCGCGCCCCACAGGTTAGAAACCGCTGCCTTAAGCCTGTAAAAAAACTTTAAATTTTGAAAATATCTTAAATTGATCTTACTTATATTGTATTACATATTATTATATTTCGTTTTCAACATTCATAATGCGAATTTGTACGCTTTATTTTTTCTATTTGTATTCATTCTTAATATGCTGCTTTTTATTTTCATTTGCATTAAATATTATTTTGAAAGATTAACCTTAAATGCTTATTGCTTTAACTAAATTTAAGTGTTATGAGTTCAAATAAAATAAATAATGTCTAACAAATGATTACAATTATTTCAAATTGCAAGCAACCAGATGTCTATTTCTATACCTTATTTATTTTAATTTTACGTTTATTTCTTTTAATACTTAAAACATTCCGCTGTTTATTATCCTCGTGCGTATTTACACTTTTTTTTTTCTTGCATATTCTGGTTTCAATGTGTAAAGTATATGTGCAAAAAAATGAAATAAATAAACTGTCAATTAATCAGATCGAATTTTGCTCAAATGAGATTGTAGATAACGAGTTTGATTTAACTGTACTGGCGGATCGCATGCGCGTAGCGGAGAACCTGCTTAGTACGGAACTCAGGTTAAACGGAAGTTCATCATATAAAGTGAATACAGGTTTTGTTTCCAGGAAAAATGTGAGAATATAGGTCAGCTATAAAAATAACTCAAATTACAACTTGCTTTGCACATTCCTTTTGAGCTAAGCTTTTCTAGCTAAGTTATGACCAATGTGCTCAATAATATATATTTTTTACACAATGATTGGAATAAGTAGCGGTTTAAAATTTTTACTTATGTTTAGCCTGAAAATAATCGAAAAAATCATACTTTGAAATCTGACATACAATAGTTATGATATAGATAGCAATATGTTTTCAAGTGAAAATAGCACTTTCCTGGCATTGCTGCATCAATAGAAAATTTATCAATATTACAGAAATTGTAATAAAAACATTTTCACATAGAGATAGGACTATTGTTGGGTTACCTTCTGAAAAAGTGACGTTGTTAAGTATATCTTAGTATATCATCACGATAGCTTATAGGAGTCTTAAGTCACTGGTTTCCAACTTTTTTGCTCCGCGCCCCCTGCTCTAATAAAAAAAATTGTTGCGTATTATGTGAAAATTTGAATAAAACTAATTATTTTTTGTTTTTTTTTATTGTTATTTCAAAAATGTTGGGTTATTTTCGAAAATAGTATTCCCCCCAGGGAGCGCGCCCCACAGGTTAGAAACCGCTGCCTTAAGCCTGTAAAAAAACTTTAAATTTTGAAATATCTTAAATTGATCTTACTTATATTGTATTACATATTATTTATTTCGTTTTCAACATTCATAATGCGAATTTGTACGCTTTATTTTTTCTATTTGTATTCATTCTTAATATGCTGCTTTTTATTTTCATTAATAAAAATACTCGTCCCATTACAGAAATTGTGATAATAATATATCATACAGAGATGTGATAACAGATTGGGTTGCCATCTGTCAAATAGACTAGTATTAAGTCAAATCAGCACAACAACTTATTAGACTATTAATTATGATCGCTGTTCAAAAATAATTTTAAAAAAATCTTACATTGTTTCAAATATTTATCAGTGACGCGAAATTTTAGTTTGGCTTGTTAAGGTGATGCAATAAATACAGTGGTCAATGAACTGTGATCAACTTTAGTTTTGATGAAATATACTTAAACGTTTTTTGGGCTTGGGGTGTAAGTAGTTTTCTCATTGATTTAATTAAAACTACGGTGGCCATATTTTTTAACGTAATAACCGAGACGGTAATTTTTAGCGGTGCTATTCTGGTATATGGTATGGTTAAGTAGGATTTTAAAACAACAAATACAATAAAAATTTAAATAAATCTTTTTTTTGGTCAGAAATTCTGACTTCAAGTAAGAACTTTCATATTTTATATCTTTTATTTCGCTTCTAATCTTTGTGTGAAATTCTGTTAAAAAAATTCTATACTTCGGGATAATCTGGGACAAAAGATCTAAATCCGGGACAAATTTTGTTTAGAAAAACCCGGGACACAAGGTGGAAATTCGGGACTACCGGGACGTATGGTCACCTTATTAAAACATTATTTGCCAATTACAAAAATAAAATGATTATATGTTTATTACCAATACGTATTTATCATACAGACAACTCCAAAAAGTATCATAAATATTTTGCTGTTTTGTCTGTAGCTATTTATTGTTTATATAAACTTCAAAGAATTTATATACCAAAAACGAATTTAGTTCATTTAACTCTATCCCAGACTTATTTTAAACTTTCATTCTCCCGGTGTATGGACTGAAATATCCTGTTTATGTTTCGAATAAATTTTCAAGCTTAATGATAAATATTTGTGTCTTTCTGCTCGTGCTCAAACGATTTTCTTTATTTTTACCCCTAAGTAAATGTACTGTTCTCGTCAGTTCGCACTGAACACATGTGCTGGCCATATGTCAGGATTTCAAAGGATGGTATTTTGCAGTGATCCTTCAGTCGGCTAGGAACGCTTGTAGATTTTTTTTGTTAAAATTCTTGAGATTTCATTCAGCTGAGTCTGAGTTGTATTTTGGATTTTCAAGTATTTTTTTTTTTTTGTATCTAACGTAATTGACTCCCTGCATTCGATATACGAATTTACGTACGAAGGAATATTTTCATACATATGATTATTCTGATTTTGCACGTTGGAAATTTTTGAAGACCATAATTAAAGAATTTTAAATATTTTAGATAATTAAATAATTAAAAGTATGCAATAGTATGCAGTATAATAAATAGTGTGCATATTAATAATTTAAATATGTAAAAGTTAAATGGATTTATTGATTGCTTCCAATGGCTTCAGATGCGGATAAAGCACAACATATCAAAGCTGTCCAAGGTTGTTGAGTTAATAAATCGAATCTAATAAAGAAGAATTTTACATGCAAGAATGTTTTTTATTAACTTGTTTATAATGAATTAAAACTAGAGGTATACGAGCATGGCATTTATGCCAATACTTACTTATGTTTTCTGTGTAATCAATTTTTTGTACTATTTATCTAAATCGGTTAGGCTGTGCTCCCCAAAATTTGGCAATGCATTCATATATTTGTCCACACTTTCACATACGCAACTGTAAGGTATAAAAAAGCTGAAGATATGAAAAAAATATATTTTATTTTAGGCTATATCAATATCTTGCCCTACGGATTATTTTCCAGTTGGTCAAATAATACTTTATTAATTATTACATAGAAAAATACAAATAACTATTAAATAAGTGGTATGTTTAAGACAACATATAGGTATTGATTTTTAATATTAATAATTTTTTTTTTAGCAGGCCAGTATGAGCCTGGGGGATATGCCACCCAGGTGCAGCATCGACAGAACATGACGCAACGCGAAGATGTTCTCAAATTTGAACAGGGTCGCATCAAGGCCCTGCAGGAAGAGCGACTCCACATACAAAAGAAAACTTTTACAAAATGGATGAATTCCTTCTTGCAAAAGGTGAGATATAAGATGAGAATATAAAAATATTCTAGATAATTTGAGCTACATAATAGAAATCAAATTTAAAGCACGTAATGAAATATGTATTATTTGTTGGTACCAAAATATATTTAAAAATAGCAGATTTATATTTAGTGGATTTTATAAAAAAAAATTTAAACGATGTCATCTCCCCAGCATTTGGCATAGAAACAACTGCCAGCACGTTCTGCCTGTTTAGTATTATCTTTTAGTTATTTAAGGAATATCTCCCCTTCATCTCACCTAAAATCATGAGCCATATAGGACCGTATATGTTAACAAATATAGAGCAGATGACATCGTAAGTAGGGTAGATTTACCCATATATATCACATTTAAACTTCCTTTGCTCAGATGATAGGTATTTTTAGATCAAACTCAGTTTTTCATTTGCAAAATTGTAATGAAATGAAAACCATCGAGCGGCACAGTGGCTATTAAAGTTTTTGTTGCTCCGAATTGAAAGGATATGACGAAGCGACTTACTTAAGCGTCCACAGTCACGGTTTGTCGACTGTAAATCTTACATTTCAAATCAAATCTTACATATATATGTGTATAAAAACCAAACGTTGAAAATGGACGTTTCCGCCAATTGTAGGAACAATTTTTGACAATGGACGAAAGAATGCAATTATAACATTTTTTGTTCATTCATAAAAATTTAGGTCAAACTATTTATTTAAATTAAAGGATATTGTAAAATGATTTCTAAAGTAAGAATATGTCACATGTAAAAGAAAACTATTGTTTATTTTTTTGATAATTTCTTTAATTGCAAGAGTTTAGTAATATTTTCTAAAATTAGCATGCTTGAACTACGATGACCATTAATAATTACTTACTATAGGTTCGGGATATAAATTTTGATTCATTACTTGTAATCTGCTAATTTTGAGCGTAATGTTAATTGTGGATGATGTATACCTACTACATACGCTTTACTTAACAAAATTGATTCTGTTTTTATTTATTTTCCCTGATATCACAATCATATGCATACAATAATTATAAAAGATAATCTAAGTCCACAATGTTTGTAATTTAATGATACCCACACACGCGCATATAAAAGTGATATTGGTATACCTCAAGTTGCATATGGCAAATATCTCAAAATGATCTAATTCATTTCAGTAGTAATAACTTTTAGATTACAACGTTGTGCAAATTGTTTCCTAACTTCGTTGATGAAGGCATATAATTATAATTTTTCGCGAAAATTTCATAATGAGATTTCACATAGCGCGAGAGCAGAATGTGACAGGTCCCATTGCATCCAATGCATTCCATGTGAACTCTCCTGGCTTCTAGAGTTCCATTTGTGGTGATCGCAATTATTTCTGTATATGTAGCTATGCGAATAGCTGATGGTGAAACCCGGCATAACGCCCATATAGTTCTAGAGCATTGATTCTAAAACATTTGAAATGCATGATTTCATATACATAATAATTTAGGAGAAAACTAGTGGTGCAAGGCATCGGGCCCTTAGAGCAAATTGCAGGAGCTTACCGTACCCTAATTTTAAATTTAAAAAAACTTTTTTTTAAAAAAGTGATTATGATCAATTTTGACCGCCAAATGGCATTTTTTGTCATTTTTTCCCTTTATCTCCGAAACCGCTGGGCCTGTTTTTCCAAAAATTTACACAATCATTAATTTTGCCAACTCAAGTAAAATGGTTTTTGAATCATTCAAATCGGACGCTAAATTCTCTCAAAAACTCAATTGTTGTATTTGGCGCTTCTTGCACCGTATCTTCGAAACGGCTGAACCTGCCTTTGTCAAAAATTAGCTCATCTCTCTTTCAATACAAATCGAATGCTTTTGGAATTATTCAAACCTACTACATACGCTTTACTTAACAAAATATGATTCTGTTTTTATTTATTTTCCCTGATATCACATCATATGCATACAATTAATAAAAGATAATCTAAGTCCAACAAATGTTTGTAATTGTAATGATTACCCACACACGCGCATATAAAAGTGATATTGGTATACCTCAAGTTGCCTATGGCAAATATCTCAAAATGATCTAATTCATTTCAGTAGTAATAACTTTTGATTACAACGTTGTGCAAATTGTTTCCTAACTTCGTTGATGAAGGCATTAATTATAATTTTTCGCGAAAATTTCATAATGAGATTTCCATAGCGTGCGGAGCAGCAGAATGTGACAGGTCCCATTGCATCCAATGCATTCCATGTGAACTCTCCTGGCTTCTAGAGGTTCCATGTTGGTGATCGCAATTATTTCTGTATATGTAGCTATGCGAATAGCTGATGGTGAAACCCGCATAACGCCCATATAGTTCTAGAGCATTGATTCTAAAACATTTGAAATGCATGATTTCATATACATAATAATTTAGGAGAAAACTAGTGGTGCAAGGCATCGGGCCCTTAGAGCAAATTGCAGGAGCTTACCGTACCCTAATTTTAAATTTAAAAAAACTTTTTTTTAAAAAAGTGATTATGATCAATTTTGACCGCCAAATGGCATTTTTTGTCATTTTTTCCCTTTATCTCCGAAACCGCTGGGCCTGTTTTTCCAAAAATTTACACAATCATTAATTTTGCCAACTCAAGTAAAATGGTTTTTGAATCATTCAAATCGGACGCTAAATTCTCTCAAAAACTCAATTGTTGTATTTGGCGCTTCTTGCACCGTATCTTCGAAACGGCTGAACCTGCCTTTGTCAAAAATTAGCTCATCTCTCTTTCAATACAAATCGAATGCTTTTGGAATTATTCAAATAGGTTGAAATGTGTTCTCGACATTATACACATACGTACATACTACATACATTCATACACAGACACACATACATCAATCCATATTTTCTAAGGAATGTCAAAATATTCAACGTCATATTGAAACGTAAAGATATGCAGAAAATTTCATTTTCGTTTTTTTTGCGATTACTATATCTTATCCTACGGGAAGTTAATAATCAACGACATCAAGCAAAAAATGTTTGATTATCTTGGTCTTGTCGATTGTCTAATTTTTTGATCACCTTCGGTAATATCAGTTAGATATACAAATTTTTCAATATTTCAAACATTTATACCATGAAAAATTGAGATTTCCCAATTATATTTTCGATTAGTAACTTTAAAAGTTAGCGTTACAATCTGTAACACGAAATTACAAAATTAATCTAATCAATCTAAACTTAGAATAAAAACGCTTCAAAATAACATGAAGTTCAATTATAATTAATTTTTTTATTTGCCTATATTTCATTAACAAAATAACTATTTTTTGCACCAGCTTCTTGGCTACCTTTATGATGGCTGTATTTATAATTTATTTGTTTAAAAAGCATAATATAGTTTTCATTGCCACCTTTTTAAAGAACTAAGGTAAAATATTTTATATAGTTTATATGAGTATTTTGAGTATTTTGAAAATTGGATATTTTTTATATCTTTATGAACTTGAATAAATCGTCGGGGTTTTTAAATATATTGCTTAAAAAAGATAAATCGGTTAGATATTTATAATAGTTATGTACCAACTTTATAATTTATTTTAGAAATTAGTGTTTCCATTTTTGACATGAATTTTTAAATTGTATAATTTTATTCAATAAGAGTTAAAACTAATCATTTCCATAAATAATATTAGCAGACAAATGTATTATTTTATAATTTTCAAGACAGCAGCAAATATCTACAATATATGTGTGTCTTGAGCAAATATTTCAACGTCGCTATTGAGAAAGTTGGAACTATATAGAATCTCGCAGAGATATGCTTTACTACTGTTTCTCTGAAGAAAACAAAGGTTGAATACCGCTATTACAGATCAGTACGACCTCCTAACGATCTTGTGCATATTCTGCGAGAAATCAGCAATTTCTTCAATGAATAGAATAATTATTTCTATAATGAACATGTCTAGCGGAGCAACACATGAATCATAATAAAACATAGCATTAAAGTATTGTAACTTTTTAAAACACTTAATAATTTTATAAGTGTCTTTTATAAAAAAAATAAAAGACTCTTATATAAATGCTTTTTTATGAACATATAAAATCAAGAAAAAATAGTAAAATATTTAATTAGAACTAATATACATTCGATTATCAATTATCCATAATTATTATTTTTAGGCCCGCATGGAAGTGGAGGATCTGTTCACAGACCTGGCTGATGGTAGAAAATTATTAAAGTTATTAGAAATTATATCTGGTGAAAAACTTGCAAAACCTAATACGGGTCGTATGCGTGTACATAAAATAGAAAATGTGAACAAAAGTTTAGCATTTTTACACACAAAGGTATAATATTTAATTATAAATACACTAATATATATAAATAAATATATTTAATTTATGTATTTATTCTTACGACAGGTACGCTTAGAAAGTATAGGTGCTGAGGACATAGTCGACGGAAATCCTCGACTTATATTAGGTTTAATATGGACTATAATTTTGAGATTTCAAATACAAGAAATCGAAATTGATGTGGTATGTATTTTATAATTTTTTATTTGTTCATTTAAATGAACTTCAAATTACTTTTAATGTACTTTCTACAGGACGAAGAAAATGAAAGTAGTGAGAAAAAATCTGCAAAGGATGCATTGCTATTATGGTGCCAAAGGAAGACAAATGGATACCCGGGCGTTCACATCCAAGATTTTACCACCTCCTGGAGATCCGGTCTCGGATTTAATGCTCTTATCCATTCACACAGACCTGATCTATTCCCTTGGAGTTCTTTACAGCCCGGTAAAAATATTGAAAATTTAAATCATGCCTTCGAAGTTGCCCATTCAGAACTTGGCATTCCGCGATTGCTTGATGCCGAAGATGTCGATACAGCGCGGCCAGATGAGAAAAGTGTCATTACTTATGTGGCTTCTTACTATCATACTTTCGCCAGGATGAAAAATGAAATGAAGAGCGGTCGGAGAATTGCTAATGTTAGTAGAGATTTTTCGCTATTTATTTAATTGAGGGTTCATATAGACATTGAATATATCTTGGCATATGATTGATTGATTATGTATAATTTATATAAATTTGTTTCTTTAATAGATTATTGGTCAAATGGTCGATGCTGATAAGAGAAAGGTGCAGTATGAACGATTAACAAGTAAACTTTTAGAATGGATTTTGTTGAAAGTACGAGTTTTGGAAGACCGGCAATTTCCAAATTCACTAGAAGGGATACAGAAAGAGTTACTAAATTTTAAGCAGTATAGAACTGTTGAAAAACCACCAAAGTATGTTTAAATGCTACAATGCTCTAGAACTTTATACATTTGAATTTTGTTAATTTTTTTTTATTCTAGGTACATCGAACGCAGTGAAATCGAAGCTCTGTATTTCCACATCAACACATTACTGAAATCTTTAAATCAACCACTTTATACGCCACAAGATGGACAACTTATTCAAGATATAGAAAAAGCTTGGGAAGGATTAGAAAGAGCTGAACATAATCGTGAGGTTGCGCTCAGGGAAGAACTTTTAAGACAGGAGCGACTAGAACAGCTAAATTATAAATTTGAAAGAAAGGTAGGACGGTTATTTTTTTTATTAAGTTTTCAATCTTATGTATTTGTTTAATTATTTTGTAGAGCGTTTTAAGAGAAGGTTATTTGAAAGAAATGATTCACGTTCTTTCCGATCCAAGATATGGTTCAAACGTTGCGCAAGTGGATGCAACAGTTAAAAAACATGAAGCGATATCTGCAGACATTTTTGCAAGAGCGGAGAGATTTAATGATTTAACGAATATGGCAGATGAATTGTATCACGAAAATTATCATGGCAGAGATAGAGTCAAACTACGTGAGAACGAAGTGAGTATAAAATTTAAATCACTATTGGTAAAATAACGCAAATTGGATAATTATTTTAATTCTATTATTTGTAGGTTTTAGAAAAATGGAAGCAATTGTTGTTACTTTTAGAAAAGCATAAAACAAACTTAACTCTCTCGAGCAACCTTATGGTCATGCTCAGAGAAATTGATACTACGATGATGACAATTCAAGATTTAGAGGTAAATTACGAACTACATTTTTGAATATAATAAGTTTATTTATGAAATTTATATTCATCATTTATAAGTATATTTGTTTACTTTGTAGTCGACATTCAAGTCAGAAGATGTCGGCCCTCATCTATTAGGAGTAGAGGAATTACTGCAACAACACTCTTTGCAAGAATTGCAGGTCGGCGCGTTGGGAGAAACGCAGCGAAGATTGGGCAGACAATGCCAACAGTACCTAAATAATGGACATAAAGAAGCAGCACTTTTAGCCCAAAGTTTAGAAAAATTAAACAAGGCATATGCAGAGTAAGCTCATTGCTTGTTCGATTGTTTTACATGATATTGATTCGCACATTTCAATGTACATGTATTTTACAGTTTGTTAGAGCATAGCAAGAAGCGTCGGACACGCTTGGAAGATGCAAGAAATTTGTTTCATTTTCTGCAAGACCACGAAGATGAAGAGCGGTGGGTGGTGGAACGCCAAAGAATTTGTAAAGCCGGTATCACAGCCAAAGATCTACGTGCCGTATTTAGTCTTCAACAAAAACATAAAGCTTTGCAGGATGAAATGAAGGTAATTTTCAATAGTATTAATATTACTCAATTAATAATGGCGCGTGTTTATCTAATATTTTGGAATTTCTAGGCAAGGAAACATAAATCAGAACAATTATGCAATGCTGGGCGGAAATTGCAGGCGGATAAACATCCTCGAAGTACCGAGATTCAACAACGTGCGGAAAGTCTTTTAGCCCACTGGAAACTTCTACATGAACTTGTGGACTTGCGTAAAAAGCAATTAGATGATGCTGCAGAAGCTTATCAAGTATGGGTTATAATTTACATTTTGAGAATCATTAAATTCAGTAATTATAACAAATAATGATATTTTTTCTTTATTCGCACATAGTTCTACACCGATGCAAATGAAGCTGAATCATGGCTAAACGAAAAAATGGCATTAGTTACTTCAACTGATTATGGTACAGACGAGCCATCTGCGCAAGCTTTATTGCAGAGACATCGCGACTTGCAAGGAGAATTAAATGCTTACTCCGGTGATATTCATAGCTTGAATATTCAAGCTGATAAACTTGTGAAATCTGGAATCAATAATTTAGAGGTAATGAAAGTTACAGCTAGCGCTATTTCTAATTATTTTCTGCCATTTTCTGATGATTATTTATTATGTAAATAGTTATCTAACGAACACCAGCCCATTCCGGAGGAATATGAGCAAGAAGAATGGGTTAACGAAACTCGTTTGGTGCCTACTGAAGTTTGGGAAGATGAACCTGTGGAACGATTTGAACACATCACGGTGATGGAAGAGAGGTCTTTACCTCAAGTTAAATCTAACTACGCTTACTCTGGTCAAGGAATGAATATTAGCAAAGGCGAAGTAATGATCCTTTTAAATAAAACAAATGAAGACTGGTGGTCTGTTCGTAAGATGGACGGAACAGATGGTTTTGTACCAGCTAATCACGTTAGAGAGATCGAACCGCGAGTTATTCCCGTTCAAGTGCGGCGACCACAAAAGGTTAAAACAGTCCAGAAAGTCAAGAAAACGATTTTAGTTAAGAAAGTAGTACCTGTGAAAAGAGTAAAATCCATTAAAGCACAACCAAAGACAGCAGTTGTTAAACAATTGCAAGATGATAATAATAAGAACGTCGAAAACCGCCAGAAAAGAATTAATGAAACATATAATCAATTGCAAGAATTAGCTCAACGTCGTCATGCCTTGTTGGAGGATTCGATCTGCCTCTACGGTTTCTTCAGAGAGTGCGACGATTTTGAGAAATGGATTCACGATAAAGAGAAATTATTGAAAGCAGAAGATAAGCATTCTAATGTTGATACTGCCAAGAGGAAGTATGAAGTAAGTAATCATTTCACACATATTGTGATATACTTCCTTCAAGCAAATAACAGTTTGATTCCTATTCTAGAAATTCTTGACGGATTTATCAGCTAGTAGTAAGAGAATAGATTCCATCAATGCTGCAGTAGATGAGTTTACACGCCAAGGCCATTCACAAATGGAAAAAATAAAGGCACGTCAGCGACAAATTAATCAATTGTGGGACAATCTTAATTGGTTAAAATCGCAAACAGAAAAGAATTTGGAAGGTGCATCAAGGTACGATTGACGTTATTTTAAAATTTAAATGCTTTGGTTTTTGTTGATTAAATGGGTATTA
Source organism: Ctenocephalides felis (assembly GCF_003426905.1). Lineage (NCBI taxonomy): Eukaryota > Metazoa > Arthropoda > Insecta > Siphonaptera > Pulicidae > Ctenocephalides > Ctenocephalides felis. The sequence continues at coordinate 162,026,537 of NW_020538040.1, forward strand.
ATATATTGTTGTTTTTTTTAATATTATTATAGTGTGGAGCTGTTCCATCGTACTTGTGATGAAGCATCTGATTGGATGAATGAGAAGATGACACAATTAGATACAGCTGAATTAGGACCTGATTTGAAAACAGTTCAAGCTTTACAGAGACGACACAAAAATTTAGAACGGGAATTGGCTCCAGTCGAAGAAAAAGTTAATAGAGTGAATCTACTTGCTAATTCGTAAGTGAATTTAAAATTTAGTTCATATTGTTAAAAATCATCGAATTGCAATCTTTACAATGATTAACTGTCATTATTTTTATAAATATAATAATTATCAAATGCAAACAATATTCCTAGCATACAATACACGTTGCTATGCATCTTCTCTATGATTATAAATTAAATGCTATAAAAAATTTAATTTTATAGTGTGAAATCTTCTTATCCAAATGAGAAAAATAACGTCGATTCTCGGCAAAAAGAGATTTTACGCATGTGGAACCAAGTGAAAGAAAAAGCTATAGAACGTAGATCACGTCTTGAAAACGCTGTAGGACAACAAATTTTCATGAACAGTGCCAAGAATTTACAAGATTGGGTAGCTTTAGTTAAAGATCAAATGAAAATGGATGAAACAGTCAGAGATGTTATGACAGCTGAAAATGTTCAGAAACAACACATGGAACTCGGTGACGATATTAAAGCGCACACTGATGAGTTAGTGTTTTTTCTTATTTTTAATAAAATAAAATAATTTGTCTATAATATTATTTCTTTTCATAGATTCAAAGAAATTATTTCATTGGGTAAAAAATTAATTCATAATAATCCAAATATTCCTGAAGTGGCTGGAATTATTAAACAACTTGAAGCTGATGAAAAAGACATAAAATATTTATGGGACCGAAAGGCTGCATGGCTAAAACAATGTCTCGAGTTACAATTATTGAATAGGGAAGCAGATCAGATAGATGCATCCACATCTGGCCATGAGGCATATTTAGAGTTAAATGACCTTGGGGTATGAGTAGAAACAGAAGGTTTATTTTTATGATTACGCTTGCACTCTATATGCTAATTATTTTTTATTTTTAATTTAGAATTCTATTGATGACGTCGAAGCTTTATTAAAACGCCATATGGACTTTGAAAGCACCTTAAGCGCACAAGATGAGCGTCTGAGAGCTTTCGGTGAGCTTGCAGACAAATTGGTTAACGAGAATCATTATGATAAAAACTAGTAAGTATGCTCAATCTATCAAGAAAATATTTGTTAGTTGTTTATTCTCAAATCCAAATTTTATTTTTCAGTATTAAGGATAGAAAGCGTCAGGTTCTTGATCGCCGCCAGGCAGTGAAAAATCTGGCACAAGCTCGGTACAATGCTTTGCTTGCATCTAAAAATTATCAAGTATTTTCAGCAGAAGTTGAAGATTTCAATAATTGGTGCACTGAAAAAATGAAGACTGCTACAGATGATAGTTATAAAGATCTTAGCAATTTAGAACGTAAATTACAGAAGCATGAAGCTTTTGAAAGAGAGTTGAGAGCCAATGAAGGACAACTTCGAAATGTGAATAAGGTATATTTTATAATTTAACATCAAGTACTCAGACTAATTCAATGGTAATAATTAATGGTACTAATCATTATAAATATTTTAGACTGGGCAGTCTTTGATATCACAGAATAATCGAGGAGATGAAATTGCTCAAATATTAAATGAATTAAACAGGAAGTGGGAGGCTTTAGTTGGTCTTTCAAGAGACAAAGGCCATAGGCTTAGACAAGCTGCTAATCAGCATGGGTAATAATTTGTGAATTTTGAAATTCACCCTAAATTATCTGTGTAATAAATCTTAAATGATAATTTTATTGTTTCAATAGATTTAATAAAAGTATGGAAGATACACAGCTAAAATTAGTAGAAATTGAGAATGGATTACAAAGTGATCGCGTTGGTTCTGATTTACGTAGCTGTAAAGACCTTATAAAAAAACATCAGGTAGGAGAAACAAATGTTTTGTTCTACACATATATATCTATTTTAAATACTGATTTAATGTTAATTTTATAGGCTCTTGAGTCAGACGTATCATTATTAGAACTAAAAATTTTGGAATTAGTATCATTAGCCAAAGAAATGGCTCATGAAGGACATTTTGATGCAGACAATATAGTGAAAGAAGCTTTACAGAGACAAAAGGAGTTTAATAACTTACAAGAACCAGCAAAGAAACGCCAGGAAGCATTACAAGAAAGTTTCAAGTAAGTGGTATTTTATTTAAGTTTTGTGTTATTCAGCTAGATTGCTGGACATTTATATATCTTCATCAATTTTCAGATTCCACAAGTACAGTTTTGAACTTGAGGCAGAAATGCAGTGGATTAGAGATCATTTGCCACAAGCATCATCTGAAACGATTGGACAAAATTTGCATCAAGCACAATCTCTCCAAAAGAAGCATCGTAAATTAGAAGCTGAAATTCAGGGTCATCAAACAATGATTGATAAAACATTAGCTACTGGCAAGGCTCTGATTGAACAAAAACATCCAGAAAAGGAAAAGGTATTATATTCGTAATTGTGAGCTTTTATCATAATTTCTGTTTTGATCAGTACATTTTATATGATTGTTCATGGAAAATTTTTCTTCTTAGATGGACATCCAGTGCTGGTAAAAATTTATTAAACATAAGTGGTAAAAAGTGTATTGCATGCATTCACATGGAGTTACAGCATGTTAATGTGTGTGATTTCAAATTAGTACCCCTGATTTTTTTTAAGCTTTATTTTAATAAATTTTGTTGTGTCTTTTTCATTGTTTAGAATAGTGTGCTTTAATCACTGTTGCGAGAGAAATCATAATTTTTATAACTTATTTTCAATAAGTTTTTTGAAGATAGATTTTCTTTTATATTGCCCTTTGTGAGCTTTGTAACACTGACTTATCAGCAGTGGTTTAACAAACATATTTTAGTTTTGTCTCGACTTATTTCTAAGATTGTTTCTAATTAGGTATCTGCATTATGTACAATGCTGGAAGAAGCATGGAAAGATTTGGAACAAAAGGCTGCTGCAAGGGCTGTTAAATTAGATTTATCACTGAAAGCACAGCAATATTTCTCTGAAGCAAGTGAAATTGAGAGTTGGCTCTCTGAGAAGAATAATGTACTCAGTTCTACAGACTATGGAAGAGACAGAGATGCTGCTACTAAATTATTAACAAAGCACAAAGCTATAGAATTAGAACTTGATACATATTCAGGAATAGTAAGTGAGATGGGTCATGGTGTCTTAGCTATGGTAGCTGCAAAACATCCAGATTCGAAAACAATTCAGTCCAAACAACAGTTCTTGGAACAGCAACTTAAAATGTTACAACGACTTTCTGTTCAAAGACAACAGAGGTTAATGGAAAGCATGTATAGGTACATTCATATATAAAATAAGTCATTTATATTTAAATTGATGTATAAATAATATAATTTAAATATTATATTTAGGCATGAATACTTTTTGGAATCAGCAGATTTGGAACAATGGATTAAGGAGCATGTTCAAACTGCATCATCTGAAGATTATGGTCAAGATTATGAGCATTTATTGGTATGTTTTAACTTGCATAAAATTATATATATCAGAATACAATTTTCAATTTTTTAATAGGTCTTGCAAGCCAAATTTAATGACTTGAAACATCGCATTGAGACTGGATCGAAACGATTCAAGCAATGTGAGGAATTAGCAAAGAAATTAATTGCTAATGAAAGTCCTTATCTGCACGAAATAGAAAAACGTCAAGAACATCTGCAGTATGTATTTTTAAAACTAAACTTTACTTAGTGAAGGGATTAATTTATTTGTTAATATAATTTTATTAATTTAATTAGAAATTCTTGGCAACAATTACTGAGATTATTGCAACATCGTGAACAAAGATTACATGCAGCAGGTGAAATTCATTTATTTAATCGCGATGTAGCAGAAGCTCTATCTCGTATCCAAGATAAAGATGCTGCCTTATCAGATGATCTGGGTAGAGATTTGAATTCAGTTCTTGCATTAATTCGTAAACACGAAGGATTTGAAAATGATTTGGTTGCTTTGGAAGCACAGCTACAGGTACATTCCACAAGATATAATTTTAAGACAAAGAAATGTAACAATTTACTTCATAGGTACTAGTGGAAGATGCTGCTAGGCTTAATGCATTATATCCAGGAAACAACGCAACCCAAATTTCACAACAACAGGATATAGTAATATCAAATTGGGAAGCTTTGAAAGAACGTTCTGCCCAGCGAAGAGACCAACTACAGGCCAGCTGTGATCTTCAGAGATTTTTGACACAGGTATATCTATAGTCAATTAATCATATATTTATTTAGAATAATTTAACATAAATTATATATTTGTAGGTCAGAGATTTGACAAACTGGGCATCAGGACTACGGGCTGCTTTATTGGCTGAAGAAAAAGTTAGAGACGCTGCTGGCGCGCAAAGTCTTAAAGGAGAACATGATGCTATTAAAGGCGAAATTGAAACACGAGAGGAAAGCTTTAGAAATGTCGTTGATTTAGGAGAGGCTATGGTTCAAACCGGACATTACGCAGCTGCTGTATGTATTGACTTTATTTACTAGATTTTTTCTTTTTCTTTAATTGGTTCAAATTATTCATTTATTTCTCAGGAGGTTGATGAAAAATGCAGTGCGTTGCTTGATGAACGCCAAAAGCTCCACACCGCCTGGCAGCATAAGAAGGTACATTTGGACCAGTTAATCGACTTGCACTTCTTTCTTCGTGATGCCAAGCAGATTGATAACTTATCAAGTGCCCAAGAAGCAGCATTGGTCAGTTCTGATTTTGGCCAGTCTGTAGAAGTTGTAGATGCACAAGTTAAGAAACATGATGCATTTGAAAAATTAATAAATACGCAAGAAGAAAAAGTAGCCGCTTTGCAAGAGCATGGGTCTAAACTTGTGGAGCAAAACCATTTTGACAGCGAACGAATTGGAAGGAGAATGAATGAGGTAAAAATTAACAAACAATGAATTAAAAGTTGAGATGTATTACTTACATTTTTTTAAATTTTAGGTTCTTAATAGAAGAAAGAAAGTTAAAGAACTCTGTATTGTAAGAAGACAAAAATTAGAAGATGCTTTACTGTATGCTCGATTTGTCAGAGACTGTGAGGAAGCTGAGTCATGGATAAATGAAAAACAGAAGAAATTAGAATCTGACGCTGACAAAGGTAATATATTTTTTATTTACTATAATATGAGTTCTATTAGGATGTTAATCAATAATGTTGATTCATTTAAGGTGATGTGACCACATTAGAGGATAAGATCAAAAAATTGCAAAAACATCAAGCATTCCAAGCAGAAGTGAGCGCAAATGAAGGAAGAATTCAAGAAATAGAACATAAAGCCAAGACATTAATAGCGAAAAAACACAAGAGTTCTCCGGAAATAAAACAGATGATGGACAATTTAATGAAAGCCTGGAAGCAATTATTGCATGAACTTGCAAAACGAGGCCGCGGTTTAGAAGAAGCTCAGGACATTCTCGAGTTTAACAACCAACTAGAGAAAATTGAAGCTTGGATTAGAGATAAAGAAATGATGGTTCAAGCTAACGATACTGGTCGCGATTACGAACATTGCATGGCTTTACAAAGAAAATTGGATGATGTTGATTCAGACATGAGAGTTGATGATGCAAGAATAAAGGCACTAAATGCTTTGTCAGAAAAACTCATCAAGCAAGGACCATCAGAATTAAAAGCTGTGCAACAAAGACGTGATACATTTAACAACAAATGGAAAGCACTGCAAGGGGCACTTTCAAATTATCGCAATCAGTTATCAGGAGCTTTGGAGATCCACTTATTCAATAGAGATATTGATGATACTTTACAACGCGTTACAGAAAAAGCGGCTACAATGAAAACTGATGATACGGGCCGTGATTTATACACCGTCGAGTACTTACAACGGAAACAAGAAGCTTTAGAACGCGATATGACTGTTATTGAGGAAAAACTTAAGGATCACGGCAAAGAATCCATTTCTCTATCTAAAAAATATCCTCATAAGAAAGATGATATTAATGAAAAACTTCAAGAATTGAAA